>NW_021940864.1:24637346-24957668 GCF_001715985.3 Manacus vitellinus | reverse complement strand
ACCATCAAATAGAAAGAAGAGGCATACGGTCATTTCAGAACAATTGAGGAGAAAAAAGAAAAAAAAATAAAAATCACCAGGTTTTTAAGAACACCAAACTAGTTTGCTCTACCATGGTAAAGGAAATTGCTTTGTCTTCCTTCCTTTGTTTTTGATTTTATGCTCTATTTAGATTTCTCAAAGAATGGACTATAATGAATACCAAAAAAGTCCAGTAAGTTTCTATAATAAATATTTTTCATAGTCAACATTACACAATTCAAAGCAGTACCATTCAGATTACACATTTTTTTCCATAGCAGAATTAAAACTGCAGCAGTAGTGTAGATCAGTGCTGATACACTGGCAATGCTGATCCTACCATGTCAGTACCAATAAAACAGAAAGTAAGAGCATCCAGGGGAGCGACCTGTTAAAAGAAACCATTTCTGCATTACATGAACGACTGATGCTGACTGCTGCAGACAGATTTTCTCTGCACAGCAAGAAATAGGATGCAGCTGCTGCTGCTGCTGCATGCACAAGATGGCGAGGCCTCAATAATGAGGAGTAATGAGCTCCATCCTGGTGCAGGAGCTTTCAGGAACTGAAAAGGATACAGCTGATTCTACAGGCAACATCAGAATTCTTCATTATGTGGGTCATGGATAGGCTTTTTCTTCTCCAGCATCTCCTTTTCTTTTAACACAATGCAGTTAGGGTAGCATATTCAAAATCTTTATTTAGACGTAAAATAAAGGAGCAGTGTTTTTTATATATATTTTTTATCACTCCTTCCTCTCTCTCTCATATTCCTCTAGGTCTTCTGGTCTGCAAACACTTGCTTTTTTCCTTTTCATTAAAAGACACTCCACCTAGTCCATACTGTTGGTGGAAAGAGGTTGTCTTCAATATCTTTCTAGAAACAAAGGTGTATTCCCAGCACATGCTGTGGTCTGGGGTGGGAGAATTAGCAGGAGAAATCCAAACCATCTTCCAAAAAAACCCCAAGCCCACTCTACTGTATCAAAGAGATTCCACCACTGATATCCAGCTAGCAAGCACAATGGTACCTCTGAAGAAAAAGGTAGCTACATTTTAAATCCAGTCTTACATGTTTCACATCTCTGATTTCAGTGGAAATATGCTGGGAGTTTGGGGCAGGTAAAAAAACAGTGGGAGATGCCAACTGAGGCAATGAAAGATCTGCAGATGCTCAGCACTCCTGGCAGATAGGAATCCCAAAGTGCAGTTTTAACACAGCAATGGGGTTCAAGCAGGTTTCAAATAGAAAACAATTTTTCTATTGTTACACTCTGTTCTGACCAACAGCAGAAGAAATATCTAAAATTCTTATCTTTCATGGTTGGCTTTTTGGTTGGTTGGGGGTGTGTGTAATTTTTTTTTCCCATAAAATATCTGAGTGTTGATAATACACAAGTATACAGAAAAAGTAGACGATATGGGTCTGTATGGCTGGAAGTACGTTGGGAAGAAGCCCTTTGGAGCAAAATAAAAGTATGATATTTCAATTTTTGATTACAGGAAGAAAATAAAGATAGAAGTGAAAATTCTCCCCTGTACACAAATGCACTGGTGGGAGAGCAGCTGCAGCTACTCCCTTATGCCAGGGTTTCCAACACTGACAGAAAAGGAGGAGGAAGATAGTTGAGAAGGAAATCAAAGGAAGAGAGATAAGGTAAAACCTTACTAGTCAAGGACCCAGAAAAGTGGCTGAACTACTTCAAGAGGGTTAGAGGAAGGAGAAATGGAGTAAACCAAAATCACTAAGGAATTACAAACTTATTAGTTCCCTAAAACCAACTTTCTGGAAACCAATTCCCTCATTTTTTGAGCACGTCTAACTGTCTGAACTGTATCTTCAGCAGTTTACTCTATCCATTGATGAAATTCCACATTTGTGCCTACTCCCCCAAAAAATTTTACCTGTGATTTAGGTACATCAGTTTCTTTAGGCATGTTCATTGGCTTCCCTGGAGCTAACCTCCCAGACCAGTATGGACCAGGACTTAGAATATTTCCTAGTCTCGGGCTTTAATCTTCCTTCCTGCCTCCTACAGACATTTTCTTTGATAAGAAACAGAGACACTCTGCGTCACTCTGTGGACACCCTCACATCAGTCTTCCCATGAAAGAAACTTAAGCTCCTGATTTATTTCAAATTCCAGTGATGGAAGTGAATGACCCAAGTACCTGTCCCCTTCCTTCCCTCAGTCCTGGGCACCAGAGGAGTCACACACTCAGGCTTCCTTTTGCCTGTCTCCATTCAGTGCACCTAAGCAAAGGAGTAACTCACCTCCCTCATATCTCCTGAGGTTCCTGGTGATGCCTCCCCACCAGGTGAGGAAGGATGTCCCTACTGTGTAACAACACCCCTGCACAGGCATCCTGCCCCCCAGGACATTGCCCATGTCCCTTATCCATCAGCTTGGGAGAGCAGTGGCCTGGAGGAGGAGTAGTGAGCTGATGAGAACAGGATGGGGAGTGAGAGAGGCAGACTTCTGGGAGCAGGATGGTCCCCTGAGATCTGGCCAAAGTCAGAAGCAGTTTCTGCATCTGCATCAGCCCCTGGCCTAGCACTGGTCTGCCTTTCCTTTAATAATTTCTGGTTTGTTTTGTTTTGGTTTGGTTTTTTTTTATTTTTTTTTTATTTTATTTTAATTTCTTTCAATTCCAAGAAGGAACAGAGAAGGTAAATATAAGGAGCATTAGTGGGCACCATAAGACCATGAGGGAGGGATCAATGGAGCAAAGATCAGAGGAACAAAGGAAAAGAACCATAAAAGACAGGGAATCTTAAAAAAGATGTTCCTGAGGGGGAGGGGGAGAGAAGAAAGAGAATCGAAAAGAAAACTTTTACAAAGAACAGTGCATCAAATAAGATTAACTGAAAAAAGGTCATAGATTTCAGGTTACACATTCCTCTCAGTGAAAAGGTAGAAAAGTAAGTTACATTAAATATGCCATTTCCACTCATCTTTTAAGGAAAAGGGGTAAAGGAATAAAAAGATGGATAGACAAGATAAATGCATAATGAAATGTCTCATTTATTTGATAAGCATCCTGAAGGAGCAGCTGCAAGGTTAAGAGGAAGGGTGGGAAATAGTACCCCTTTTGAAAGCTGACAGCTGTGATGAATCTAAGAGATTTCAAAATCTAGTCAAATCAAAAAGAGGCCAATGAAGGTGAGTGCAGCAGAATATATTTTTGGAGCAAAGAAAAAATACAATAAAAATTGTGCAAATGCCACTAACAAGGTAACATTTACAATCGTGTCTTAATATTGTTTGATATTTACTGTCCATGTTCACACTTGTAAATAAGGACTATCATCTAGCATTTGAGCAGGTTCTCAGAGTTTATTATAAGGACAATTTTTCTTTACAATTTACACATACAGATCCCTTACAGCAAATAGTGATGATGGTACTCACTCTCATTCAAGTGTTTGTGCTAAAGAATCAAGCCAGCGGACTCCTCACTCTCACCCTGTAGATAAAAGGACTGCAAGTATTGTACAGGTAGAACAAAAAAAAAATTACCCTTGGGAAAAGATAAAGATGATCTGAAAAATGAGGATGATAACCGATGGACTGACCCAAGAAGAGTCAGCTATACACAAAGGGGAATGATCATCTACATTAGATTGCAAGGGATCTGGGCACCATCCTCCAAGAAAGTTGGAGTGATGAAGTCACTCAGCACTTCAGAAAACACCAGTGAGAAAACCAAAGGAGACTGTAATGTTAAAATGTCCATTTATGCTGGGAACATATTATAATAGTGACTGTAGCAGCCTGGTCAAAAATAAAGGGATAAATCAAAGCAAAGATTCAGTTTAGATATTAGAAAAAAAAAAACTTTGTAGTTTTCTTTGTAGAGATAATGACTGTCTGGAGAGACTCTGCAGCCCTCCAGTCGATGTCTATAAAAACAAAACCCATTTAGTTGTACACATGTCATTTGAGGACTCCACAGTCTGAAACATCATGAGGAGGGGGAATCCAGTCTCAGAGAAATCATCTTCTCTTCCACTTCACCTCTTTAATATTGGGACTTCCACCTATTTTCAACTCACAGGAGACAAAAGCAGTCTGTTCAGCAGTGAGATCAAACAGCAGACTGGTGTGAGTCACAACCACTTAGCAACTTGCTTAAATGAATTGTGGACACAGAATATATTCAAAGAATTTGTTGATAATTTCCCTTGAACTTGTTGGGATTAGAGCCTTATTTTATTTAAGTCCCTGTAGCTATTAAATTTCCTTTAGTAAAATTCCTATGTTTTACACACCTATGTTAATAAGACCAGGGTTAGTTCTATGCACAAAATCTTCAGCTAGAAGGGACATAAAAAATATGACAATTTAAAAATATAAATTCAAACAGCTGTTATTCACTATGCATAAAAATAAATAATTGGAAGAGCCACAAATAAATCACTGGCTTTCCCAACTCCTAATTCCAGTTACCTGTAGAAAACAGCCTTCTCTCCCTTTGGTGGTCTACTTTGGCTTAATTTTTTTTTTAATAATTTTTAATAAATAAACATCTTAAATGCATTCCTTGCATAGGTCTTGTTTCTGGAGCTGGTTGTTGCCCTCCTATTTGTTATTTCTTAGGGGATTATTTGGCATTTATGTCTCATGATTTCAGACTATTAGAGGTGCAATTTGAAAAAGGCAACTCCAGAAATTTGGTATTATTGCTTGTACACTATTGCTTTTTAGCTGAAAAAAAATGTAGTTGTTGTGTTTTAAAGGACCACTCACAGTTGATTTTGCCTGATTTCCTGGGTTTTAATTCCAACTCAGTACGGCTGTGGCCAACAGGCTGGCAATCCACCAGCTTCATTCTGCCTCTCTTGCTCCTAATTACTCAGCTCTCCAGTACTCCTCCCTTGTCGGTTCTGTTCTGGTCACCACAATTAATTCCCATTTCTTAGTCTTGAATTCACCTTCAGCTCATTAACTTTTGGCCAGTCTCCACTACTGTTTCAGCTTAGCATTTCACAATTTATCACTGTTTTAAGACCTTTTTCGTCCATCTTTGGTTTTGTAGGGTTGAAGAACAGTTTCTAATTGCACCCTACAGAAGAATGGGTAAATATTTTGCTGTTGTCAGTTAGGTGCCAGGATAGCTTCTCCCTCTCCCACCAGCCATTTTTCTTCACAGGTTGGTCTGGGAGCACAAAACCATCTGAAGTGTACAGCAGCACCATCAAACTCTTTTTTGCCCTGTAGGCTTAAGAGCTGTTTTATGAGCAAGGATGCATGAGAAGAGAGACTGTGTAATGAGCCCAAGTCTCAGATGGAAATTCCAAGCTCCAAGGGGTTATTTTAAGGAATATTGCAATTAATATCTCACATGAGGGTGTTTTCAGCTTCCTGGGCAGAGCCAGGAGGCGCTGACTGATGGCTCTTCCCTAGAAGACAAGAAATACGGTCTCTTCATATGGATTTCCTCTCTTGGTCCTTTGTTTCTCTGCAGATTTGTGGCCTCACTGAAATCCCTAATGGTAAATTGTTGTGTAGCCAGTCATACTTCAGCTGTTTGGTCATTGTACAAGCATGCCTTAATCTGAGTTAATCTTAAGTCTTTGAAGTGGATCTTTGTGAAATTTGGAAACAAACATTTAGGTTTTCTCTGTGGGTAAGTAAAAGGAAGTTTGTTCCACTTGGAGTTTCCAGTCCAAGTCTATCCTAATAGCAGATGACAGTGAATAGATAAAGTATCATAAGATTGCAGATAAACCTTTTAAAAATCATCTAGTTGTAGGATTGATCTTGTTTGGGCCAAATTCATTCATGTGTGATGGTGGAGTTGTATCACTTGGAACTAAGCTCAAATGAAACCTTAATACTGCTCCCTGACTACTTTGAAATCCTTACTACTAGTGCCTGGTTTTACTTTACAATCATCATGTTAAATCCTGGGTAAAACAGGGAAAGACAACCATTCAATACAGACTTCATATTTATTGAAAGAAAATGTCCTGGGTTTGGCTGGGATAGTTTTCACTTTCTTCCTAGTAGCTGGTGCAGTGCTGTGGTTT
The DNA here is from genome assembly GCF_001715985.3 of Manacus vitellinus. Taxonomy (NCBI): domain Eukaryota; kingdom Metazoa; phylum Chordata; class Aves; order Passeriformes; family Pipridae; genus Manacus; species Manacus vitellinus. Next base: position 24,951,613 of record NW_021940864.1, on the reverse strand, counting down.
GGATTTAGTATGAGAATAATGTTGATAACACACTGATGCTTTCGCTGTTGTGGAGCAGGGATTACCCTAAGTGAAGGGTTTTTCAGTTTCCCATGCTCTGCCAGGGAGCAGGTGCACAAGAAGCTGGGAGAGAGAATGGTCAGGACAGCTGACCCCAGCTGGTGAAAGGGTAACTCCATACCACAGAACATCATGCTCAGTATATAAACTGGGTACAGTTGGCCAGGAGGGCATGATCTCTGCTCAGGAACAGGCTTGTCATCAGTCAGTGGGTGGTGAGAAATTGCATTGTGCATCACTTGTCTGTCTTGGCTTTTATTCCTCCCTCTCTTTCTCATTTTCATTATGATTACTATTATTATTATAAATTAATTCAATTATTAAACTGTTCTTATCTTAACCCATGAGTTTTACCTTTTTCCTCTTCTCCTCCCAATCCCATTTGAGGTACAAGGATGTGAATAAGCAGCTGTGTTGTACTTAGTTGCTAGCTGGAGTTAAACCATGACAGGAAAGAACTAGAATAAATACAGAATGGGTTCAGGAATACAAATGCTCCACATCTTTTTATCAACCAGTTGGTGTTGCAAAGTGATTTAAAAAAAAAAAATTCTTAGGATGAAGTTGCATGAAATGCCTAATGCTTGAATTTGAAATGTTAGCTATTTGAAGGAAGTCATTATTTGAAGCAGGCACTGGTATCTAATTAGTTAACTGTGAAGGCAAAGCAGGCAATATACCAGTTGATGCAATTGGTGGCAGCGGGAGTTTGGAAATAAATATCTCTATTTGGCACTGAGAAGTGAAACAGAGCTCAAATTTCTGTGGATTGCCTGGCCCCAATTTCATTGCCTCAGAGCTCACATTTCTGTGGTAAAATTAAATCTCAAAGTTTAAGATATGGGATTCAGTGCTGTTTATTAAAATTCATCTGACCTCCCTAGGTTGTGAACATTTTGAGTTGACCTAGATGGAGCTCTTGATAAAATCAAACTCTGATGGGGCATTTCCATAAAAGCTTAGTAGAATTGTGCTGACAAAAATGGAGACACTTTAAAGCAGTGATTGTCATCCTATCTAGAAATCAGAAACACAGTGGCATGTGAAAACAAAGAACAAACAGAAATCCCAAACCTCGAGAAACCTCATCTGAGCAGAACATGGAGAAAAGCCATTCATGGTGATTTATAATGCCTTTTGTACTGGCTTCACTCAGACTGCCTCTTTAAAGATGCTGCATTCATGGCTACGGCTGCACGAGGCTACTGACAGAGCCAGTGGAGAAGTGAGGCAGAAGGCAGCTCAGCTCCCTTCTGCCCATTGCTGGTCTGTGCAGGAGTCCTGTCCTTAGCGGCAACAATGCAGACAGGTATCGGATGTTAAATGAGATTACTCTGGTATTAATGCATTCAAACTGATTGTCTGCTTGTATCTATGACTGTCCCACTGTGTGTGTGTGTGTGTGCGCACATTTTTAGGCTTGGTAGTCCCTTCGAAACAAGATTGCAATTCTCAATATCAAACCAAAGTCAGCATGACAGATGGTACTAGAGTTGGCTTTCCTGAGTCTATTCTGTGCAGGCTTGTTTGTCCTGTGCACCCTACGATGCCCTGGAGGTATCAGCATTTTATCATTTGACTTAGTTCCCATCTTTGCTTTTCTACTCAGAGATTCTGACCACTATCCTTATGCCACCTCTATCAGTTCAAAGTGTTGTTTTTTAGGCTGAGTAGAGATTTCTGGTTCCAGCTCAGACTAGCTTCAGAAGCTCCATATCTGCCGTGTTATGGGCAACATCTACATGCGCTCATAAACCTATCAACAGAACTCTGCGTGAGTAACCTCAGCAGTGGACATACAACAGCACACCCAGACAGAGCCCCTGAATTTAAATGATAGCCTCCTGCATTACTACTGGAGGTTTACACTACAGACTGTATACTTAGCACTACCTTTTCAGCTTAAAATGTTGCTTTGTATCACAAGTGACAGCAAGAAGAAAGAAACACTGCCCTTCCTATTCATCAAGTATACTCTTGTGTTCTTGGTCAGAATTGTTCATGTCTGTTCCTAAGGAAATGCAGTTCAGTTCATCTGGTCTGGGGTAGCGACTGAATTGCTGCGCAGACTGTACTATTATAGAACGGGTCTAGCTTAAAGAAAGGTTTGCTTATGAGATGATGAGCAAGCTGGAAAATCTCTCTGCTGCTAGCTTGATAAAGAGAAAAGAAAAAGTAAATGATTATCAATAAAGTGTGCTTGATTAGGTGTCACTGAGAGAAAGAAAATGCCATTTCATGTCACCTTTTTAGAAAGCACAAGGTGTGTAACTTTTGGGGATCATTTTGCTCTTGACTAATCTTCAGATTCAATATTAAAATCTCAAACTTCCCAAAGGAAAGAGATTCTGCATCTTTTAATGAAAGATAAAACAACAATATAAACATACACAAATTTACAGAGAAAGGATCAACTTTAATACATCTGGAGTAAAAGGTGTTCTTTTTTAAATATGGTATAAAAATAAATGCAAGAAACATTAACAGAGAATATACAGACAACAGACAAAGACACAGGCTTTCTTTCTCAATGTGAATACATCAGTGAAATGAAACCTTCTGTGCTAATTTATTGTGCAATAAATGTGATGCCATATGTATATTTATTAATATATGCATTTTTTACATTTCTTCCAGTTTTTGATTGACGTATTTTTTTAAATAAACTGTGCCTAGCAGAAGCTTTTTTTTCACTGTACTTGAGCTTGCAGAAAATAAAAAGACACAGATCCAGCTTGATATGAAGGAGGAAGTGAGCAGACAGTTTTCGAAATGGAGGCATCGAAAGGCTAGAGAGTCCCTCGGAGTCTGTAATGCCTTAGTATACACAAAAGAAAACAAGTCAGGTCCTTGCTCATGCAACATCTTGTTCTACTGTCCTCTGAGTCAGGCAATCAGTGAGCTACAAAGTATGTATAATGATTTGAGTCTGCTTCCATGCTACAAGGTGATCCTTTTAGTAGGACTGCACTAGACTGGTTAACCTCTTTGATGTGAGCGATTTCCCCTGAGGAAAAGATAAAAACAAAAAACAAAAACAGAAAACAGAGGCATGATCACTGCAAACCTGTTCATCAGCAACCACTCAGTGTTGCCACATCACCCTCAAGTAACTAGGGGCACCAACTGGAGCCTGTGAAATCTTAAACCACAGGAAGTCCTCACGCTTAAACACCTGCACTGCCAGCCAGCCAGATTGTTTCACAGAACAAGCCAGCAAATTTAAAGACCATTTTTGAATGAGATTGGTTTTGGCTGATGAGAAACTGATGCTGAGGTTTTTGCTGTCAATTGTACCCAGAACGTGAAGAAGGCTACTGCAAGCAAGAGTGCCTTGTGCTGGAAAGATGAATGTGCAAACTGCAGTAGCTCTGTCAAAGACAAAAAGCTACTTTCAAGTTAAGGTAAAAAAGCAAGAGGCAAATTGCATATAGGCAGGAAAGCAAGTTTTTCATGAACACAGCTATAGGCTTGTTGAGACCACATTTACTATTTATAAGAAACATTGGTCAGGTATATTACATGTGACTGCATAATGCTTCTTTGAAGGTGTTTGGATTTCCATATTATTGTTTTCCTCATAATTTCTCCTGTTGCAAGGATGTGGTTTCAATTTTTTAGCGAGTTCTTTTAATAAGGTGTAATGACTGTCCCACAAGAGCTAGGTCTACAGTGTGAAGAGGATGATATGTCACCATGGTATATTTCAAGCAGATTTGAGCTTTATCTGAGCCAGACAGGAACCACAGAACAGGAATTAGCTCTCCTACGGCCACATAGAAGGAGTTAGCTCTCCGAGGGCCATCCTACCGTGGCTCTGATCCAACAGAGGCAGAGCTGGCACAGCAAGCTGACATCATTCCTCAAAATATCACAGGCATACCCTGATAATGTAACACAAATATATCATAAAAAATTAAATAGAAAATGGCTCTAACTTGCCAGTTAGATATTTAATACTTACATTTATTGTATTGTTCATTTTAAGTGCCCAACTCTGAAATATCAAACTGATTTCAAGGAGAGTACATTAGGAAGTACTGCAACTACGGAGAGATACTTCATTTTCTGCAGTAAATGCTAAATGAACTTCTTCCGCTATATCAATAAATTGTTGCCATCTGCAGTATTATAACTCAGTGAAATTACACAATGTAATATCTATTGTCATTATCAATTAAATTTATGCTCACAGGGATCTGTAAGTTGGTTTTGAGCATTTGCTCAGATGCAATATATCAGAGTGGTCTTCATAAAAGGAAGAATAACTATTTTATTCTTTGTGCTCTGAAATACAAGTTGAACAAATTAGGATGGATACTTCCCCTACAGTATAACTCGGAAGGGAACTCATGTTTGCAATGTTGGGTTAGGCTGCTCATCCATCAGGTTCACCATATCAACTGACAGTATTAATACTTGCTTTGTCAAAAGATGGAAAGTGTCTTTCCTGGCACACTGTATTCCCTGTATCTGTCACTTTCTACCTGTATTAAATTCACAGCTTCTTGACACTTGTTAACCCTTAAATTATGTTTTGCTCTAATGCGACAGGAAAGCTGTTACAGTAAGACATCTTTTCTTTTTAAATAGTCAAAAAAGCCTCAACAGCAGTGTAGCACTGGCATACAATTTAAAAGAGCATGTCCAAAATTAAGTGTTTTGTTAGACAATTCATGACTGGCAGTCTCAGACACAATCTCAGAAAATATTGAACATATGCTTATCTTTGCCTTTCATTAAGTTATGTGCACTTAATTTCACAGGTCTACAGGTCTGGCTACCTTCTGTAAATATGTATGGGTTCCCTTTAATACTTAACTTCATAACCCACTTAATTAAAATATGAAAACCAGGAGTTCTCTATTAGCTATTAAAACAACTTTCTCAATGCCACACTGGAAAGCTGCATAAACCCTTGTTGTGGTATAAAATCTGTGAAATAATTTTTTTTATTATTTGCAACAATTATTTAGGAGCTTTGAAATTGACGGTATTTTTAAATGAACCATAATTCTAACATCTCAGGAATTAATTATGTTATCAAATAAACTAGGAAGTTTTGACCTAAAGTCAGGCAAAAAAGTAGTTATTAGTTGATCTGATTTGTATAATCTTTTTCTAGATGTTGTTTGAATTTTCCCCTAGAGACACAGTGAGTTGTCATGACAATTTTTTTTCTGCATTCCACAGCACTCACTCCCAGGATATTGCTAGTTTTTGGATACTTTTTTCTCCTAACTCCTACAGTGATCAGGAATTGTCTGGGTGGTCCTCTCCTTCATGTCCCCTCTCTGCCTCAGAGAATATTACACTTCTTATAGATACAAACTCCCCATCTGAACAACAACAACAACATGTGGTCTTTTTCAAGGCATTAGTAGTTCTAATTTATCTTATAGTTGGAAAAGTGACAACTTAGAAGATACACCCTCCTTAAGAGATCTTCTCCAATGTTTATACTGAATCATATTAAGTTCTCTGATTAGGAAAATAAACTTTTAATAAACAGAACCCACAGCAGCCCCAAATACAGAATTATCACATCTTCTTATTAGAGCTGCAGGGACTTGTTATTTTCCACATTACAGAATATTTCAAGTATACTTTTATTTTACCTCTCTAAGCTAGTGTTTCAAAATTATCACTTCTAGGAGATTTCCAGATTTACTCAATTTACAGTCTGATGTAAGGATCATCTGTTGTGGCTCATAATTTAAGAACTGAGCCTAGATAGTTCTTTGAGATACAATGTTAACAGCATTTCCATAAGCCAAATTTTGATTTGGGAACCTGTATCTAACAGTCTGGTTTTCAGAGGTGTAGCATGTGAGTCATCACGCATAGGAAGATGTTTCCTGTGCTAATGAGATTAAAGAACAACTGGGGGAAAAAAGTCAGAAGAAGCAGTAGGTGTTTGTCTGAATAATGGAAAGGAGAACCTTAATATTTTCAATATATTCTTGCCTTTAATATTTAGAAGTAAATGGCCAAATTCTAAACAGGATTAGGGTTTTTTGGCTGTATTAGTGCACTCTGGACATATGAATTGCAACTTTTTAAGAATTTTACTCATAATACACAATCCGAAATGAAACCCTACACACATAACCTGACAAGGGAGTCAGAGTACGAGGAGGCAGCACAGCAGCTGGAGTGAACAAGTGAAAAAGTACATCTAAGAGTACTTAAAAGATACCTTAAAAAAGTACTTAAAAAGAGTACTAAAAGTACATCAATTAGCCTCAGTGTTCAGTCCCGTGTATTAACTGTTTAAAATAGAGTTGTACCTCCAACTTTATCACTGCAGAATTTAGGGGAAAAATTACAAAGCCATGTGCAGGTGTATGAGCGGCTAAATACAATTGTGCTGACTGACCCATTTATGCAGTATGACATTAACTCCTCAACCTGGCAAACAAATCAGCAACAACCTCAGTACATATCTGACTTATAAAAAAATTATATGAAATGTATATAGAGGCTGGAGTGCCTATATTTGATATAGATAGATAGATAGAAGAAGAGTAAGTCTTTTTATTTTAGAAGATTAATTATCTTCCTTTCTGTTAAGCAATCTCAATGGTTACTTTTTACATGTTTCTTTATTGCCAGTGCAGATGCTACTCCCCAGGACTGATACTGGTAGAACTAAAAATGAAAACTCCATGTGATCTGATGGGGAAAGGGAAGGAGAGAGAACCCTACTGTGAGCACAATGAAATGTGGAGCAAGAATTGACCCTTCTTGCTTTCACAGTTCCCCATCTGCTTGTGTGAAACACCTGCAGCACACTGGCAGCTCATCCAGCATCAGTGGGGAAAGCTTCCAAGTGACATTGCAGTGCACTACACACAGAGCTGGTGTATAAACTGCCCCTGACAGGAGCACAGCTGGAGAGACATGGGAACAGAAGCATAAGTCCTTTTCCAAATTTAGGCAGCCCTTGCTTCACTAGCACAGAGGAATTGCCTTAGCACTGCTCAGGGGATCAGAATCCTGCTTCAGTTTCCACAGGAGTACAGGATGCTGCTCTCAGCCACCTGTGCAGGTGTGTTTTTCTTTCATATGTGAGGAAGGGAGGAGGTTAATATTTACTGAATTTGGGGCATGAGTTGTCAGCACAGCTGCAGCATTAAGTGGTTGCATGTGCAGGGAAATCCTTCCTCCTCTGGCTGGGATTTGCAGCTCTCTCCTCCCTACTCGTTAGGGTCATACTCTTTCCTGCAATGATCTGAGGACAGGAGGCAGAAACTGAACAACAGCTTTCCTGTTTTGGCTCATTCTAAATCCAGTGACACTCTCCACTTCTTTCTCCTTTTACACTTATCTTTACATTTACTGATGAGTTGTTCTCACTTGTGATTGACCTACAAACTCTTGCCAAATGGGGTAGTTTGAACTTGAAGTGTGGGTTTCCAAGGGACTAATGCTTAAGACAAATATTTTTAGTATGTTTATCCTGGGCCCAACCCCTCAGGTTTCCATATCTCTCTGCAGTTCTCACTCCTGCAAACAGCTTAAGAATCAGGTAAGTGTTTGTCAGCTGGAAAATGGCAGACACTGGCCTAATACCTGACCAGTCCTTGCTGGTCCCTTACTTAGATGAACCTGGCTGTGCAAGTGCTACTCCTCAAGCTCCTCTCTTCCAGCACAATGCACAGCACCTCAGCTCCAGTCACAGCAGAACAGCAAAAGGAGGCCAGTCCTTACTGGCATGTCCGTCATGATTTTCCACCCCAGGCATCATTCCTAAAAAAACCCTAAAACTAGAGGGTTTTTGAGTAGCTGGTAGTTCAAACTAAAAATTTCAATTATTTTATTTGTCCTTTTTAGTCAAATATCAATAAGATATCTCTTTTCTGAAATGGAAAAAGCCTTCATTTCTACACATAGTTATTGTTTTCATTCTTGTTTTGTATTGGTCAAATAAGTAGCTTGGTGATTTATTTTCCTTCTTACTAGATTTTTTTTTGTTGTTTAAATTTTGGGAATAACATGTAAGTAAATTCAAAATAAGATCCTTTAGCTGATACTGCGTTGAAGTTCTTGGGCAATGCTATACTTGAGAAAAATCTAGCCCTTGGCAGAATTTCAGGACTAGATGGACTTTAGGTCTGGAACAGTAGGGCCTTGTGTACATAAGTTTTGTATGTTCATAGAAAAATTTCTTGATTAACAGATGAAATTCATATATTATCTGCCTTGTTTCTCAATAAACAGACAGATTTTAACACAACAACAGATTACACTCATTTAAGCATCTAGAAAGTCTATGATCCACTGATAATAACAGGGGAAGTTTTAATGAGTTTTTATGAGTTTTAACTTCCATTTCTAGGCCATAATTCACTGTGTCATGTTAAGTGACATTGGACTGAGCCTCTGTGAAAATGTCAATGTGCTCTGTTCAATGGACTTGGCATTTCACATCACATGCATTAAATAGTCTGTTGTTACTTTTTGGAGAAGGAAAAAAGGAAAGGACTCTGGTCAGCAAGTTCTTCCAGGTAAGTGGAAGAAGACAGATGAAAAGGGTATGTGTAATGTAAGATATAATGGGTTTAAAGTCAGAATTATTAAATGGGGCCTTGTTTATGAGGTTATGAGTGGAGATATCTATAGTTCAATGGGTCTCTAGTTTAATATATGAACTAAGTTTGGTCTGTTTTGTATCTCCCTCCAGGCAGCTCTAAGGAGAGAGGCTACACCTTCTCGCCCCATTAACTTTGTTCCTGGTGGGACAATAAAATTTGGATGGAGTGCAAATTAAATTAGCCAACTCTCCTGTAAATCAGATCCCTTTGTTTCTAGGGTTCCAGACAGATAATCACAGCTAAGCACCAGGCTAGGGCTCACAAAGGTGTCCTACTCAGTCTGCCTCTGTTACAAACCTTGCACACATGAGAAATTGTTCACGAAATTGTTCAGAAAATTGTTCCTTAATTGTTCCTTAAAAGACCTCTTTGTTCCCATCAACATTACCAGTGTATATTCCCCTGTAATGCAGATATTAGTACTTGAGGTAGAGCAAGTTTGCTGGGCTTTTTAATTTCTTTTTTTTTAATATATTTTTTTCTCCACGTAAATTCCTTGAAAGAATTTCAGTTTTTAAATGCCACAGAAACAGTTGATTTCTGTCTCTCTACAGATGTAGCATGTGATGAGATCCTCCTGCTCCCTGACATAGACCTTTAGCGTCTCTCGGGGAGCTGCAGGTGACTGGACCTTTATTATTCTCAAAGAGGAAGCTGAGGGGCTGATCTAGATGGGGGAGAAAGCACAGTGCACACTGTCACTGCTCTCTGTGCCTCAGACTCAGAGCTGTGACACCTGTGTTTGCCAGTGTTACTCGAAGGCAATGCACTTATCTAACAGCTTCATTCCAGTAGTGCTGAAGTGTATGTGTTCTATATTTTCACACAATACCCAGGAGTGTGAGTAAATGAGGCAAACCAAGAATAGCTGGGGTTACTACTCCGATGCAAAATATAAAGTGTTTGGTAGTAAAAATTACATATTGCAAATACCAGTTTGCTATTACTTCTGTATATTTATGTGAATGTAGTCCTGTTTCTAACACTTCATACTGTTTGTTGCACTGTGCTGAAGGCACTAGCAATTTTGCATGATAAAATCCACAGAGCAAAATAAATAGTCAGTGTTTTTAAGCTGAGCATTTAGGGCTTTCATGAAGTGCCCCAACTTATTGAAAGTTTTCTGGAAAAAAAACTCTTTAATGTCAAAGAGATACAGAGCTGAGCCTAGTGTTTTTGTTTATATGATCCACTTCTAGTTTTTTCCCCATCAGACTAGAAAAATGACTCATTATAATAGGTTATTTCCACATAATTAATGAAATAGTGCAGTGTAATTGCCCTTACAAAGTTTCTAAACTTTCTAACTTAACAAATTCTTTCTGTAGCAAGTATAACCCAATTTCAATTAACATTGATCAGGAGCCTCTTAGAGTCACCATCTTAACAAATCAGGTTATGAATTACAAGGCCATCTTCTCAGATTAAGTCCCTAGACACAACCAAGGTTACTGGGGTTTTTTAAACATTTCAAATGGAAAAAACTGAGGTCTAATTTAGTTCAATCCAAATCCACTTTGATATAAGTGACAAAAAATCCAGTGAAAATTATTCTAAATATTGTAAACCATCAGAGGAGAAGAGAAACTGTAAATTTCATCTCACTAAATCATTCAGAGATGACAGCATTTATCTAGGTTGTAGAAGACCTATTTCACACTATGTTCTGTAGAACAGATCTATTCTTCAGTCCCTCGCTTCAGAGTTGAGCAAGTTAATCAGTACACTGTAGGATATTCTGAGAAATGTTTCCCTCATCCCTGCTAGTTGGAACCAGTGTACCAACATAGATAATTACATATTATAAACTCATCACAGCCAAGAACAAGAGTGGAAGAACAAGGATGCCTTGTGGCAAGGGGTCCTGAGAAAGTGGGTAACATAAATTCAGTCATCTGAATAGATCTAACAGGGACATGTTTTTCTTTCATACCTGACCTGACTTGACAGACTAAAAGGCAGCAAAACCACAGATTTTATTTTACAGATTGCTCTGTGAAAAAAAAAAAAATCTCCCTCTTCTACCGAAGTACTAATGCTTCATGTCCAGAAATCCTCATTCTCATTTGTAGTTCACAGCTGGTTTATTGGGCCTGCTTTGCGTTTCTGGCATCCTGCTATTCTGGTACTTCTGCCCTGAGATTAGCACAACGAAAATTGGGCATGGATGCAGGGCACAATGCTCCCATGTTCGTGCCCAGAACTGCACAACAGTGCTCTGGGAGTGATTTCAGTGTCTCCAGTCTGTCTTCACTTTTTCCCTCTTTGTGCTGTATTCTCCTCCCATCTATCTGCAGCTTGCCATTTCTCTCCTCATAGCCACCTGTTCACATAATCTTTACCATAGCCAATTCCTGACCTGTGGGCTGTTCAAAATGCCGTGAATAAATGTAGCGTTGCAGCTTGCCAGGCACCATGACTGGGAAAAAGTCTGGCTCTCAGAGATCCCGGATGTATTACCCACTCTCTGCACTCTCTTTTATAGACTTTTTATTAATATGGAACTTCCTACAGAATTATAGTGGAATTATCATGGATAATGTTATCATGTACAATCTTGTTTTATAGATCCAACCTGCTGAGACAACACACAAATCACACTGCAACATGCTATGGCAACACCACCATGCAAAACATAGGGGTTTTTGTTTCAAACACTGGGATAGTTTCCTTTGTGGCTGTTTATTTACTTTTAGTGTCCTTTACTGACTTTGTCCCATTGAATCCAAATTTCTTCCTGATTACAGTGGATTCAAAGCATATTACAGGAAGCCTTTACCTATAAGAAAGTAGTTAAAGAATTACTATTTTGTTTTAAAATGTGAGATATTCCCACAGCCTCACAAAACTTTGTTCTTTCACTATGTTTGTTTCTTTTTTTTGATTACTGGAAAGTATTTATGTATTTTTTTAAATACTTGAGGCAATACTCTTGAGCTCCATTGCATAGGAGGCAGTTTTTGAGAACTGTTTCTTCTTCCTTAGAAACTAAAAAACAAAAACCATGATCTTTGCTGAAAGCTCTCATAATTTTCATTTCAATGCACACAGCTCCATTTACCAGGTCACAGAAAAAGCCACAGACACACACGCACACACACACAGCAGCGTCACCTACACAATTCAACAGACAATGCAGACAAACTTGAGTACAATCCAAGATCTTTCTACCTCTTTTCATAACAGGTTAGTGCTCGCCCTCAGTGTTGGTGTACAGTTTTTATGGCATGGGAAAATTGGGATGTTTCTGCCCTACAAAAATAAATGCGTTGAATTCTTTAGTTTGAACTTTCACAATGCAAAAAAAAATTAATTCCAAAGAAACTGGATAAGTAAAAAGAATCCCAAATTTCAGGAAATCAGTGTATCTTTTGGCAGGTGGCAAAAGAATGCCCACACCAAACCTACCAGCCTCCTTTTTTTTTTATGGTCAAGAAATAGCTTAAAAAAATTATATATTGAAAAGAAAAAATCAGTTCTTTTAATCCATTATGAAAATTAATCCAAATCAAACCCTTGTACATCAACAGCATGAATTCTTTGGTCCTGCAGAAGCTGTATTAGACTTTAAGGAACATGGGGAAATTATTATTGTTTATTTTTCCCTGTGCCCAATCAAAAAAAATGGGACAAAGTATTTTTTAGTAAAATAAAAAGAAGACAGAATGGAAATCCAATGTATTCAACTGTTTTAGACTTAGTATTTTGGGAGGCACCAGAAAAAGAAACAACATCAAGCAGGTTTTCACAGATTCTTTACTAAAATTAAAGCAAAAAAAAAAAAAAGTGACTAATTTCATGCTTCCTAATGCAAAAAGCACGGCTCCCAAAGGTCCATTCCTCCAAGTGTGACTATTGAGATCATTGGTAAAGGGACTAGGAGGAGGAGTTGTAATGAAAGCACATTATAAAGCTGTCATTCCCAGGAAAATCCAAAACAGTGATGAATACACTTTTAACTGTCAGGTTAGAGAAGCAAAAAGGGAAAGTAGGGATCAGTGAGGGGAAGGGGAGAAGGATGTCCCATCAGGCTTACTAGTCTTCCGAGGCAACAAACTTACCACATTGCGTGTGAATTTCTCAAAAGATGTTCGACGATCCAGAGTGTTTTCCAACTTAAATTTAAAATAAATAAAACAAAAGAAACAAAAAGAAAAAGGAGGGGAAAAAGAAAAGCGAGAAAAATGGAGTAGAAAAGAAGGATTGATGAAACAATGGACTGCAAAACAAAGTCTGTATAAATCAGGAAGCAAACACAGGTATGAGGCGGTAATGGGACTTGGTAAAACAGGGGATGGGCAAAGCAGATATAGTACTAGACAAAAATAATTTTTCAAGAGGATCAAACTTCATGGTTTGAATTTAAAGAAAAACTGAAAATAAAAAGAAATAATGAAGTGCACATCTTGTGTTAATGAACTGACATTCACAAACTTAAGGACTTCACACGGACAGTTGAAGCTTTCTGGTTTTTTCAACATCTCTCTCTATATTGGATCTTCAGAAATCAATGTTTGAACAAAAAACAAAATCACACAATACTTTCATATAATTTTAGGTTGTCATTGTAAACAATAGAATCCCATGGTATTAATAACTACCTTGTTCCGGTAACAATCAGGGCCCTGATTTTGCAAGGCACAGGGCTCCCAGCTGATTCTAGGAGATTACTATTTAAAGCCCACTGATAGAATTATTTATCATTATAGAAATCTGCAATGCACAAGCTGCTCCACATACTCTGGGCTGTGGCTATTCAGAACTCATTCCATAATCTGAACTTTTCTAAGTAAATATTACATACCAAGACATGAGCTTCTGTTTGACGAAGTGTGACATGATCAGTCTTTCAAGTCAGATTCCTAGCCTACTCAAAACTATTCATGTAATAATAGGGAAAGAAACAAAATTAGGAAGCCCCTATATTTATAGTTGAAATTAGAAGTAATCCATAAGAATAAGATTGTTTCTAAACACATTCTGTAGCTTTTATAGATGGAATAAAGAGAACAACAACTATTACATAAGCAAACTTGCAAACATGAAAGACTATTCTTCTGGGATTTTATTTTATTTTTTTTAATGTATTTGTAAAGCACTTTGCAATTAAGGTGCTTCATAACAGAGAAAACAGTACAATATGGGATGTAAAAATAAAAATAAGTTTTGCTAGATTAACTTATTGAAACATGCCCGCATGCAGGATATATACACATATATGTATATTGAACTCCTGTGTGTATGTGACCCTCCAAACACGCCAAGCTGGTCACCTACCAGATATCCAGTTGCACTGGCACAGGGGAGAGAAGACTGAGTATTGTTGCAAACATAACCACTGCTTTGCACAGTGGCAAGACAAAGGCAAGATGGACCAATACCTTTTTCTTGGCCTGTAGCAGCTCCTGGTAGGCACTGGATCGTATAAAACGAGGATAAGAATCACTTTTCATCAGTTTGTAAATGTGCTCCTGAAAAGGAAAGGAGGAGCTGTTATTCCCATGAAAGAAGACAAGTATAAAATGGAAGACAGTCATACATTTCGGTTGTGGAATGTATACCAGCTAGCATTATTATGAATAGGAAGTATTATGGGACATCAGATTTCAGTTCTGAAGCTAAGGCTGAATTGCCTTCTATTCTGAAAGCAGAAATTCCTCCCATTCATTATGTATAAATTACACAGCACATCTTTCTTTAATTTATAGACCTAATTTCCATTACAAAATTATTTTATAGGAATTTACAACTGAGCCCTAACTTAAGGCCTAATTTCAAACCTTCCTTACATTAGTCAGTTTAGCTAACTGACTAAATTAGGAGCTGTGGATCCTTCCTCATCAGATTTTCTGAATTAGTTTGTGGACATTCTCTTGTGACTTCACAGGCAGGACGAGAAACTCAATTCAGCATCATAATTAAGTACTTAAGTTAGCGAGGATATCCCCTGGCTACTCTTGAAAACATCCTTTGACAGACATTTAGTCTGCTTCCCAGATAACAATATAAAAAGGAAAATACATATGTAAATTAAAAAACAGTTTGAGGCTAATCTATTTTTCAAGATGTTCATTCTTCAGAGGGGTGTGAAAATTTGAAAATCTTTATTCAGAAAAAAAAATGACAGAGGCAGCTTATAGTTTTTCATTTTGAAGCATTCTCATTTCTGAAAAAGATTAAACCCGAAAAATCTATGATGTAGGACGCTTGATAATTCTAGTTCTAGTATATATTAGGAAAAGATTTGTAGAAAAGCAATCAGAATAGGAAGTGCTCTCAAAATAATTTTTAAAAATCCACTGAATTGTGCTGGCTATTTTTGTGGAGCTTTTCTTTTACTTAAACTCTATTTTTTACTGCAGAAAACCTGTGGCACAGCAATTGGGAAACAGCAAAGAAACTGTAAAGTAAATATTATTTCTAGGCTTGGTAGTGCATAAAATTAGTGAATACAAAAAACCCCAAACCCAAACAAACAAACAAACAAAACCCAAAACAAAACAAAAACCAATATCAAAAAATCCAAAAAATTCCCAAACCAAACCAACCAACCAAATAAACCTCCCACTTTCTTTGAAAATTACTTTTTGCTGTATTAGAAAATCTAGAAATGGTTCTAAGTGTCTTTCATTGGATTTCTTACACTAAGCGGAGAAATTCTGGTATATATTCACAACTTAGGCTGGTTTATTTAGGGAGTTTTTATTCCACTCCCTATGGAAGCAAACAGTGCATTCAACAGAGAGCAGAAAGTGGTGATAAGCATTAAAATGTTATTTCTGTACAAGAAACAGCCCTGTAAAAGCAAGAATAGATTAGGTTTAGTATTGTTAGTGGACACCTTAGTCAGGAATTGAGGCTGCTTCTGATTTAACACGATCAGACTATTTTTACTTATGTATCCCTCTCATTTGACATGGAGTTTTATTGTTCCATATTTCAAGTCCAGAAATGCTTTTCATACATTTTTAACCACAATTGAGTGACCTTCTGGCTGCCAGAATGACATATAAGTGGTCTCTTTCTCAGCTGGCAGGCCACAAAGAGCCTGTTGCAGAGGCAGAGCCCTATCCTGACAAAATCCTGCCACCTCAGGTGGGACACTCTGTAGAGGTCCTAAAGCTTCAAGTGAGAACATGACAGGTGCAGCCTGCCCCCTTTTCCAAGATAAATGGCTTCCAGGTTCAAGTTTTGTTTGCTGAACTGGAGGAACTATGCAGAGATCTGACAGGAGGAAAAGTCCTGCTTACATAAAGACTGGATACTTCACAGCTTTCATAAATGAAGGAAAAAATGATAAGAAGAGAGATCTGGAAGTTGGTGCTGAAATTTTACTCCTATTAAAAAAAGTAAACTGGATACTGGAAAGGATTTTAATTGTCCTTTAGTGATTCAGCTGCAAAGACTTTTTTTAAGCCTTTAGTCTTGCTAAATTATTTGTGTAATTTATGTCTTCTCTATATGCTGCATTCTTAAATCTCCAGGGGTTCGCAGATGCAAGCAAAAATTGTGTGTTTGGTTTAATGCACAATACTTCAAAACAGTGGGTATGACACAGGGTCTAATGAAAATTTTATTGTTTCTTCATAGGTTGCTATCCTCATAATGGAAAAGTGAAAATGTGGAAGAATTATTCTCCCTCTATTTAGGGCAGAGGCATGCTCCTGAAAAGTAGAAAGCCTCAATTTAATTCCCTTCTCTCCTTTGTGGGGCCTGTAGCAGCATCTCCTGACTCCCAAGAGGATGACCTAATAATCAAGCTGTAGGAAATTCTGCAGGGATGTGATTTCAATTTCTCCTTTTGACACCATTTCATTTTGCATTAATAATTAAATTTTCATCACTGGACTGCTGACGAAAATGGAGGATGATACCAGTTCTGCTACTTTTACTGTGAATCCAATTCTTTTCTATTGCTTTTCTCAGAAGTCTGCAAAGATGAAATATTAAGTTATAAGTTCACATGAAGCATTGCATTTAATACAGAAGTACTTCATTTTTTCTTCACTATATGTTTTGCTCTATTTGAAGTCCACTTGAAGACTCTGTATCAAGCACAGAAGTTTCGTGAAGAACTTCATATGCCTCATGAAAGAAAGAATGTTACCCATTTGCATCGCCAAAATGACACCGTAGGAAATAGGATGTTATCATTTAATTCCAAATATATCTCTTTTTTTTTTTTAATATAGAAATACTTTACTAGCCAATATTCTATTTCGAAAGTCTCTAAACAGGATTGCAAACTGACCTGAGCATCCTCAAATGTGTATCTTCCAGGGTCCTTCACATTCTGAGTGGTTTTGTCATAACTTTTTGAATCTAGATTGATAGCGCTGGGTGCACCCGGAGCAAGAAATTCTTGCCAGATTTCTTGGACGCGAGCAGGGACTTCACGGATAGGCCTCTTCTTCAGGTCTTCTACTGCTAACCAGAACCTATGGCACAATACAACATCTTCACTTCCATTTCAGGAAAATCATTAATGAAGTGCTCACATTCTTCCTTGCTCTTAAAAAAGGAAATTAAGTAACTGAAGTTTTAATCTAAAACATGCTAAACCAAGAAAAAGCTGTGGTTTTGTGTTGGGATCAGCATTCTGTCTCAAGGCAACCAATCCACCTTAGGAAGCAATTATTAGAAGACTCTTCATGAGATGGATAGGAAATCCTTTATTACTTACGTATGGGTAACTTGCTTACAAGATTTCCATTTAGCTGGAATTAAACTGAGACTTCATTTTGGCTGAACCACAAGGGCTTATACTGCTTATAAAATGACTGCTTTTTGACAGTCCTTCAAAAACTAATAACTTATATTCTTGATATCTACATGAATCTCTGAGTCCTACTAAATTCTAAACCGTACAACTAATTTTGTTACCCACAAATCATGCATGAACTGGAAAAGTATTTGTTTTGCTCATTATAATTTAATTTCTTTCTTTAGTATTGCATTTCTATGAATATTTTCGCTAAAAATGCTGAATGGAAGCACATATTCTCTTTTCTTTTCTGCTGCTGAGCAAACCAACATTGGGCAACTACATACAGTGCCGGCCGATTTGTTGTATCCTTCTCATTCAGTCTGGAGAAGGAAACTAAAAAGGTCTTGAGCACTTTGTGATCATAGCTAGGTAGGTATAACCTTCATTTCATTATTTCTTCTATGGGTGTCCAGGCTCTCTCCCTTCATGAAATAATTCTAAATGCATTCAGTATCCCATGCTTAGGCACGGTGCAGACCGGTTAGTTCTCCCCCAAAGCTAAGAGCTCAATGAAATTGTGACTTTGTTAAACATGCAGTATATACCAACACAACTTCTCATTATTGTTCTGACACAGTTGATCCCACGAAACAGATAAACTGAACCTTGAAGTGATTTATCTGTGAAATCAGTTGGATTTTACAGGGCTTACAAATAAATTGGGTGCACCTTTAAAATGTTGTTTCACCCTGCTCACACAGTAAGATCAAACTGAGCTCTTTCAGCTGAGTTCAACAGGGATGGGACAGGAGAGAGGAATAGTGAAACTGTACTCAGACCCCACAAGGAAGCAAAATGATACCACTCTCAATCCAATTCTAATACAGTTATTTCAATGACTCTGAAAAGAGGATATAAAGCGTAGAAAACATTACAGTATTCCTACCATAAGACATTCTTCAATTGAGATAATTTACCTTTCAGGAAGCAATTATTCCTTCACAGTCCTGTTTTGAAACATCTTTGTACTACAGGTGGAAGGAGCCCTTCCTTATTTCTCACAAGCCATTATGGTCAGTTTTACTCTACCAAGATGACTATATCAGGTATTTCTATACCCTTCAATTTTTCCATCTAAGACTCTCCGAGAGAGAGAAGTAATATTGTCCCAGTTTTGCAAATATATTAATAATGTAATAATATAAAGTGGTTTCTCCAAGGTCACAAAGGGAGTCTTCTGCCAATAAGAGAACTCCAGTTTCAAAAATTCTGTGTAGCATCACTTATATATGTGAACTGCAATGTGAATTGAATACAGTCCACATAGAGCCTGGGGACATATCATGAGAATCTGATGGCAGTGCAGTAAGAATAGAGGCCTCATAACTCAAGTTTAAAAACTGCATAGCTCACAAACTCTAATTCAGTTCACTGTCAAATTTGGGCAACCTACTTTGGTTTCCTTAAGCTGCTTTCGATATTTGCATTTAAAAGCATATATCCTGCAGTGCTAACCCCTTCAAGTGCATCTTCTGGGACTGACTGATTACTTATGTCTTGAAGTCAGGTAAAAAACAGAAAAATGAAAGGGAAGGATGCTCTTTGTAAATACACATTTTCTACTACCCTGCAGACATCCTGAGGATCTAGCTCAAAGATGTCACTTTCTTGTTTGTTCCATTGCATCAATGTCAATACTTCTGGAAGTCACCATAAACATGCCTTAGGATGCTATTTTTCTTTGCAAGTAAGCTGTTTCCATACGGTGGGTTATACTCAATTATGGGGAAATAGATGGGAGATAAATTTAAATAAATTTAAGTTCTTTGCTTCCAGCATAGAATAGGCAGGTTGTATAGACATACACTTACAGGGTGAACACCGGTTCTTTGATAGATTAATTTTATTTTATCCTTTTAACAAGGGCATTCAAAGACCCTATTAAAAATGTTAGGTTTTAAATATACACACCTCTCTAAAAGTAGGAAGAAAATGCTGATTTCTCTGTTGTGTTATGTCTAGGGTGCTTACTTCACAGTCAACACACATTTTAAGATTTTAATCTACTTACTGATCTTTTAAGAAAAGATGCCTGCCTTCCTCCCAAAGAGAGTTTAATTCAATTATTCAAAGTTAGAAGATGTCAAAAATAAGGTTGCCCCCTCTTGCATTTTCAAAAATAACTTTTCCAAATATCCCATGGCCTTCACAGATGAAGTTGACATGGAGTTTACAAAACCTCAGCTCAGGGCCTCAAACCAAAAGAGCTCCCTGTCCCTTTTTATAGCTCATAGCCTCATGAGCTGTGACCAGAGCAAGGGACGACTCCTGTAGCAAACAGCACACAGTCTACAACAATAAATATGTGTGAGGGCAGGACATAGCAGAGGGGGAACTGCATTTTCTGGACAATAACTTAGTGCTACTTTGTGAAAGGAACTAGAGCTCAGGATGGCTGCCCTCGGATGAAACTGTATCTCCTGTTGGTGGAGCTTTGCTTTTGCTGTGGAGACTTTCTACAGAAGATGCTCAGTACTGTTGGAACAGAGACCTGACTAGCTGGATGTAAACCTCGCTCCTGTTTTCTATCCCAGCATTTGGGCTGCCACACACCGGGGCACAAACCAGACATACAGCTAAATGAGAGTGTATAGTATATGGTAGTAGTAGATCCAGCCATATGAACTGGTAAAACACATGTTGCACGGTATCTGGGGATTATGTCCTCCAACTGGATTACTTTTAAAGTGATGGTGGCCTTGCAGGTAAATTGCACAGCTACAACACCACTTGTGTCCCATTAACTGACCTAAATGTCAGGTGTAGCCAACAGCAGATCCCAGATCAAATCAATCAGTTAAATTTAGCATATAGGGACAGAGAGTGAGAGAAAGGCTACAGTGATTCTCCTTGAAATGTGTGAGATATAGTCAGAGTGTGGTAACAGCAAAGTGGGAATTACATGGTCTTTGTACCCAGTGCATGTGACACAACAGGTCGGGGGACAGACGCTTCAGCATTTTCAGCAAAAGAAAAAGAAAATAAAGCTTTAAAAAGCTCTATGAAGAAAATCACCTAATATTTTTCCAGGGGCAGGAAACACTACTCCCTGATTCCTAGAGTCCACCTTCTTGCCAAGTACAACTTCAAGCTTCAAGACATAGCAGAGCTGAAGGACTTCAAGAAAATGACACAGAATAATCATTAGATCTTGCAACTAGTTCCTTCTCATCTAATCTGCAGAAATGGCAACATTGCTGGGACTTGGTATTTAAGCTTGCGTCTGAATGAGAAATAACACACAGGCAATTTCAGCTTTGAAACAGAGCCTCATAATCACCCGTGTGAAAGATAAAAATCACCAGTGCCCATATTGGGTGGGAAAGTGTCATCACCAGCACTTCTGTTCAGACTTGCAGGACAGACATCAAGGACAGTTAATCAATTTTCATTCATACTTTTTAACATGCAGAACTCACTCCTCCACCACCAGTGGAGAGAAATTTGCACTTGAAGTCATAAAGAGCGGTGATCAGTAATAAAGAGCAAAAAAAATGAAACAGATTGGCTTAAAAAGAAGACTTAACCTCTTGCAACATTCTCCCTTTTCCCTAGTAAAAGTACTGTAATGGTATGTTAAAAGAACAACCAGAACCACTGCAGTAAGTGAAAAATAAAGCCCTACAACCGGAACAGTTTTTAGGCAACACTGCAAATTTTTAGTAGTGTATGTGTGGGTTTTTATTTATTTTTTCTATAGAACATAACTGAACCCCCTGTCTCCAGTACAGAACATTTCTACAACAAGTTAATTAGATGAGTCCAAAATAAACATCTCACAAAATCTCAGCTTGCAAGGGGATGGTCAGAGAAAATTTATTGAGGGAAAACATCTAAATGTAGCTAACTCCTCAGTCCCTCTCTTTTTTTTCTGGACAACGAGAATGCAAAGTCTCTTTTCCCTACGTAGTCACGCAGCTAATAAATGAGGATCAAAGGAAGGGACAAGGAGTCTGGTGGCTTTTCCTTCTGTGCATCGTGGAAGATATCTTGTCACCACTCTCCCTTCACTAACCTAGGAGGTTTTTGCAGTCTTAGTGCTGCCTTGGAGATCACATCCACTGCAATACTACAAAATGATTTGGACAGGTTGGCAGGCCTGAAACAATTTAGATTGTTCGTGTTTTTTTAAAAAAGGCTGCATTTTTTTACAAAATAACCACTTGTGAGCAAATGTACAGTCAGTATACAAGTATTAACTTTCCAAAGAATCCTGCTGCATTATAGGCAAAGGAAGGATAAGGAGAGGAATTCAATTTCCCACAGGGATGAAAGAAATTAGGTCTCCAGGTGCCATATTGCAGAAAAATTGATTTCAGTACCTCGCTCTGCTTGGAAGTCCTTTTCTTAGGGCTCAGACAGCCCTGTGGCCCATGATCCAGTAGTACTGGATCATGGTCAAACTTTAGTCTTTTGAATTTTAAACAATGGTCACCATTTTTGTAATAGGCAGTGAGAATTTCATAAATCTATTATCCAAATCATATGTTACTTTAGCTATTTGTGCTGTGTATTGAGCAGCACACAAAGCAATTCTTCAAAAAAATCTGCATAGTGACAAGAAATCACAAGTCATAGCCTGCAGAATGCAATCTGGTGTTAGCAAACTACAGTCTGTAGTGAAGTTACTGCACTGACAGAACTGCTTACACAGTTGCTGTGCTTTACAACACTCCTTTAGAGAGCAAAATACTGTTAATCCCAATTTACAGACAAAGAAAAAAAGCAGAGAGATACAAAAATAAAGTGAAACCTGGCTGTATTCCTAATCATTGCACAATTCTTAGTTTTAACTCACAGCTCGAGTTTTTTCATCCATGTTCTGTTTCTTAAGATAGGATCTATATCCAGCAAGAACAAGATTCTCAGGCAATTTAGACACTCTCAGACCAAGTTAATGAAACAGTAACACTGTGACTTTCAGCTATCTAAGACAATCACGCTTGAATGGAAATGGTGTATCTGGTAGACCTATCACTTCACATTTTTTGTATTTCTTTCACCAAAATGAGGTATAAGACACCTAATCTATTAATACTGAAGCTCCTGTTGTGTCTGCAGTCCCCACTGTATCCTGTGTACTGTGCTCAGAAGCTTGAATCCAGGGTCCCAGCTGTCTATCCAACTGTAGGTTTGACACTGTTTGTTGTAAATTTTATCATGATCAGATCTGTAAAAGGACAAGAGCCAGCTACTGATTTCAGTTCAATTAGTTGCAGTGGGAAGATGTGGGCGGAAATAAATATTTTTCTCAAGGTGGCTGTCAAGAAAATACTTAGAATTAAAAAAATACCACTCAAAAAAACCCCAAATTGCCATGATGGAGTTAACAGGAGAGCAAGGAAAGTGGTGGTGTTTTAAGGTTTATTCAGTGTAATGCTTGAAACCATCAAGCTTTTAATTTCTGTTATTGAGATCTAAAACATTTTGACAGCCATTACACAATAAGTTTTAAAAACTCAACTTTACTACGTGAGCCTGATGGTGGATTGATTTTACTACAGTTTTAGAACTTACAAACGTAATTCTGAGCTTGTGAGACAGTTTTCCTTCAGTTAATTGTCACGGAAAGCACCCTTTCAGAGCAAATTTTAGCCCCTGTTTGGCCTTTAAGCCCACCATTACTCTGATATTATATTTTAGAATTCCAATATAAGAATCTAGAGGGAGAGACAGAAGAGTAGATGGCATGTCAAAGAATCAGCTCTGAACAAATTTCTTGAGGGATTTTTTCTGGATCAGTCACTTGCAGTTTGCCTGTGGTTAGTGTTGTAAATAGGATTAGACAAAAGAGTTAGGGATTATGCAGGTAACAGTCTAGCTGGCAGAGAGACAAATTAATCACAGAAAAACACCAGAAACTGTAGCACACACTGGGCTCAATAGGTTCATGTTTGAACAGCTGCTCTGCATAACAAATTACCAGGATACTCTTTAAATTAAAAAAAAAAAATATCTTTCATTTTCTTGGTATTATTCTGATTTTTAAAAAATCATTTTACCTGCTGGACTTCTTATTTTAAAAAAATAAATCTGTGTATCTGTGACTAATGAAGTCATCAACATACACATACAGGTCAGGCCATATTTGTGATGCAAAATTAACGTCTGAATATGAACATGGTCAGCAACTTAGAGAACTCTATCTTTAATTATTCTGCTGACAAATTTAAATTAACAACAAGGAGATCTGTGCAAATACTCAGCATTTACAAATCAACACCAGAAATGTTAAATGCCTCCTTGTAAGATGCTACAAAGGTGTAATTCTAGTATGAATGGCTATGCTGCACCACTTCGAAGTGAGAACTGGCAAAGAAAAAATGCAGGTTAGGATTCGTCTGAGTTCTAGAATGTAAATGCAAAGAAGATTTTATACTACTTAGGTTATTGGTCAATGGAAAGTGAAACAACATCTGACAAGAAGGTGGAATAAAGAGAAAAATATGTACTATGTATAGCTTTTTATCTATAGAAAGGCAGTTATTAATCCTTCTGAAATAACTCTTACTGAAATATGACTTAGAACTGTGACAACAAAACATGCTATTAGCCAATGGATGAACCATTGCATTTTAAAATCAAATAATTATTCTTCTCACTTAAAAGTAAATCTGTAAATATACTTTTAAAAAAATAAACTATAAAATTTATACACCAAGAACATGTTTCCACTTTGCAATTAATGAGGAATTTGAGAGCTAGATGTCAACCCTACTTCTGTTGTGCCAGATCCACAAGTACTAGAATCTTGGTGGAGATTTTCAAAATGATCCCCAGGAACCTCACCAAAAGCAAAAGTCTGTGAATTTTACTTTTGAATTCTTTATTTATGTTTTAACTTTTTTCTTTTCACTTTACTCTTCTCATAATATTTGACAATTGTGGTGGGTCTGGCTGAGCCAGAATTTATTTCCCCATAGTAGTCCTCACAGTGCCGTGCTCTGCATTGGTAGCTAGAGGAGTGCTGATAACACATCCATGTTTTGGCTACTGCTGAACACAGCACTGTAACATTCCTTCTTCAATTGAGGGTGAGATCCTGGGAGGGGACACAAGTAGGCCAGCTGACCCACACTGACCAAGGGGATATTCCAGACCACATGACATCAACCCAGATATAAAAGCTGAGGCAAGGAGCAGGACCGGAGGCACTCATTGTCTCTGATGGCTGCCTGCTGAGAACTGTTACGTGTGCTGGAGCCCTGCTTCTCAGAGAAGTGGCCGACCATCGCTGTTTGTGGGAAGTAGAGATTAACTGCTGGTTTCTGCTTTGTGCAAGCGCATGCTGCTTTTGCTTTCTTTTTTGCATAAATATAAACTGCCTTATCGCAACCCACGATTTGTGTTGTTTCCTTTTCCCACCTTACTCTCTCTCCGTCGGACTGGGAAGGGGAGGGATAGAGCAGGTGGGTGGGCACCTGGCATTCAGCCAAGGTGAACCCAACACACAATAAAAGATGCTGAACAGGCTTTGAATGGGTCAATGTTTTAAAACTGTTTAATAAGACGAGCTGAGAGAAAACCTCTTCCATGGGGAGTTTGACCAAATGTTGGACAGGAATGGAAAAGTATACTTCATGTGAGTCTCAGTTAACTATATGAATATTTTCCTCAGCCTGTATATGAAAGCAATTTGTATGAGTGGATTCTGAATGGTAAGGCACAGGAAAATTTTTGAAGGCACAGGAAAATTTCATTTAAAAAATAAAGAGAATGGTATCGGGAAAAAAAAGAAACAAACAAGCAACAACAACAAAAATATATCTTACAAACTATTTTAAAAAAAAGTACCTCTCATTTACCTTAAATTTTCTGAACTGAATTCTGACTCCAAGAATTTCAGAAACTGCTCTCTTCCCACAGGGTCTTTCAAAGCTTCATCCATGCCAAACCCCCATCGTTTCACCCTCTGCTGTCCTGGCTCTTTGCTACAGAAGAAAAAAACCAACAGAACCCAAAGTGAGCAATATTTCAGTATTCTAATATTCTGTGTTCATAATTTAGACTAAGTACTAAAGTTCAACCACAAGTTTCTCACCTTCTAGGTTGCTCATATCTGTGAAATATTCAGAGATAAGCAAACAGACTGCTAGTACTTACACAGGATGAAGGTAATACACGTCTTTACACAGAACAGTAAAGACTTCCACCTAGAGATGTTATCGGATTTTAAAAGGTGTCCTTTTTTTCACCATACTAGAATCCTGTAAACTGGTTAATGTAACAGTTTACACAGATTTATTAATCCAAAGCACTTCCCATCTTACAAAACTGTAAAGCTGGAAAGAGCAAGAAGATACTGCATTGCCCTTCTACCTCAGTATTTTTCTGCAATACCTCTGAAATCTTCACATTTCCAGCAAGCATGTTACACCCCCTTACTGCCAAAGAAGAAATAAAATTATATACCTTGCCTCCAGTTCCCAGAAAGTGGTGTCATCTGATATCCAAGGGTTTGATGGATCAGGGGGCACAAGAAAAGGATCATATTCCAAATACTGCTCTGTATAAGCTAATAGACTAGGAAAACAAAAGCATCAAACATTGTCATGTCAGGTGGTGTAGTAACCTGATCAAGCTACCCCAGTTAACAAGTTACCTTGCATCAGTTGAACCATGGTAACCATGTGTGCTACACTCAGAAGTTAGCTACAGGCTCAGGGTAAAATGGTTTTGCTAAAGTCTTTTAAAAGTGGATCTCTGAAGAAGGGGTGGCTCAGGTATATTAAGAGTTGAAATAAAATAGACTTCCCTAATACTTTCACGTTGCTCCTTTTAGGGCGTTAATTAGGCACTAACAAATTAAGTCAAGCAACCTCTTACATGCAGATCTGTTTTCATAAATGAACATGTTTTATACCCCTATGGTTTTAATTATCAGTTCCTTTAAAATCTGTTCTAAAACACTGCATGCCATGTAGGTCATATCTACGGGCCCTATACCTGCTAGGACTCCTTTTATCCTCTCTTAAAAACAATTAATATTTTTATTATTTCCTAATCCAATGGCACCTCTCCCAAGTTTAGTGTTTTCCAAAATAAACAGAATCTTTTTCTGAAATAATTTGGTATTCATTAATGGGTCTGACTCTATTAAACACACTAAAAACTTTGCTTGTATTTTCATAATTTACATCTCCCATGTAATAATTTACATCTCCTTATTCCTGTTTTCTGTTTCCTTTGGCCTTGTAACTTTTGACAGGTGAGGACAACTATTCTTTTTTTTCATTTCAATTCATATTCTATTGGTCAGCATTCTGTTTTTATGGCTCAACAAATGAAAATACTTAACCTGCCCTCTTTATAAATAAATATATGTATTTGTATATGTATGCATACATACACATATATAAGTAGACATACATGCACAAACGTATATGAGAGAATGAAGAACAATTTGTATTTGGCTTAGTTTCCTTTACTAAGCCTTAGGCAGCTGAATTTTCTGCAATTTTTGCTATCTGTGTATTTGATGTTTAAGATAGAACATTTGTTTTCTCCACCTCTTCTCTACATAAGTTGTAGTTAGTCTTCCCAAGGGACTTTTATTTGACAAATTAAATTTGCCAAATTTTGGTCCTATCTGGACAAAGATTCCTACTACTGTAGGAATCCTCTGACCCACACTAAGCTCAGGTTCATTTTTTTCAAGCAGTGACTAAGCTCTACACCAATCAGTTCCCTTGCTTTATCAGTGATTGCCATTTTGAAATAGCAAAACAATAACCCCAGACCAATTTCCATTTAACCTCCCTGTCAATGCAAGATGAAACTTGTGATCACTTGGTCACCCAGTGACTACTGGGTTTATCAGAAATGTATCATGGAATATCCAGGCCATCTTTTATTACTAAAAGAACTTCATACCTCCCTACTTAAAGTAAATTTTCATCAGTTATTTCTATGATGTCTGAGCTCCCATGTCTCTTTTTGAAGAGCTATTTGCTCTGAAAAGCTCTTTGAAGCTATTTCATACTGACATTTTCCCAATGGTTATCAGTCTAATTGAAAAACCAGAAAATGTGACAATATACGTACCTCTCTGCAACTTTTGACATTTTTAATCTATGTCTGTCTAATTGCATTTGCCAATGCTTAATCTGCAAGAAAGGAAGGCAAAGAGTTTTATGAGTAATTTATTGCTTGAATCGATTTCTATAACTTTTTTTATTAGGGCTATAATTGAACCTTAATTTATCCTAGGGCACAGAAGAGAAATATATCAGAATTAAAACAACATTTCACCAGTGTAGTTCTAAAATAAATGGAATGTTCCATTAAAGAGAAAAGACAAAAAATGTGGCCAATATAAAATTTTCCCTAAAGGTTCATCAACAGAAATCCAATTAGCCTTTTTTTTTTTGATATTTGAAGAGAGCTACTTATTCATCAGCCATTTACCTTCTCTGAATTCTAACATCTCAGGAAAGATTAACAAAGCTTTAAGAGTAGATAAATGTGTGAACCATGCATACATGGAGTGGTAAGTATACCCCCAAACCTCAAATTAGTGTCAAAAGGAAGAGCAAGCTGTCTACTGCTGAAGGGGCTAATGGGCTTAGCTATACAAAGAACCCACTCATTGGCCTGCTGCTCACTGCCTTTAGATGCTTAATGCAAGATACAAAAAATGTCAAATTTTCTCTCATTAGTTTTAATGAAGTTACATGCCTAAATCCATATATCTTGAAACAAAGAAAAGGTTTATTAAATGTTTGCTAGAGCTGTTTTGAACAACTTCCCAGTTAAAATAATTTTTGGTTTAATACCTACTTTCCTAGAAAGTTCATTTAAAAGTACACATTTGTAGTTATGTTTCAAACCTCTTGGTGTAGTTCATCTTCTGTGGGTGGCTTAGTCTCTGGTACTGGCGTGTGGGTAGGGCTGTGACTTCGAATGTCATTTTGTAAGCCATAGACAGACTATGCAAAAAATATGGAACAATGATAGTTGCTTTCAGACAATGCTTTCTACAAATATTCATAGTAACTGTGATGCTTTAGTAAATTGTGCTCAAGAAGTTAGCCAATATCATCTTTTTTTAAAGAAACTGCAATAAACCATGCACTCAGATAAAATTGTGCATGTATAGTTAGGTGTAAAATAAATACTCCCCAATTCCCACAATTTCAAAATGCCATAGAACAAAGGATCTACTTTTATTATATCTCTATATTAACAGCATAGTAAGCATGGGGGATGACATTGAGAGATGCTGTTACAGTAAGTGGAGATGACTCGTAGTAGGAGTACCCTGAAAGGTAGACTATTGCACGAACTATTTAGATAACTCTCAAATTTGCAATTACTGCCTGGTAAATACAATAATCTGGACCTTTCACCACCATAAATAAGGCAAACTAAAATTTCTCTAAATCCACTTTCCTTTTTAAAACATACTTTTCTATAAGTCAACATGAAAACGTACCTCAAAGGAAGTACTTTCAAGTGGGAGTCAATCTACATTACTATGGAGCAAAGGATTTAAAAAGAAAGTTTTGAGACAATCCATCTATATATCCCTAGAGAAGTTACACTGATCATGTCTGGATCCTAATTTAGATGAAACTAATTTCCTCCACTATTTCTGGTCAACCATTTTGGGCACAATTGTCAAAGAGAGACACCCTTTTCATTAAGAGCAGGACAAGAACTATTATGCAGAATTTTTAATTTATTTTTCCTTAATTTCTGACAGAAACATTTTAACATGCTTTATTCAATGTGCTAAACAACATAAATGAAGCATGCAAAAATGAATTTTATTTTCAAAATCTTTGTATATTTCTCCAAAGTCTTATGTGATAGCATTTACTTAGAATTAACAAATTTGTTAATACTAACGCAACTAAGAGCTTATGAAATATTAACATACGTTCATGCATTTGCTCCTTGCAGCTGTAAGAAAAAAAATGCTTTAAGAAACTATGGAACTTCATGCTATAGATTTCCTCTACCTCCTGCTTTTGATATAATAACAGTACTTACCTTTCTTGTTTTATGTGGATTTCTCATTCTTGAAGATTTTTTTATATCCACTTCAGTAGTGTTTACACATCCAGGCTATTAAAAGAAAAAGAAAGGAAAGCAGAAGACTAAACCTGTGAAGGAATTCCATATCATTTTCATTGAGATACTCCTCTTCAGTGTGTAAGACTAAAAAATAAATAAACAGAGATGTATAATAACTTGATGTCCTTTTGCAGTGGTCCCTGTAGAGTCCCTATGGAATGAGGCACTGAAGACCACATGCTTAGAATGTATGACAATGCGAATTTGAAACAAAATAAATTCTCAAGAGAAGTCAATCACATGTTTCTGCTTTGGTTTTGCCAAGGAAGCCATACCTTGCATTACAGATATCCCTCTAAGTAGCACAGTTGACCTAATTAGACAAAATAAACAGAATTCTGCAATACTCACCTCAGCTGTGAACCTAAGGCTCCCTTCAGGAGCACCTGATTTTGGGTCAACTTTTAAAGATGATCTTCTTTTAAAAGAAAATGGGGAAAAAAGGTACCAAAATGGGATTTGTTTCTTCAGAAAAGAAAGGGAAAAAACCAAACCAAAACAACAAAACAGGCTTCTGCAGCCTAACCAGAAGTCTAAACAAAATGACTCTCAACACATCTGATTCGGCTTTCAGTGATTCAAAACTCTGTAGCATCCCAAAGTACACAAGTCCCCTAGTTTCTCCTAATTCATCTTCCTTTGACACTTTCCCCTAAGTACAAAATCTGTGCATAAATCTGTTCTTCATGCATTGCTGGAAACAACTAATAAAGAATGTTTTATTCTCGGGTGAGTTTTTCCTATTGATTTTAGAGGGATTACATTTGAGACTTAGAGCTGAAAGTACAAGTTTTTAGTGAAAGTAGGTTGTTGGTTTTTTTAATGGAAGTACCTAGATATCAAATTTACTTGCTCAACAACCTAGCTAAATTTATTATCACACTAATGATACAGCCTCTTTCTTCTTATCATAATGTAAAATGCTTGATGTGGCTGTAAATCTTCACAGACAAAATTTTAAAAATTTCTTATATAAATAGAGCCAAGAAACAAATAGATTTCATTAAACCGAGCAATGGTACTTTGCCTTTGGAAAATACTCTAGATAGATTGAGTTTTGAATTTTTTTAACCAAGTATTTTTTTAAATCAATAAGTTTTTATTTTAAAGTAATAAATTAATGTGCATTTGATCATATTTAATTTGCAGTATAAACAGTTCCTCATGTCTAAAATTAAAAATAGGCACTTAGATAATATTCTCAAGACTGCATATGACACTCCTATTGAGTTACATTTGTGAAGGTATCCTTTGAGCTTCTGAATGAAAATGGGAGTCTTTAAACTCCGAGTAACTTGCAACTCTCAAAGAAAAAGACAGGTTGAAAAATAGAAAATTCTGCATGATGGTCAATTTAAAGGCAGAAAGCAATTTCCCAGGCCAGTATACTGAGATATAAAGTTTTAAAAAAACCCCAGCGCATCTACTTTAGGATTACAGCAGCAGCTGGCAGTGAAGAAGAAGGGCTTTAACAACATCTACAGCCTTTGAATGTAACAACTTGAATAGCAGGCACACTTACATAAGGCACAAACTGTTATTTGTTCAGTTTTCAGTTACAGTTTGTTAAAAGCATGTCCTAAAAACGGAGAGGGGAAAAAAAACCACAAAAAAACAACAAACAACAAACAAACCTCATCCAAAGCCTCTTATTTTTAAAGATTTCGAGCCTACCAGCAGTAAATAGGTACAGACAGATCTTGCACCCTGCCTGGGTAACTTACATGCCAGAATTTTGCAGGCTGATGCTAGGGACACAAGAAATTCTGGCAGATTTTTAGAAATTAAATAACGGCAAAGCTTTTGTTGGTTGCAGGGAAACCCAACCCAGTACTGACCTACTACAGCACCTAGTGGATTCTTACTGAAACCTGGCTGTTTATTACCTCTCTGAAGTAAAGATGATATGGTATACTTCAGCAGGGGCATTCAGGAGAGGCTCTAAGGGCAGAAGCTTGACCAAGGTGTGACCGAGAACCTGACAGTAGAGCACCCGCAGGAAGGTAAAGGCCGGGAAGTATCAGGAAGCTTTAGGGCAAAAGGGAAGGAAGCTAAAGGGACTATCAACTACTCTGACAGCGTCAGGTAATGATAGGAGTTTAGGACATATAGGACTACCTCTACACAATACCACTCTCATAATTTGATTTATACTATATAACTGAAAGTACCTAATGTAACTGGGGCCACAATTTATGTTTTCTTCTCAACTGAAGTACTTTATTACAATTATTCTTAGTATGAGATGGAATTCATTGCTTCTCTGGAGCTGCCACACTTCATCTGTCAATATTTAGGAATAAATATCAAACATCTTTTCAATTAAAATAAACACAAAAGCTTGCATTATTTGAACATTTTGCTAAAATAACTCAGAGTCTTTGTGGGAAAACCTTTGCTGGACAACACTTCATTTTATTTGTATGCCCCCATTAACATAATAAGTATGTGTTTGGATACAATTATATCCAGCTGTGTTTTGTTTTTGTGTTGTTTTTTTAACTGGACTACCATAGTTCAAATAGTGAGATGCCTGTCAGAATGCTCTGCTGCAAGATTCCCATTTAGTGTGTAGTATATAATTTGCATACTAATATTGTAAATAGTTTTCAAACAGATTTCCTGGAAGACTTGAAATTCTTCTATATGTGTAAATAGAATGCTTATTTCTTTCAGAATTAATATTCTGTATGAGAACAGTTTGCCCTCCACACAAGCAGAGGAAAGTCTTGTGACCTTGTTGAAATTATCATACAGTAAGATCATAATTAGGGTAATATTTGGCCCTCATCTGTTTTTAAATGTCTGGGTGAAAAACTGTCATACATTTAAAGGAAACTTAGTTTTTTTCATCTATCTATTAGCATGTCCTTATCTGAAAGAACAAATGCCACTGTATTAATTTACATCAAATGATATGTCAGTCCAGTCATGATAAATTCAGTGCTGAGATAAACAGATGATGGTAAGTAATATGAAAAACCCACATATAGAAGATTTTTTGATCCCTACCTTAATTACTGGATAACAATATCAGTATGAATCCCAAGCAGCACAGCTTTCTATTGATGCTGTCTAGGAGGCTGCATAATAGGATTCAGACAAGAAACACAATGAAAGGAGGAAGTCTGGTATATCAGCAGAGGAGGTACAAGAATGTACATGCTTGGATCCGGCTATCACCAACATTTGAAAACAACCACGTGAGATTATGTTTAGTTAAAAAAATATCCAGCTGATCTTCATATTCTTTTCCTGATAACTGTGGTGGCAGTAAATTAATTAATTAAGCCCTTGTAATAGTGCTACAGTGAATTAATTTTTATGGCACCTGTAGAACTCTTGGGAGGAATTAATTATTTACATAAAATGGCATACTTTAGCCATGGTACATTTCCATCTGCATAGTGCATATTTCTGAGTATTTATAGTCTGTTTGCTGTACAGAGTTGCACACTCCAAGGGCCCTTTTTATTGCAGGGCCACATAGCTTAAATCAAGTGTTTTCAATGCCTTTTTGTGCAAAAATATCTTTGCTATGATGTACTTGTAATTATAATAAGCATGAAATGCTCAACAGAAAGTAAATTTATATTTATAATGACATCAGTTTAAGTTTTGATGGCTTTTTTTCTTTCTCAAAGATGGAAATTTAACTGTGAATCTACTTAAGCCAAAATAACCAGAAGTTTTCTTGTATCTGAGACAAATATACCCCTGTATGTGGGAGGGAATAAGCTCATGCATTCCAATAGGCTGGGAACTGTCTTTCTGTATTGCTGCTCACTAGGAAATGATCTGAAGCTGAACATGAGTCAGCAGTATCTCCTTGCAGCAATGCAGACAAACCACATACGCAGCTGCATTAGTAATAGCTTAGCCAGAAGGCAAAGGAAGTGCTTGTTTTTTTCTGCTCAGCATCACGAGGAAATATCCGGAATGACAACACTACTTTTGAGCCCCACAAACCGCTCAAGAAATATATTCAAAATGGGAAAGTCCAGTAGAGGAACAGACTTTATCATGCTTGCGAAAGGGGAGGGCTAACTTTTGTCTTCTGTGCCTAACTGTGGCTTGCAGAGCTAGACCTCTTCCGGAGGTGCACTGTGGAAGAACAGGGGATAGTAGCCTGAAATTGCAGTAAAGGAACTTCTGGTCAGCTATAAAGAAATATACTTCATAATAAAAGCCAGAGAGGCTGTGGAATGTCCATCCCTGGTGATTTTCAATGTTTTTTTTAACCAAGTGGTTGGATAATCTTATTCAGCTTAGAAGTTAGCACTGGTTTGAGCAGGAGGTTGGACTAGAAGACCTCCAGAGGTCTCTCTCAGTCTACATTTCCATGGTACAGCCTACTCTTCACAAGCTGCAGGGAGTGAAATTCAAATAATCCACTTTACAAAACAAGTGTTCACATTGGTGTGAAATTCATCTCCCTGCCTTCCCCACCCCACAACTGCAGAACAGAAAGACAAGATTGGTATTCGCTTCTCTACGGCTGCCTCTGCTCTCTGACAGCCTGCGGTGTGCACTCAACCCATACAAACAAACATGGGGCTGATTTAAGGAAATGCAATTTCACAGTCTCTTTAGCTAAAAACACGTAGGTGCTATTTAAAATAATTATCTCATTTCAATATGCACACCCATAAATTCAGAGTTCATTAAAACAGTAAATATTTATGCAGATTGATTCACACACCTTATGCAATTTCATTGCATTTCACTGTCAATGCACTATGAAATAGATATTTTTACTTGTTTTGCAGGCATTGGCTAACTTGTTAAGTTCCATTGCAAAATACTAAATTTCAATATTCCAGGCTTTCAAAATTTAAAGACTATAAATTTAAATTATGGACCTGGATACAAACATGACAGATCCTCTCTTCCACTGGAAAAGATAAGGTCAGACAAACAAACATAAACATGAGTCAGAGACTGAAAGCTGTCTTTTACATTATGTGTCATAGAAGACTATCACAAAAAAGTAAGCTTAAAATTTGAAATTTCCTAAGTGTAAAATATTAGTGTTGCCTTCTGAAACAATCTATTCTGTTTCTGTTATTGCTGCTATTCCTGTCATTTTTCTAGGAGTCACTCTTCATATCACTCACTTCTAGAGTAGAGAAAGGAAACTAATCAGACAGTGAGTGATAAGGAGAATACCACAGTTCATTTTTATTTGTAGTTTTTATATTCCAGTTTACTTGCACAACTATCTGAACAGTGCGTAGTTAAAAATCAAGGAGAGATAACTACAAAAAAAGAAATGGAAGATTACAAGAAAAAAAAAAAGGAAAAGAAATGAGGCAAAAAAAATTAAATACCAGTTGTACTCAGCTGGAAAAAAAAAATAAAGGAGTTACTAGCTGGAAAAATACCCAGTTTGATTTTGGTTACGTGGGAAAGATTATTTTTTTCTCATACATAGCCTAACATTAAAGGAGACATTAAAATCCTATATTGAGTAAGTTGTTAGTAATGGAGGCTCTCACAAAGAAAAACATAGGCTACATTCTCCTGCAATGCACCAATTTTTCATTTCCCAGAGATGGAAGTTATTGGAGTGTGCAGAATCTGCTAAGGCATACAAGGAAAGGTTGAGGTTTAAGTATAGATTATCTAGGTATTTGGGGGTTTTACCTCATTTTACACACTTAGGGATCGACGAATAAAGAGGCTCTTGCAGCAGTAGAGCTGCACTATTAATAAGTTTGCTGGTGAAATAAAAAGTCTCGGAGGAACATTTCAAACATACCGAACACAAGTGGTCAGCTCTTTTAACAGGATTTGGAAAAACAGCTGCTATCTTAAGGTCCAGTCAAAGGACAGCAACATTTCAAATTCAAATACAAATTTCAGAAAACATGGTGGTTATCTGATAGGACTTGAAAGCTCTCTAAAATGTAGCTCACTTTATAGATCTACGAACCTCAATTAAGAGATGAAAAAATAAACCCAGAAGCCATAGTTGCCAAACCTGCAAATATGTAGGATTATTCATTGATAGTACTGCTAGGGGAGATCTCACCAACCTCTGTTACACCACCCAAGGCAGCAGAGATAAACCAGTGATTACAGGGACTGGGCTCCAGGAACCATTTCCTTTTGGTTAGAAAAAGATACTGCTACTTACAACTGAAGCACTTAATCGTGGGTTTAATTTACAATCGACTAGGTGTGCCTAATCTTAAACACTCTTATGAACTTTATTAGCCTCTCTTAAAGTGTATGGTTTAATTACAATTTCCATTTGGTTCAGCAATTCTTTGAAAATAACTCTGAGAAATCAAGTGTGTGAGCACTGGGACTTGACAACACCTCTAGTCACAAGATCCTCAGTAAATTAGCAGATGTCTGAAGAAAGAGGAAGAATATTATGTTGATTTTAAGTATTAGGATGGAAGTGATGGACTTCTATTATTATTATTATGTAGCATAATCAAATGACTACAAAATCTAAACTAAGTTGAATGGGTATCCCAAATGTAGGGTCTAGCTATTTAATACAGTATATAATATGATACTACTTGTGATGTCATACAAACTTATAGTACTATATATATGTCATATATATATATATATATATTATCATATTATATGTTACTTATTGTAGTACTATATTCCCAGCTTCTGCACAGTTAATTTTAGCACAACTACTTCTTTGGAAGCATGCCTTTTGATTTAGTTGTGTGACTTACTAACAAGAACTGTGACTGGAGTTTCAATACCTGCTGTTAGGTTACAGTGCTTTTTATGGAGGTCCTACTTGCATTATACTTCTAATAAGAAGCAAACACAGAGAGACAAAGATCTGGATTACAGTCCAAGGGCCTTGGTAACCACATATATAAATTGTAATAAGCAAGTTTGATGACTACTTTGTAAAGAGCTCCTATCAAGTTTCCACCTCCCTACAATTCCAGACCAAACCTTTAAAATTAGCTCACAGTGTTTCTGGGTTTTCCTATGGAGATTCTCTTCTGTCAGAAATTACCTCATCTGAGAATTACAGCTATACCTTTCAATAACCACCTATAAAACATACTTAATTTTTAGGAAGCAAATCCCAAGATTGTTTTCAAGTATAAGTTCTGTAGAAGCATGCTTCATTTTTCATTCCCAGAGGCCTCATAAATTTGGCAGATAATCATGGAAAAATTATTAAAACCTGCTTGTTCTACTGAATCATTAGATATTTTCAACAATTTCTACAGTCTTTTCATCATGTATTTTATAATGGATATGTTATGCTTCTAAATACTATCTTTACGGAGCACAAGATAGCATAAATAATTGCAATGTATGGATTCAGTGTGATACTGAAATAAGTAAATACAACTTAGAACTGGACTTGCATACAATAACCTCAAATTTGTTTGTATTTCTTAATAAGAATATTTTTTTAAAACAAGTGATACACCTGGCAATATGCTGCAAATATACCTGAAAATAGTGATCTGTGGTAACGAAGTATAATGGAAACAAATAACTCGTACACAGCTTAACTGCTAAAACCAGCTATCAGCTGATACTGGCTTTTAATTAAGTAAATATAGCTTTTCATTTTTTCTCATTCATTTACTGAAATGATATTTCAGGCCACAGAATGTTCAGTGTCAAATCTTACTGAACTGCTTCCTTCAAAGGAAGGGAATGTCTTAATTCGTAATAATTAATCAAAACTTTGTTAGGATTAAGTGTTCTCTTCTGTTGAAGGCTTTACTAGTGAATTATGCAGATAATTCATAAAATGAATTTAAATCCTCAATACATGTCCTTGATAGTTAATTTCATTTTGACTTATTAAAGAACAGAGATAAATAATAAGTTACAGAGTTATTTATGAAATTAAAATGAATGAGCCATAAACCTGATTGTGTCATACACTAGGAATATATTGATGCAGAAATAATGAATTCTGCATTTCAGCATAAGTTAAACCCTCTATACAGAGCCCCACATGAAGGACAGAAAACCTGCCATTGGATGAATTGGTAAAATCAATACATGCTTTATTCAAGGATTTATTAGAAGATCACTGAATACTACCAAAATAACAGTAGTTCCACTGCTGTTCTTCAGTGGATCTAATCAAAACATGGACAGGTGTGCAATTAATGGGTAAAAGTTTAACTATGAGTTGTTTCTCTTGTTTGGACAAGACAAATGAGGTTCAAAGACCATGAGACAAAGGAGAGACATTCGATTAGTTTGATCAAACTTTAATTATGTTTGCAGCAAGGTAAAACTCAGATGATTTTCAGGGGTGGGAAATCTCACTTAGCATAGAATTTAGGATCACTTAGAATTCCAAGGATTTTTAGCATCTTTCTCAAAAAAGAAGCCTACACTGTACCAATTTCCTTTTTCTTATTTGCCTTCTCAAACTAGAGTTCGTCTCTTTTCCTTGAGTAGTATCAGACTTAAAAGGAATTCCACTGGCTATGCAAACCAAGGACTTACTTGAAACAGGAGAAAAAGAGACACAGAGAAATTTTCCAGAAATATAATACTAATAAAGATTTATAAATACTTGTCTCAAATACATGAGAATATGGATCATAAACATTCTAACCACGGAAATTAAAACATTGTACAAGGCTTTGTTTCATTACCAGAAGTGCAATTATCTGCGAGTGACAATTGCTGTTTTGGCTGCATTCCCTGTCTGCTGGAGAGGGAGCTCCCTTGTAGGGATATATGGTGAAACAGGTGGAATAGAAGACATGAAAACTGTATGTAGATATATCACTGGAGAAGTTGGATGACATGATTCACATTTGCTTCCTGAAGATGTTTAAAAATTTCGGAAAATATTATGACAAAGCAGAGAGAAGTGTTCTCTGGCTATTCAAATGACTGGTCCAGAAAAGTCAAGCACACAGAGTGTGAAATGCAGGATGCACCACCTTAACCAAGTTAAATTCAGTGTTTTGCTGAGTCTCTGAGGCTTTGAAGGAGAGGATGGAAAAATCATTAAAAAACAAAAGCATCCACTGCCTGGCCCTGAACACCTGATAATATTACTTACTGGCTCAGATGCTGAGGGTCATGTTCAGATCACATAAAATACAATTTAAAAATATGAACAGAGAAAATTAAATTAAGGGAGATAGAATCTCATAAAAAGGAGAAGCAAAAAGTGTGGGATGTGTGACAAAGTTTAAAATATTTGAAGAATACTGTTTTCCTAGTTTAGTGCTAAGAAACAATGGCAAGAAGCATCCAAATCCAGAAACCATTCATATTTCTGAATTACTTTATCAGTGAGTTATCTTAAGCCCACCCTCACTCTTAACATTGCCACACTTTGTCTTCCTCTATGAAATCACACAAATATTGCTTTTGTTTTTCATAGAACCATTTAGGTTGGAAAAGACCTTTAAGACAGAGTATAAGCCTTATCAATATTTGCTATCCATTTTTTTCATAAAACAAAATAATCATCATCATTCAGCAAACCCATGGTAACAATGGGAATACAAATCCTGTGGTTTGGAAAACTACAAATGTCAGAATAGAAGAACTGGATCACATCTTGACTGATGTTCATACTTTATTAAATCACAATTTAACTAAACCACAGCTAGTGTTTAAACTTTGGAGAGGAACACACACCAGCGCAGTTTTCTAGCACATCTGCTATGTATTTCCCATCTTCCTTTTAAAACAACTGCACACAAATCTGCTAAATGTGACTGCAATACAACCAACATTCTGACTGATAACAAAGGTCAGAGGCATTGGAGAAAATGAGAAGTTTTTTTCAACTTACGATTATGAAGTATACAGATGACTTTCAGGAGACAAGGACACTTCCCCCACTATCTTCTGAATTAATCTGAATATCAAAAAAGTACCCAAAAGGCCTTTTTTATTGTATGAATATATAACTCACAAAGAAATGTGAATCATTTGTAGCAGCAAGACATCAGCTGTCTTGTTTGTTACCTAAAAGAATTAAATTTACAGCAAGCCACAGCTATTCTGCTCTAAATGTATTTCATGTGGGTTTGAGAACGTTTCAGGGGCTTTACTGCTTTAGTACTTGTTTGTCCCTTTTTAATGAGTATAAGATTACAGGGTTTAAAAAGAGATAATAATTCAGGAAAGCTATAAGTTCTCTTATAAAGACTTTAATCAGGAGCATGATATTTCTTTTTGAACAAAAGCAGCTTCTCAATTTTTTTCTCCTGGAAGAAACTCACTTCTACTATTTAGCTTGATTTGTTACTGTTTTTTTACTAACTCCCTAATCCTCCTAACCAATTTTTGTTTATTTCCACAGTCTGTTATTGATAGAAGTTTCAAAATTATGAAAATAATACACATTGTAGCCAGGTAGAAAGAAGATAAACACTTTTCAGATAGATTTATTCAGCCATCAGAAAGAGAAATGCATCACTCTGTGTGAATAATATTAATCTCAGACATATGTTAGGCAACGGCTCTACCTTAGAAATAACAGCATGGACTTTACCCTAGGTCTGCTGCTCAGGATCACAAAGGAGTTTGTACAGCTCTCCCTGACACAAATTTCCATGGTTTTGCTATGATTGGTATCTGAACTAGTAAGATTGAAACTTGTTCAGGAATGTCTCTGTGTGCTGCGGTACCTACAGTTGAAGTTCTGTCATGCTCTTTCTAACTGCAAGCTAAGATCTTTTTACATAAAGCCACAGAAATGACGAAGATTGCACTCCACACACGCATAATCCACTCCAAGAAAAAAAGAAAACAACAAAAAAACCAAAATCAAACAAACTGTAGTGAAACTGCAATTAAATAAATATTGGAATGGAAACTAAACAGTGAGATAACAAAGTTGTTCTCTTAACTGTCTCTCAGAAGAAAATCAAGGAACAGATGACTATTTGAATAAAACACCTTTCCAAATCCAGTTTCTCTGGTTCATCTCCAAGCATCACCTCAGTCTGAAATCCTAGGAAAAATTATGAGCACTAGCCAGCTAGCTTATAGAATGTAACAGCCATGATGACTTTTAAGTATTTGTCTCTCAGACTACGGCATAAATCTTCTAGGACCTACCTCTGTAATCATCTACAGGGTTTACTTTGACTTGGGAACTATGAAATAAAGCTGGTTTTTGAGGCAAATGCTCTTTACACATCAAACCTTGGTTCATTTCACTTATTTTAAACTTATCAGTCACAGTGATATTTCTGATACCCAAATCATTCTCTTTTTCTGCATCTACACTCTCCTGGTTTCACTATCATTCAGCTGTTCTCTTGTCATGTCTTCCATTCCTGCACTGCTGCACTGTCCTTTAGAACTGATAGTTTGCTTCCCTCTTCTGTACTTTTCATCACCTTAAAGTATCTCCCTTTTGAAATACAATGCAAATGTAATACTCATAGATTATATTTTACATGTAAAGGTTTTGAATCAGCACTGTAGCCAGATAGGTAAGAAATAAAGCAACTATAGACCAGGATACCTGCAGGAAATTCAGGAAAAAATATTTATTCACTCACCTAAAAAAACAAACCAAAACAAACAAAAAAACCCAACAAAACCCCAAAACAAAACAGAAAAAAGCAAATAATGAAACACCTGGTCCTCAAAATTAATTTTCATTAAAAAAAAATTACATTGGGGTGGATTTTGAACTATGTTGCCATGGCCCCTCATCTCTGAATTTTTATCAAAAAGTGAAAAATGGTAAATAAAAATAAGAACTATACTCAAATTGTCATCCAAATATTGCCTAATTTTAAAAATATTAGCTTTCTAGAGTTGCAGTAGTATTTCTGGGAGTTTTTGAGGGGCTTTTGGGGAACTTAAAAAGCCATTACAAATTGTAATTGGCTTTAACATCACCTTCTTTTTTTCAGTCTGTTCATGTTTTATCTTTTTTTTTTTTTAATAGAATCTTCTGGCTTTTACTGTGACAGTAAATTCACAACAGTGTTTTCAAAAATATTATTTCAATGACTCCTGAGACGAGCAGGTTAGACAAAGTATGAACCTCTCTGTTCTTCTATTTCTATGAACCTCTCTGTTCTTCTGTCTCCTAAAGCCAGGATTCTATATTGGTGACTGTAAGCCAGTCTTTTGCCTCAGATACTTCCTAGGTGTGTTTACAGCCAGATTAAAAACATCTGCTGGACCAAGCAGATTTATCCACAGTTCAGCCAAAGCTCTTAATCAGATTCAATTTCCTCTTGTCCTGGCTCCTTTAACTGTCTTAAAGCTTCAACAATTCATCTCTTCCAAACCTGAAAACAACATTTCATTTCCAGACTCAAAACCTTTAGTTCCATTTCTATAGTAAATATAAAAGCTCTCTGCAACTTCAAATGTCTCAGATCCACATAGAAACTTTGTGTCTATTCCATATGCAGCCCCAATCAACATCAGATGTCAAATTGCTTTCTGTTCTCCTTCCTTATTTTATGTCAGTCAGTTAGACAATAATGTCCCAGTCTTCTTGTACCTATTGCCTGTGGTTTGAATCTTTCACTTCAAATGATTTTGTCTACCTGACATTCTAAATCCTACCTAAAAATCCTTTTTTCCTACCACTGCTTCAGTTCCACGGTCACAAATATAAGCTGGCCATGTTCAAGTTTATTA
The DNA here is from genome assembly GCF_001715985.3 of Manacus vitellinus. Classification (NCBI taxonomy): domain Eukaryota; kingdom Metazoa; phylum Chordata; class Aves; order Passeriformes; family Pipridae; genus Manacus; species Manacus vitellinus. The sequence continues at coordinate 24,909,505 of NW_021940864.1, read as the reverse complement.
ATTTTTATTTAAACTTTCTCATTCCATTCAACTCTTCTACAGGTATCATCACCTAATTTTACTTCCCCCAGTAAAAGTAGCTTTTCCCAGTGTCAAAGTGGAAGATAGTCTATATTTGATTTCATTGGTAGTGATACCAAACCCTGTACAAAGAAAATGGAAGTTTAACTCTATGTAAGAGAAACAGATATTATTCTGTAATAAAGGAAAAAAATATTATTAATGGGTTCTTACAGTTTATTTGGAATGATTGTGACAATTGACATTCTTTCTCAAAGTTTTAGTTCTTAAAGGTAGTTGACTATATAAGAACCTTTCTTTTTTAAAATTTTGTTTCAGATGGACTTTGACAAAGAACTCAGATAAATCTTGTTTAGACAATGTGCAACTCCCACAGCTCAAAGCCAACAATATCTAACCTTTACGTACATCAAAAATAGCTTGGAAACATGACCAGAGTGAAGTTGAAAGGCTTAGCAAGCAAAAAAGCAGAATAAAGAAAAAGAGTCAGATTTATTTAAAGTTATTTTTAGTTATGCTGATAATTTTAGTTGTGTGACTCATACCTTGGGAAACCTTTGAGGTGATAATAATCAAAGATGAGTACCTTCTGATTCAAAAAATCAGACACAACAAATCCATTCACTAAAAAACCCAAATTGGATGCACACTCATCTGCAGTCTACAATAGCAGAATCATACAAATTTTAGATCCTGAAAACAGGGAGGCAAGCCCCAACCCTTGGCCCCACTGCTTTCTTACTTGTTCCCAGGTTACCTCAATGCTTCACAGAGGCTGACCTTCATCAGTGGCCCTGCTCACAGCCCCAGCAGCCCCACCAGCACTCACCACTGGACGGTGCACATCCCAGAATGCTCGCTCCTGGCTGTCAAGAATCTTCCTCTCTATCTTGTCTCTCTTCTTGTCAACCCTGCCAATGTTATAGGATATTTAAAAGAAACTGTTGATGACAGCAATTTTAAATGCAAGAAGCATCCCATCACTTTTCCCTCCCTTCTCCCTTCAAAAAGCATGCAAAACGAAAGCCTCTTATCTCCAAAGGAACTTACTTTGCTTGTGCTTCAGCTTGCATAAAAATAAACTCCCATTTCCGAGCAAATGCTCGCTGTAGCCTGGCCAAACTCTCCTGAAAATATATCACAATTTTAGTGGGTTAGGTTGCAAGTTATTTGCTCTTAGTTTCTGACTTATCTTTCTCTCTTCCTCCCCACCAAGATGTAATACATGTCATGATATTTGTCTCAGTGTAAATGTACTTTACTTATCTGATATAAAGTTTTTGCTTGACCCCAAATGAGATGGAATACTTTTGAATGCCTTGACTGTTTCAGTTTTGAAACTCTGATAAAAAGGGTGGATGCAACTGCCAGCAAAACATGGGATTTCTGAAGCAATTTTATAGAATGGGTGCTGGCTGAGCAATTTTGAAATAATGCAAAGAAATATTCTTGTTTTGAAAATACCTAATACTGAAAGAGAACAGCTGTAATTTCCATACTGGATGATCCACATAACAATTGCCATCAGTCATCTATACAAGTGATTTCCCTTGACCAATTTTGGCTGCCATTTTTGGTAGTATAGGAATCTTCCAAACCCCCACAGTGATCCTCATTTAAAAGAATGTAGACTACAGTTCTTCACTACTGTAATCTTAACAAAATTCTTTCCTCCACTGATGTTGGAACATTTTCACTGTCTGTAACAGAGCTTTCCCAATCTCTGCCCAGCTGAAATGGCAACAGTATTCAGTCTGTAACATGGAGGCTGAGATTCTTCTCTTCCACCAAAAAGACCCCAGTTACCTTAATGCACCGCTTTTACTGAGACTAAATTAAAATTGACCATAAACTTCCTAACAAAAAAATGTGTTGCTTTTACAGTAGTTCTGTGCATTGCAAATGCATCTCTATGCCATACTTACTGAAAATAAAACTGCAGAGAGCGAAGAGGAGACTTTCTTGATCTTGTCAATACCACTAAAGCCTCTCATGGATTATATACTGAAGGGGAATTTTCTAAGGCATGTGAGCATAAAATTATGTATACCCTACAGTGCAGTACACTGAAGAACAAGTTTGTGCCAGAAGAAGCAATTAAGGGCGTCAGCATGGTGCTGTAGCTGGATTATGTGGTATGTTGAGGGGCCTGGCTGACCATCCTGCTTTTGGGTCACAGCAGCACAGCTGGACAGCTTTCAGTGCAGAGCCAGGGATGTTTGTGAATTTTATGTAGACATTCTCATAAAAAATTCAGGAACTTTTTGGGGGATAGAGATGGAATTCAAGACATCTCTCTCCTTATCAAATGCCATCCTCATCAGCTAATCAAACTCCCTCTTTTTTAGGCTCTTCCTGGCCCCAATTATCTTACTTTGCCTGAGGCACAGCACAACTGTCAGTGAGTGGGAAGTGCCTCTAGTCTGACCCTCTTTGTCTCTCATCTTTGTCTCTTCATCTCTGGGAAAAGGCTCAAGTGCCAGCATCACTTTATAGAATGAGATTTATATTTCAATGTCTATCAAGTGCTTTTGGAAATGTTGTCAGAGATCCTTCATTCAAACTTAAATGGTGTAGAGAACAATTGCTTTCAAACACTCATGGTGTATCTGGGATTTGTGAACAGTTATTTGTGATCCTGGCGTGGTGATCTGACCAGAGTAATATTAGAGATGAACTGAAATCTCAGCTTTTGTGCACTTAGCCTTCACTACAGTCCCTCAAACACCACACTAAGCACTGTTAGACCCACATGCCAGAAAATGTGGATAACTAATAGATTTTCACACTCAGTGCCTGTAATTCTCATGCTTAACATTATTTCACAAGCTCATTAGGCCCAGCAGAGAAATCTATTTTTTGCCAAGTACTTACAGCTTCATAGTCTGCTAGCTCTAGCCTTGCTTTGTTTTGCATTGTCCGCTTGCAGAGGTAAACAGCTGGAACAGAATAAAATAACACAGAATTTGCTACTATCTCACAAATACAGCAGATCAGAAATCGAAAGGCTTCATCTCTGTTTTACTGCTAGATTTTTTTTGTTTTGATTTCTCCCTCTACTCGAAAAAGCTTTAAATATGGGATCAATGCTACCAGTATTATAACTGAAATGATGGATCAGATACAAAGGTTCATTAAATAATAATAAAATCTGCTTTATGCAACAGACATCATATGCAAAATGCATGAGATACTTGAGGTCAGTTTTTTTTAATGGCCAGGGAACTAGCACATAAAAGAAAAATAGCAAAAACATTTTACAAACCGTGTATCTATGAATCATAATGCGTAAGAGTTTTAGCAGGAGCTGCTGCTGTATTAGTCAAACAAGTTTTTAAGAACACGAATACATGGTTTTATTTATTTTTATTCTATATTTAGTAATAGCAAACTTTCAGCCTAAGAAGATTTTAGCTAAAAAAATAATTCCAGAAAAAATTCATGTCTTATACAGATTAGTCTGCTATAACCAATATTTAAAATAGAAAATAATGAGACCAAAAAATGAAAAAAAGCATATCATCTATTAGATATGAGAAAAAAATATTCTTTCATTTATTTTCAAAATCTAAAAATCCTTCAGCAGACCTGTTCTGCCTCCACTTGATTCAGACAGAGCAGACTCTTTGCTAATAAAATGTTGAAGTACATTTCCAATAGACTTTATTTAGCAACAAATACTTCACAACAACTCTGAATATTTTACAGCTTCACACACCAGTAAGACAGTGAGAGCTGCACAACTCCTTATTGTGCAACATTTACCCACTACATTACTTCAGAGCACCTTCTCATGTGTGAGATGGAGGAATCTTTTATCAGTGTAGGTAAGAAAACCTTAACATATCTGTTTTCTCTAACTTAGCAAAAAGAGCCCATATTTGTTGGTTATGGTTAGGAACATTCCTGCTTCCTGGCTGCCAGCTTGTCCACTACAGGAACAAAGAGAAATAACTTCACATAGGAACCTAACTCACAATCACTAGGAAGAAGGAAGTGCTTATTTTAGATATAGCTTTGATTATTAAGATAGTCAAACCAATTATAATTTACAATTCCACAGAAATATTTATTTCTGACAAGTCATCTGCAAATGCATGCAAACCCACTGAATGTCCTCTTAGCTGAATTGATTACAAGCACTTCTAAGAGCTTACAGGGGTTACTTGATGTAAAACAAAGTTATATTTTAATGCAATTTTTGTCTTTTTTTTCTCCTCCTCTTTTTGTGTGTGTTATCTGGTCTGCTTTCTTTCATAATATTTCACTTTCCACTCTCACAAGAAGCCATGGTCTCTTTCTCTATTCCTTGCACTCCCTCTGCTTCCAAAGCAGTTTCTGTGTCTGCAAAATGTACAGACAGATACACATCCATGTCACACACCAAGTATAGTAGACAGATAGTTTCTATAACCTTGGTTTCCATGCATTTTAATATTACTATACAGTTACATTAATGCATTAGCACACATGCTGAAATGTCATAAAAAGATGAGGGGATGAATTTTGGACCTTTTGTACCTAGGTGGCATTCACAATCTGTACAGTGATGAGAGACTCTTGAGGAGAGGGATGATCTTTGTCATTTAGATGCTTTTACAGTGAACCATTTTCCCCTCTTCCTTCACAATTGCTTATTTCATTGAACAAGAAAAAAAACCCTAAACACATTAAAAATATTAGCAATAAAATACATACTTAATATAAATGTGTAGGCAATTCTGAGAAATCCAGGGGTCAAATTTTGTCTCATCCAACCAGTTTAATACCACCTGAGCAGAAATAAAACAAGCTCCCTGCTCCTACACTTGATTAAGCCCCTGCAAACCACATTCTCACAGTCCCAGTACAGGCACTTTTAGTTAGCTTAGCGCTTTCTTGAGTCCCACTGCAGGCAAATTTTGGGATTAGCATTTCCTGCTACCATCAACAAAAATTGTTGCTGCAGAAGTGGCTGACAGAAAAGCATCTTCAGACAAAATATTTCAACACTGGCGAAACAACCACTAGGTCACCACAAGCAGGAGAAATGAATTAGCTTGCCACACCATTAATTTGATACGATGTCCAAGAAATCTCTTCCCTTCACTGTGTAACTCTACCACAGTATTTTCTCTGCAGTGTTCTTTTAATGACTGTCTTCGCTCTCAATCCATAGCAAATAGTCCATATAATAATGTTTGGTTTTCATTATGTGTGTAACTTAGCCAAGACTCAAAAAATCATGTTCATCCCTCAGACCTTTTATTTATCTGAAATATTCAAATCCCCTCCCCTTCAGGAGCCTAAAGGTTATAACACCTGTGCCTTGGATTCTTTATCTCAGAAATGTTTCTATGTGCCACCGTGGATAAGGCAGAATATGCCCAAGGAAGATTTAGTATAGTGGGAAGTATGACATATCCACTAGTGTAGAGGAAAATAGTGCTGAAGGACATTCCTACTCTGCCTCCATTTATGGCCATTGTTATGTGCCAACAATTTTATCCTTGTAAAAGTGCATGTTTGAGGCTTTATGTAGTAGCTAATTTTAGCGACATGAGAGGCTGGTAGCACCTCGGGAATTTGAGTTCACCAGTTTACACTCTCATTGTCGTATCCTTTGGCTTATCTGTAAAAAATTCACTAGCATGTTGGAAAGCAAGAAAAATGTGAAAATCATCCTCATTTTCAGCCAGACCATTTGAAGGTACAGAGTAATGAGGTTTTGTTCTTCTGCTTTTAGGGCAATGAGATTTGAAATATGGATACTCCCATCTTTCACAAGTACCACCCCTTTTCTGTACCAAATCATGTGTGAAGTAACTGTGCTTGTCAAGCAGCCTGACTTTGAGGATGTCAGTCAGTTTCTCTCTCAAAGCAGAGTTAGGAGTCCCAAGAAATTCAGCGAAAGACAGTGTCTGCTTTTCTAATGCTACGTGTTGACAGTGGTTTTACAGCTTCATACAGAAGTACAATACGCAGGAAGGGTCTCCAACTCAAAACTCCTTTTTTTCTGTATATAGTTCTCTATTTATCTACCCCTCTAAGGTCCTGGTCAGGGACCAGTATACCAGTGAGCTGTAATTGCCCTAAGCAGCCCATCCAGGGACTCCACCGGAGTGTCCGGGGCCCAGGAACTGTGCATAAGCCCAGATACCTCCCCTGGCACAGGCTCGAGCTATATCTCTAACCAGACATGTAACTTACCAGCCCTGTAATTTGCCCTAGCTTCCCAGCCTGACCTTGGACCTTTCTGGTCAGTTAAGACTTTGTTGGTGAGGACCTTGCACTTGCCTACACTGTTGCCAACCTCAGTTCTTGCTTACCTTTCCTTGCAGAGCTTCCTGCTCTTTTTGCTCCCTGACAAGGGTGCTGAAAAATGCTTACCATGGGGATGAATGATATGCAAGGAATGGGGTCTGAATTAATAACCTCAATTTGCTAAATATGGACTACCATATACACTCTTATTTTTAGAGCCAGTGTATTCTGATGGATTTTGCAATCAACATAATTGCCTCTACTGAAGTGAATTATATATTAGATGCTATAGCTTGAGCTTTAGAAGTGACTGATTACCAAGAGAAAACAGATTTGCCAATAATTTTAAAGGTCATATTAAGATGTAATATTTCATAATGAACGATGGTCAGTGATGTTTATAAATGGGTATTTGAACAACAAACCAGTACTAAAACACACTTTGGAAGCTGTGCAGTAAATACAGACTACTCGATCTTGAAAATTCTGCTCAGGCATTCACAAAACGTGGGCAACATGAGAGTTTCAAGTGAGACTACAAAGTGTTTTAGTGAGAGTTGCCTGTGTTTTCCCTCCTGCAAGTTTGTAACAGTTAAACCCCAAAACCAACCAATTTTCATGGTTAGCCACCTTTGTTTTCTGTTCTTGACTGTTCACTTGCACTTGAAAGCTCTTAAGAATTATAGAATCATAGAATCAGCTGGGTTGGAAAAGACCTCTGAGATCACCAAACCCAACCCTTGATCCAACACTGCCTTGGTTACTAGACCATGGTACTAAGTGCCACATCCAGTCTCATCTTAAAAACCTCCAGAGACAGTGAATCCACCACTTCCCTGGGCAGCCCATTCCAATGTCTGATTACTCTTTGTAAAAAATTTTTTCCTAATATTCAACCTAAACCTCCCCTGGCACAGTTTGAGACCATGCCCTCTTGTCCTACTGCTGGTTGCCTGGGAGAAGAGACCGACGCCCAGCCAGCTACAACCTCCTTTCAGGGAGTTGTAGAGAGTAATGAGGTCTACCCTGAGCCTCCTCTTCTCCAGACTAAACAAGCCCAGCTCCCTCAGCTGCTCCTCATAGGACTTGTGTTCGAGTCCCTTCACCACCCTTGTTGCTCTTCTCTGGACCTGCTCCAGCACCTCAATATCCTTTTTGAACTGAGGGGCCCAGAACTGGACACGGTACTCCAGGTACTCTAGGTTTTTTCTTTCAGTAAGATCCTAGAGATTATGACAGGCTTCATTCTAGACTCCAGAAACTGGACTGAGTACATATTATTTTACACATCCCAGAACTTTCACCCAAGGCTTACACTGGGGAATTTTATCTTGTCGCTAAACGGGCTAAACCTTCCCTCTCACCGCAGAGGAAAAAAGCCACAGCTAAATTCAATGGAAGTACAACTGGGCCTCTGAAGACCACAGATTATTCCACCTACACATCCACCACCACGTACACAAACTTAAACTCCTTACATAATTGTCCCAGTGCCAGTGGTGTTACAGCTTGATTCGCGCCAGATGGTGGGCGTGCTTTCAGTGAACACTCATTGTCTCCACTGAGGCCAGAGTACATTTATATACTCTCTGTGAGTCAAAATTCTGATTTCAGAGTCAGTGTGTATAACCCTAGCCCGTATCTAAAGAGCAAAGAAAATAGGAAAGCACTGCAAGGTCTAAGGGTTTCAAAGTACCCTGTCGGCAGATAGTTCTCCCTTTACATGCAAGTACCTGCATCAGATGGAGAATTATGGGACAATCAGCACAAAACATGACTGTAGGATGTAAAGCATGAAATTAACTATCTTATTTAAACATTGAGATTTCTAGGGCTATTTATGCCAGCTTTAGGTCACATCTGCTTTTACTTGATAGCAAAAAAAAGTTTTTCTCTTTGCAACAGCTAGTGAGTTTCACTTAGTCTCAAAAAAACTATTACAATTCTGGGGTGGATAAATGAGTCACCAATCAGCATCATGTATCTATAGAAGACCTACAATCTTTAGTAAATGCTAATAACTTTAAGTTAGAAGGAAGATCATGGTTGCTTATGTGCCCTAAATTGCCAAATGGTCAAAACCATAACTTCTGAAACACTCCTCCCTTCTCTACTTTTTACTCTTTGACCATACTCTATAACACTTAAGGAAAGCAATTTGATTATAGATTTACATAAGCTTGCTTACATAAACCAAGGGCAAGAAAGAAACCCAATTTCAAACTATAAAAGAGCTTAAGAATTAGAAAAAGGCAAATTCATCTTCACCACACAAAAGTTCCCAGATGACGATGGCCTGGGAAAATCCTTCAGGGTGCCAAAAACAGATATGGAAGAAAAGTCACCCAAGCTAGATGAACTGTAGGATCAGATAAAGAATATCAAGTTGTCAAATGTAATTTAAGCTTGCATCCATTGCATTATTTAATTCTTATTGATATTATCATAATGCTTTCAATTTGCCATTAGGGTTACAGTTTTGGAGAGTCAGAAAGCCTACAGCTCCAGGAACACTGGGGTTGGAAAAAGCACGTGAAGTAGAATATGGCAGGGCACCAACATTGCTACCTTCATACCCTTCTAATCTGGGCCACTCATGGTGATGGGATGAGGGGAAACCACATGAGGAAGTGCTGAGGTCACTTGGATGTTCAGCCCAGAGAAGAGGAGGGTGAAGGGGGATGTCATCGTGGTCCACAACTTCCTCATGATGGGAAGCAGAGGGGCAGGCACTGATCTCCTCTCTCTGGTGATCTCCTCTCTCAGGACCTGAGGGAATGGTCTTAAGTTGTGTCACAGGAAGTTTAGATTGGACGTCAGGAACAGATTCTTCACAAGAGGGTGGTTGGGCACTGGAACAAGCTCCACAGGGAAGTGGTCACATCACCAAGCCTGACAGAGTTAATTCAAGCAGCCTTTGGACAACGCTCTCAGGGAGATGGTGTGATTCTTGGAGTGGTCCTGTGCAGGGCCAGGAGCTGGACTTCAATGATTTCTGTGATTCCCTTCCAACTCAGGATATGTTATGATACCTATTTAGTTTACTCAGCATGGTAATTTGAAAGCAATTCTGAAAATTCTGAGTTATGTTTATGAATCTCAGAATTCTGATAAGAAATTTTATTTCTATTTACAGGGGACCTAGATGCAGATTATCAGTGCTTTCAAAATAATGCTGCACAAACATATACTTGGGTCAGTTACCTTTTCACATGTGTGTATACGAATGCATTGGTCAAATGTATTTTCCATGCTCCACATATTATAGGAATAAGTTATACATTCATGTAAAAAAAAATTCAGGTAAGCACAAAACTGAAGTGGTGAGATGACAGGAAAGCATTTTCAGGATGTCTCCTGGTTGCAGAGCCCTCACTGCAGTGGTTTGTCAATGTCAGAATTAACAAGAATCAGAACAAAATTCAGGACATGCTTGTTGAAGTGAGACTTTCATTTTGTCATTTGTATGACAGAAATAACTCCTAATGAGTGAATTATGTATCTCTGTGGAGAAATATAACGGTATACAAATTCAGAGTGGGGAAAAAGTACTGTAGGTGACCTCTTCCATCTTTCTGCCAATACAAGTATTTTTCCTAAAGCTCATTTGATTCAGATATGCCCAGATCTCAAAGCAAAGTCACTCACATAAGAGATCATAACCTAGTCTTAGCAACAACTAACTGACACTATCTTCTTAAATTCCTCCTTATTCTCATGGTATAAATTTTAACAAATAAATTTTTATTTCTATAAATCACAGCTACATCAAAAAGTGCTACTCTGTTACCAGTTTTGCCCCAAGCTGTTGACTCATAGTTATGAGTTAATTTCCAGAGATGCTGAGCACATGCAGTGTTCTAGAAGAGTTCAGCTAAGCAATAGAACTCCATATTTCTCAAATACAAATTGCTTACTAATAAGCTGTTGCCAAGGAAATCCTCTCCAAGCATTTGGGCAAAGAAAATATGTAATGCATTCTCTGTATAGTTCTCCTTCCAGACAGTTACTCCATGGTATAGGGTACAACAAGACAAAAGAGAGAGAAAATGCCTGGACTTATCAAATTTCCATAGAGGGATTTGAGGCTAGGCATATAAAATAAGTAGACAAAAAACTCTAAAGAGAAAATTATATGAAAATTTTCCATATGTGAAAAACATGATATGTGATTGCAGTTACGTTTTATGCATTAGGTACTTTTCAGCATGACTGTAAGTCTGGGAGAGAGGAGGGACATGAGCCAGGTGTGATGGTTCATGTTTTGAACAGAGCAGCAGAGGCTGAACACAGAGAGGTCTCTGTCAGATTACTTTTAAGTGATAAGAAGGTATCATTAGGAAGGAAGTTTTGTTCAGACTGACTTGTTAGCTGATTATCAAGTAACTTTAATAAGGAAAAAATTGTGCTTTCATAAAAATGAGACAATAGCTTTGACACAGCTAAAGTAAATGGTTTCCTTATCTTACTGTAGCCCAGGCTGGAAAACAAAGTCATGACTGCCTAAAGAACTGCAGGACTTATACAGACAGGTATCTTACATTTTCAAAGGCAGCAATTAAATAAGACTTACCCCGTCTCACCTCCGTTATTGCTCTAATTCTCTAGGAGAGTGCCTTTATATTACATGACTTTACCAGGAAGGCTACTGAAAATATGTTACATTTTCAAAACTTGCCTTTCTTCAGAGCAGCAAAATTTAAGAATTTGCGTTGAATATATAGAAAAATAGTCTCATTTAGTATCATTTAAAGATCATGTGGTCATATGATTTTAAAATCATGTTGCACTATCAGTTATTTACTGTGTTCTCCATAACTTACCAAGATTCTGCAGTACTCCTCCATTTTTAACTCATGGGAGAAATGCACACCAGTAAAAGTACAAGACAAACAACATCTTGTTGCAAATATATAGATGCAGTGGACTTTTGTCTTCCAGTATGAGTCCAAACCTTCTTATGACTGTGACTGTGGAACTTTCTAAATTTAATTCTTTCTCTCCTTTGAACATACTTCTATTTTTTGTTAATATGCAGTTAACTGTAAGAAAAGGTCTGTATGTCACAGATACTTTTGAGTCTAACCATCAACAAAAGTTCACTAGAGTAAATGAGTAAAAATGACTTATTCTTCATATCTTATTTATCTGAAATTCTTATAAGTGTCTCACATTGTCACAACTCTGTTAAATTGTTTCCTTAGGCTCGAGCTTAAGGAACAAAAAGAAAAAAACAAAATAATTGATATTTTGTTTTGAATGCAGATTCTCCCTAACCTTTCATATTTTTTACTTATTCAAAAAAAAAAAAAAAAGAGAATAGTAAGGGACTTAAATCTGCAAATTTGCAACAACTTTGAGTCACTAAACCTCCAGAGAACCTGACAGGTCCCATGAGAACTGAGGCTAAAGGCACGTGGAATAATTATTAATTATTTAATTAATTCTTAATTACATGACCTGGTTATAATATGTGAGAAAAAAATAATCTGTCAGTTATAAAATTACATCTGTAAGAAAAGAGAACATAATTATGGGAAGGCCACACGCTCAGCCATTAGCCGTGCTCATTTCAAGAGCCAGTTTTTCTGAATTGAGATCCAATTCTATTTGTCACAAAACCAAATCATAATTCAGCAACAAGACTTAACTCACAGGAAAAACAAAGTTATTTGAACTACACTCGCCTTAATAATAATTGTTATTATTATTATTGTTATTACTTATTTTCACTAATAAAATCCAACTGAAGCCAATGGGATTCTACACAGAACAACATGTCCTGCCTGGGTGGACTACAAGACATATGGCAAGAAAGTGGGTATCTTCAACAGATGGAACCTAAGAACCTGCCTTTGCAAAAATTATTTGAAATTTGAGGCATCTCTCAACAACCCTTCAAGCGTGATTTTCAAGGAAAAGGAGAGAGGTTTTTCAGCACTTTATGAAAATTAGAAGTTTTTAGTAACCTCCGAATGATCACACTCAATACTTTGAAAGTTACAATGAAAAGGCTACTTGATTCTATTTTGACATAAAGTAAATTAATCCAAGCCCTCTTTTTTGCCACAAAGACATAGCATTGCACTACAGCTTTATTATGAGAATGGATCTGCAGTTTTTTGACATTTTGGATGATTCTGTTTTCATGTCTTTTTTATTAATATTTTCTTCAGATAAATATTTCTTTTAAGAAAAATATTTGATATTAAAAGCTCACGCACAACAAATTATACTTTAGAGAAAATATTAACGAATTATACAAAGATATAAAGATTATTTGTTTCTTAGTTAGCTCTGATAGCAAACTAACACACAGTATCTGAATTTCATTTAATTTCTTGTTTAAGATAAATTATTTTCCTGGCAGTATGCTATGTTCTGGACAGTAGCTCAGCTATGAGTGAGTAATGATGAATCGTTGGGATTAATTTTTAAATTAAAATAAAATTCTAGTGTGTTCAGAAAGGCTTTTATAATTAGGTTAATGCCAAAGAAAGTGGTTTGCTTTGTTAAAAATATTGATAAAGGAAAATTACAGAGAAAGTCTACTTTTTGCTGTTATTGAGAGACTTCTCATGCCTGCCACACTCATTAGCTTTATAGGGTGCAGTTTAAAGGTTGTTCAGGACAAGTCCATGAAATTGAGAGCACTGCACAGCACTGTAATGATAAGTATGAAATGCATTTGCATATCTGTAATAACATAAATTCTATTTACTATATTTTCTAGGAAGTAGAAATTACTGTGAAAATTTACAGAACATCTTTGAGGCGTATTTGAGGTGAAATTTATCCTTTAATATTCTCAATTTGTTTCAAACCTACTTTATTTTGGTTTCTTAAATATTGTCTGATTATCCTGTAATCCTCTGATCACTATTGTTTACAAAGCAAATGATAATTTCTGGGACTGGGAAGATGCTAACCTAATAAAAACACTGTTGAAAAGTTTGTTTTCCTGCAAATGCTCTAGCATTATCCAGTATTTGGTGACACACAGCCACCTTAGGTAGCTCTAGTGCAATGCTCTGGCCCTGTTGGGTGGGGAAGTTGCAGTGTGTTTCTTAGAGGATTGCACTTTTAGCTCATGACTTGGAGCAATGAGATGGCAGGGTTGGGAATTTCCCTTCCCCTTCTCCCCTCTGCAACAGAAGATCTTAAATTCATCAACTGGAACGTATTTTAATCTCAAAAGTTCTCAAATGAATAAATTTACTGTTCAACAAAGGAACCTCCCCGCATAATGAAGAAACTGATTCCAAGTTTAATTCTGTATTCCTGGTATGCCAAAACTGAACAGATTATACAAGATTTCTATTCACTGACTAAGGCACATAATTCATTTACCAATCCACTGATCAGCTGTCACTAGAAAGCGTCTCCTACTTTAGACTAAAGGATTTTAATAGAAACTTTCTCATCCTGATCTCAAACCTGTTAAGCATATAATTATTTATTAAAATCCCCCTGGTAGTGTGATACACATTATGGCTGAACAACTCAATGACTCTTAACCGTAGTAAATTACTTGCTGATCTTTACCGTATTAGGAGATTCTATTCAGTAAATCAAGCATTTCTTCTTCAGTGACTCATATGGAGTGGCTAAGTACACAGGTATGGTATGAATTACTCCTCCTTGGTAGCTTTCAACAACTATATACTGGACATCTTCAAATATCAGTATTTTTTTTTAAAAATAACATTTTTCTACTTCTACAGGATGAGAAAACTGTCACATTTTCAAACTCTAGCTTGAAGGCACTCAGCTCTGCTGAGAGTCTCAGCTTGAAATTGTTTTATTTAGCAATTTATTTGAAATGAAACTGTGTCTGCTCCAAAAAGTAAGGAAACTTCTATTGTAACCATGCATCCCTGAGGTCCTCAGCTCCCAAAGGCTGAGAAAGAATCCATGTTACAAGTGAACACTCATCTAAATTTCTGAAAAACTGTAAAAAGAGACTTTCAAAGTTTGAGGTTTTGAAAACATAAACTACCATGTACATGCTCAGTTACCTAAATAAATGACCTAGATTAGAATTACAGTCTGGATTAGAGTGAACAGGATTCACTTGCTTTAAAAATTAAGTCACTATTTGATGTAGAGAAGCACCTAATTTTGTTATAATTTTTAATGATTTTTTTCTAATACATTACTACTTATTATCTTCACATTTTGCTGTCAGTAATTACAGTATATAATTTATTAATAAGTCCTCGAGACACAGGCAACTAAACAAGGTATTTTCTAATATAGTTCATATTAGAACCATACTAGTTTTCATAATAATTTTCTACACGGTCTATATCTGAAAGAAGAGTTCCAAACTACACATAACTTTGGGTCTGAATCTGAGAATAACCATTGCACAACCATCAACAAAGTGTATACTGCTTCACTGAGATTTTTGTCACTGTAAATAATTATACTTGCTGGAGCAAAGAGAATATGTAAATGGTAAGGTAGATTTTGATGAGTTTTGGGTTTAGGGTTTTTTTTAACTTTTCTCCTCAGATTGACTCCAAAATCTGACTGTGTTAAACTTCTGATAAAATTTCAAAAAGGTAACAATACATTCACTTCAATATCAGCAGTTCTTGCACAGGAAGTACATGACATATAATTATGTTTTAAACATTGGGATGTTTAAACAAGACAGACTGCAACGACACGTTCATTCATATAACACATAAATTCCAAAAGAAATAGGAAAGATTTCTACACTGACCATAGTCTGTGTTTTCCGGCTCCCAACAATTTGATGGCCAAAAATAGGGTGTCTGTAGACAAAAAAAAAAGTAGGTAACTCAAGTTAGACAATGTAAGAATTATACGGTCCTTGGATTGATACTGGTTTTCAGAATCAATTTATATTTACAGTAGATCTATTACACTGTTGACAATTTTGAAGTAGGCATCAAACCAGAAAATTACTATTGTACACTTGTTTTTTACACTAGTATCAGAATGACACTGAAGCAGAAGAACAAAGTATTCTTTTTATTCTCAAAGTTGGAGGAACAAAACCCACAAGGTTAGGTAGTGAGATTACATCTTCCCTAGAAACACACCTCTCACACGTCCTGAAGAATCAGTTTTAGAAGGTGTAAAGACAGAAGATCCTTTGAGGTTCATTCAGTTCTTGGTTTTGGAGAGTTTTCATTAGTATAGGTTAGTAATCAATACACTTTCCTAAGAGTTATTTGTTTAAAAATGCCACTAAAGTTACCACAGTCTAATTTTTTCTAATTGTTTACCAATTATGATTTAAAATTCTTTTTAAGAGAAAGAAAATAGAAGTACCAGCAATTACTGCAACACTATCCTTATAAAAACTGTGCTAAATACATTGTTAAAATAATTCACTTCCAACAAATGAAAAGTATTAGACTATATAGGCATTTTTCAAACAAATAACTTAAGTTTTAAAATAGTAATTTTCTGTTAAAATGAAAATAATTACAGTATTTTTCATAACACATCATCCCTGTATGGGCTATTCACTTAAAAGTTGGACTCAATGACCCTTGTGGGTCCCTTCCAAGTTGGAATATTCTGTGATCGACTGACTAATCTGTGGATACTTACATAAAACATAGATACAGAGATTTTCATAATATTTGAGCAGTTGAATTAAACTCATTAAATGTGTGGACCGGTTTGAGTGGTATTTAAAAACACAAGTCCTTCTTTAGGAAAAATTTCTGCTCTACTTTCTGTTTCTCATTATTTTTTCCCAAAGAACTCCCAGCTGCAAAAATGGAAACCCCTCTGCTGCCCACTTCCCTCAATATTGTTTTAATGCTAATCTGGAAACCAACAGGGCTGAAGTGTGGCACATTCACAACTGTCAAATTAAATATATATTGTGAAAAATCTTTTGCTATTGTGACATTGACCCATCAACTTTAATAGAAGCAATTTAGAATGTGCTATTTAGCAAGCAACAGCAATGAGCTGAAGGGTAAAAAAGGAATTGACTTCAAAGGCTGAGATGTGTTTCTTGCAAATTGTTCTGTACTTTGTAAGGAGCAAGAATAAGTAATTCTCTGATAAATGACTCCTTCACAGTACCACTAAAATCAAAGTGGCCAGTAGAAGCGTGTATAAGCTCAAATGGAAAAAGGGGAGGAATCTCTAAAGAATGACTTGCAGTACTCAGTGAATTTTGAAGCAAGAAGCTATAAAATTAATTTAACACATGTTAATGTGAGCATATAAAGCAAAAAGTCACATCATTGAAATATAGAGTTTACAAATTCAGAAAGGGAGAACAGTCCTTCCTTAGTGGCATGAAGTGTATCTTGGGAGAGGCCCAGGAAGGAAAGCGCAGCTATATAATTTTTTGGCTAACAGTAACTTTAACCTTTGTTTACAGGTTCAAGATGAGCTTCTGAAAAAAACTACGAAGGGAGGGTTACTAAATACATAGATACCATATCCACTCAGGCAGTGTCTCAGCTGAAACTCTTCCAGTTGTGGATATACTTGCTGCAAAATCCATACTAAAACTCCTCATGCATACTTAGGATTTCTTTTGACAAATTACATATACTCCATCCCAGCTGAGATTAAAAAATAAATTCCATCTTCTGATTTAGAGAAAATCACAAAATTGCTTCCAGCATTCATTTCCCATAAGGCATTGAGGAAACACTATATATTCATGACTACATGTTAATGATGTTAGAGGAAGACTGTTGTTTCATACATAAAAGAAAAGCTACACCCAGACAGCGTATTGTTTTCAGTATTTAGTTGAAATAACACATTTAACTTCTATTGGAACTTGCACTTCAGTGGTGAAGGCAGTGTGAGCATTAAACACAATATGGGAAAGGGAACATGATCTTCAGTGTTGTGAAATATTGTCACCTTAGCTCACAAGGAGGCAGAGATGGCCAAGGCTTTTCTGAAGGATAAAAAGAGGCACCCTAAGAGAACCTGCTTCTAGCAGATAGACTCCGTTCAGATCAACATTGAGAAATGTAAAAATGCACCAAGGACACTTTTTCCTTTCCAAAGGTGAACAAAACTTATGAGGGAACAGACAAAATAGATTTTATTCCATTAGAGAATACCTGACCAACACTTTGTGGGTGTGTAGTAGTTGGAGTGAAAGTGACTGTAGCATGAGACTGGTATTCTGCAAAGACAAGCACAGCAGTATGAGGGCCAGCAGGCTCAGAAAACAGGCAGAGGAGATCTCCTGGGAAAGTAATCAAGGAACAGAGAGGGATGGGAGATGGCAGTTTTTGAAAGAGACTGTATGAAATGTCTGAGTATCTCTGGAGAGAAAGTGCAGAGACGGATCAGCGTAACCACACTGGCAATTTCCAATGAACTAAATGTGGAAAAGAGATCATGGAAAAAGCATAAAATAATGCTACTAAGGACAAGTCTAAGCCTCCCTGTGCCAGGGAGATAAAAGCAGAAAAGTTAAAACAGACCATGAGTTTTAATTAGCAAAGCACATGATAAGCCATATTAAAAGGTTTCAATAATGTGTGATAAGGCAAGCCAAAAAGAAACCCCAGTAAAAGGCAAACATTACAATATGAGAAAGGGGTTCAAATAACAGCTACTACAGATAAGTTCAGAAAATTATTAAATGCTTTCTTTGTTTGAGTCTCCAGAAGGAGGGAGAGACTGTGGTGAGATAAAGGTCTTTGTGCCCAGGGAATGACATGCAGGCACGAGCTCTCCTTTCTAATGCTCTGAACTGGGCATGCACAAGCTGCCTCTGAACTGCAGGCCATGACCCTGCCTTCCTGGGGCTCGGATGCATTTAATGGGACTGGCTGAGAAGCACAGCTCATCAGCTCGGGCACTGCAACATGGCCAGAGCTGGCCTCCAGCCAGCTGGCTCCCAGAGGGAACAAAGTTCAAATCTGCCTGCAATCAGCTCTGCGAACATGCCCAAAATTAATTTGGACATGAAGATAAAACTACAGGGCAGAGAATAGGGCAAAAAAAAAACAGGAAGGGGAATATTTTTATGAGGTCAGACAGTTCAGGTTAGAACGCTGATGAAATTCAGCACAGAATACTTAAGGATTTATTGTGCTTTCATGTGGGTAAACTGTGTTTATTTGTGAAAAAGCAAAAAAAGCATGACCAAACTAAAAAAACAACTCCTAGTTCCTCAGTACTGTGATTTATACGCATGTGTAAATACTATGACGAAATTCTTGCTCTGATTATTTTCTTCTCTGTCTCCAACCCGATAGCAACTACTATTTAACTGATGAGAGTTATCAAAAGTGTTGAATTATCTGCATGATGTTTAAAGGGGCTCAAGTTACCTGAAGGGCAAGTTATAAATGGAAAAAATATTCCTTTGAGTAACCTTTGAAACATGGGCAGGTTTTTTTAAAACAAACTAAAATCACATAAGGCAGAGGAGCTTCAGAAGACTACAGCAAGGGGAAGAACTACCTTTTCCAGAAAAGGGGGAAAGATGAAATTTTCTGTTTTATAATCTTTCTAGATCTACTGTCTAGATTGAATAATTGTAATACACTATCTATTTTTAAGCTTTAAAAGCTAAAGTTTACTAATACTTGGATTTTTCAAAAAGACTGTTAAACCCCTACTAGATGACAAATTAACAGTAGATGCTATGTATTTTGACCAAGGCAAAGTCCTACATTACTTTCTACCAGCAAGTAAAGATTTATGTTATCACCCTAAGATACGTGCTCAAAAGCAGCTACAGCTGCTGATAAAGTTGTACTCAGAGTAGATATCTATTATTCGCTTTCATAGCAGGAAATGGCATTGATGTGTGCAGAGACAAGAAAATTCTCCTAAAACCAGGCACAAGAAATAGGGGTAAGGATTAAGACTTAAAGTGGAAAAAAGTCCAAAGCATCAAGCAAAAAAAAAAAACTTTAAAAAAACCTAGACACTGAAAAAAAGCATGATACAAAAATCAGTTTCTGATTAAAGGATTTTTTTCGATGCTGTGATTGTATAGAAAAAAGCACCAGCAATAAACTTGTGTGTAGTTAGCATGACTGATGTTTTTCCGAAGGAATATTCCACATTTTCTTGCCTAATTGTTTGGTATCAACAGTCATAAAGTTCTAGTCTTAATCTGAAGTTTACTTTGTCCCTTGTTATAGACCTCAAACAGTTTAAACATATAACATGTGACTATAATGTATGTTCTGTTTCCACTTCTGTTTCAAAAGTCTCCACACAATTTCACACTCCAGATATTTAACAATCCCTCAGAATTTGCTGACGAAGTCATCCATGAAGAACTGGGGGAGAATGATTTGCCTTGCTCAACACAGAAAGATTTGGAAGATAGAACAGTTTGATGAGAAGATCCCTAGTCTCATGGAATGAGGTCAGAAATGAGAATAGGAGGCATGTGCAAAAGAGAAAGCTGCCTCTTCTCATCTGATCTATTAAAAAAATTCCACAGCAATGCAGAGAGGCTCTGCATAATAAATTACCTTCTCTATAGCTGGACTACGCAAACAAAGCTCGGTTCAATTATTTGTTACAAATCACATATGCCAAGTACACGGTAGAAGAATTAGAACATCCCCTACAATATCATATATTCCTATGGCACAAATATTACACAATCTGTGGGCCTTGTTTCATGATCTAGAAGTCCATAAGTGAAGATTTTATCCAGGACAGCTATGAATTTGGCATAACATGTTGTACCACAACACCACCACTTTCAAAGAGAAGATTATGAAATACCACGGGTGTTGGGGTTTTTTTGTGAAATATAGAAAACCTGAAGGAATTATCACACTTAAGAATTTTACTTTTCCTCAGAAGGAGGAATACCCCATGACGGAGTATTAAACAGGGAACATTTGTCATTTTGCCATGACATACCACTTATAGCTGAGGGAAGGTGGGTGGTAGAACGGTTTGGGGAAAGTCAAGTACTGTTTATCAGCCCAGGTAGAAATAATGCTGCCAATTTTTATCAGTACACTTTTGAGGTACTTTGTTTAATTGTAGATGTAATTTGAATCAGCAGTCAGGACAAGTCAGGAGCTAAAGAAATAAGGTTTAACTAGCACTGCAGATGTAATTGTGGAGACACTTAAGCCTTCGGAACAAAACAGGCTGTTACAAGGATCTTTCTGCCATTGACAGAAAACTGATTTTGTACACACAAACGCATACTGGTTCTCTTGTATTATACCTTAATATCATTAAGTAAACCTAGCCTTGGAAATCCATAATTCTCCTGTTAATAAAGTCATATGAAACAAAATCTTGTAATATAGCACATATTCCACAATAAACATATTGGCATGCAGTGGCTGCTAAGCATCATAAGCAATCCTGTGATAAAGCAAATAGATCTGCCTTGGCTCTACCACAAAATCAATCAATAATAATATCTGAGCTAATGAAACAGCCACTTGTAAAAATCAGTGTTTCCCGCAGCTTTTAGAAAACATGATTAATTTCTATGCATTAAACTGTATTACAGAGGAGGGAAATCATTAAGCACCTTTCAGCTACCCCTCGTTGATATCGAGTAATAAGAAAAGAGTTGTTGTCTCTGAAGCTGTTCCACTCCATGGAATTTTTTAAAATCCAATTACTTGGATGGGAGAGGAATATTCAAATCACTTATAAACCCTTGCATATTACTGCTATTCTTCTCGCAGGCACCGGGGAGCCTTTATAAACAGCTGAAATCAAGTCTTTGCTGAAAACTAGTTATGCACAATCTCAAATGTTTTGCATGACGGATGGCAAAATTCATGGGCATTCTGTTTTAAATTAATTGCAGTTGACACGAATGATCTCTGGTAAAGGAAAAGGGTAAGATTGCTAGTCTAGCACTGTCAAGCCCATAGAGGAAGGACACCAGCAAGTCGTGTTCCGTGGTTAGCTCAAAATCCTTAAAAAAAGAGTTTTAGAAACAAAATTTTGACTCTGTGACTTCTCTTTTCTAATCTGAAAAGGGGATGAGCATAGAAAGCAGTGTGGGGGAAAGTGTGTTTGCCTAAGGAGTTAATAAAGAAAAAATGGCACTGATGAGGAAGTCAGAAAGACATGTGGATTTGAAATATTTTTCCCTCTGAAACCTAAACAGAACCTGTATATGCTGTATCTTCTCTTCAGCCTGAGCTGAAGAGAAAATGAATTAGTCATTGCACCTTCAATTGCCAAAGAAAATCTGCCAAATGCTGAATAAGATAACCTTTTCCTTTTTTATTTCTAAAATCTGGCTTCCACTAAAATCCTTCCCTCAAGGCACAGTAGATGATCCAGGAAGGCTCTGGAGAGTGGCTGAAGAGCTGTGATGTTCAGCCACAGAATCAGCACTCAGAATGGCCAGAGGCTGGATCAGGACTGAGCCAAGAGGTAGCTAGGTGGGTAAGGATGACTCAAAGAGATGCATAAAGCAATGTCACTCCACTTGAAACATGAAGATCCACAACACTTCACACTCTAAGCTATTTTGCAGCAAAGACATTTCAAGATCCTTACAGTAATTGCTATATAATTCTAGCCCCAATTCAGGTACAGGAAAACAAAGCCAGTGAGGTTAAAAGCATTTGCCAAGAAAGTGGTCCCAGTGGTAGAACAGGAAAAGACATGACAGTCCAAATCTTCATCTCGCCAAGGTCCATGACTTTTGCTGCTGTCTTCATCAGACTCATGCTTTCACAAGAAAGTGTTCCCATTTTCACACTTTTTCTCAGTTATTTGTGCCTTTCATCTTAAAAGTTACAAAACAACAGCAAAACCTAACCCTTATCTCTGAAAATTAATTTATTAAATGGAAGTGTGATTATCAATAATCTCATGTATCCTAGAAGTTTGTTTAAAGCCAAAAGATATTAGGAAGATTATATTTCATTATTAACATTGAGACACTTAGTATGCATTTGGAACTTGTAGAGGAAATCAACATACTTTTCCTGGGATGCTATTGCAGAAGCCTACCAGCTAAGAGGGCAAGTCAGGCATTCCTCACCGGGACAAATATACGTGGACACAGATGAAATGTCTCAATGGGTAATCCCTGGCCCAGGGACAATCTAAGGTGCAGTTTGCTTTTCTTATTTGGGCCCCTCATATCTATTTACTCTCAGGTAGAAAAAGGTGGTTAGAAGGTATTCAGCTCCTTCTTTGGTCCCAGTCTTAAATTAATAGGAAAAGGCAATACAGCTTTTCTCATTTTCCTTATTGAGACTAATAAAAAAGTCATCTCTTAACAAGGCAATTAATATTTAGATCCATCTCCTTTGAATTAAATTGATATCACATAAACTAACCTAATTAACACCTGAGTAGGTCAAAGAATGATCCAGAATTATTTATTTCATATTATTTAAAAAAGCAGATGTAACTATACTCTTGCCTTCTGATGGCGAGAGTAATAACTGAAAAAGTATAATTTTTGACTGGAAAAGGGCATTTGCCCAAATGAAGCAAAAAATCTCCACTGCTTTTACCTATTTCTATACAAAAGAAGGTTGTTTAAAACAAACTGAATGTAATACTATCAGGAGGGAATGTGTCATCCTTTGGAAAACAAAACATGAAGTGCATGGAGAACATTATTACAGCTAGTCTGTTTTTTGTAGGACAGTTCTTTAAATTGCAGAGATTTCTCTGCAGGGATGGCTTCTGAACTTTTCAGTGCTGGCAGGTGCACAGTTTTCTCTTTCTATTAAAATATCCAGAAATCTTAGAATCCTGTCCAATACTCAGAGGGTACCATTTCCAAAGCACCTGAACATCTGTTCTGTGCAAAATTCACACATTTGCAGTCAAACTTTCCTCCCCATTGACCATGCTGTCTTCATCTTCCAATTTAACAGCTTCAGTAACAGATTTTATACAAGCCTTACTTTGGTGGGGAACATGGAGTTGTAATCATATGAATTTTGCTGTTATAACTCCAGTTAACAGTATGACACCACTATGAATTTTTTCTCATGCCATACATTGACAGTTAAAATTGTATTGTTTTAGCATTGTTAGCATAGGAATAGCAATGCAAAAGGTACCACAGAACAGCAAACAACACTGCAGATATAGACTGAGCAACACTCGAGGAAAGCCATCTTATTTCATACACGTTTGTCAAATAGGCGTCGAATTCTTAACTTATGTAAATAAACTGATAAAGTTTACAGTCTGGTCCTCACTGAAGCTTCATGTCCAAACATGTAGGTTCTAGATCTCTCTGAGGAAAGCTCACAGCGGTGTAGCTGCAGCAGTCTCAGTGGTTCACAGTGCAGCTAATCCTAGCCTGTACTTTCCTTCAGTTGAACTATCATGCCAGCAGAGGTGCTTATTTCCCATGCTTGAGATAGAAGCAGGCCAGCAGCTGGACAGAATTCAAAGGCTAGCACTCCTATGAGTAAGTACTATGCTCTGCAAAATTAAGTCCTTGGATACTTTGTCCTTCTGACCTCTGCTTATGCAGAGACAAGCCAGCAAGTGGAGCCTCAATCACTCCATGATTCCTTTCCATTTACCTCATCAATAAGCCCCTTAAGTCATGTGCCATCTCTCTTCTTTATACTGAATACTGAGAAGAATGAAGCCCTATGAGCTTAAAATAAACCTTTTCCTTCAAATACTCTCACCAGGATCAAAGGTAGCTGTGGATCTAGGGGAGGAGGCTTGGAATGACAGCTCTTTGTACTACCCATATCCACATCTAACTTTCCATTCTGCTGAAGGTCAAGTTTTTTGCACTGTATGACTCACGGGATCTAAATATGAAAATATGATAATATTGTTTGCAGGTATGCAATAATAATTCTCTTTCTTGCCAGACTGTGATGGGTGTATTCATGCAAAGATTCTGGTTTAAAAAAATATTACGAGTCATTCTCTTCCCTTATGTGGATCTATAGAACTTAAGCCAAAATATTGACGAAAGTATTGTACAGTGATTAATATAATACAATGTTTGAGACTATGATTGGCCCCCAATGTATCACAGTTCTCTTCTGAATTTTAAAGACCATAGTCTTAGTTTTATTTTATTCCTGATGGCTCCTTATTTAAACAATCTTTAAGACATAGTTTATTGTCTTGAAGACAATAGATTTTGCTCTATCAGATATTACTATTCTGTATTTAACACAGTTAGAAGTAACAAAGCAGAATTACCAACTCAATTTCATAGTGATAATCATCATACCATTTCAAAGCAATAAATATCTAGGGAAGATCTTGGACCAGCTGTTGGTGATACTTACCAGAAGGATCACATAATAGGAAGAGCAATACAGAACAAAACCACCATTGCCAAAGGTGGCACATGGCAAGCAAAGTTAATTCCTTCTCTAGAATACATAATCTGCCATCATATTTGCTTCAGGTCACTGGCAGTATTGTTCTTCAAAATTCTAGCCTGCTATTCATTATTAGTAAAAAAAACCACTCCTGCTCCCAGGCCCTCAGTTTGAAATCTAATATAATAAAACACAACTATGTAGGTATCTGAATAATATACTTGTAATTATAGGCATATACATTCATACATACATACATATAAATACTTCCAGCTTGTTCTGAAGCATCTGCATGTTTGTTTTATGCAACGGGACTGACAGATCAATGTAAAAATGTGTCTACACTTGTTAGAAGAATACACACTGCTCCAATACTATTCAGTCACCAGTAAGGAAATCCTCATATAAGAAGGAAAATAAATATTACTCTCTATTATTTATCAGATTTCTGCTATAGGTTTAATAATTAAAATCTCCCTTTCCAAATTAAGACTATGCGAGGAATAAGGGTCAATAAGATAATATAATTTGCTTTATTATATTTCCAAAATATTATATTAATTCATTTCATGAGAGATAGTTCCACATTTAGCATTATCATACTTTTTTCCAGATATCAAAATGGTCATTATCCTCTTAACACTTTGTTGAAAATTTATAAATAAATTCCTTCTACCATTTTTTATTTATGGGAAATTTCACCATTTACCGGGTTATGTAAGACACAAAGTATGGTTAAAATTTGCTGTGAACCTTCGTGCAAGGCTTTTAATATTAGTCTCCATTTGGGCAAGTCAAAACATACTGAAAATACCTACCTGGAATCGATAAAAGGTGCCATCATCCTTCAGTGTTAGAACATGGTCTGAGATTGGAAAGAAATAGCCATGTGCTGCCATCAGTGTTCCTAAATGTAGAGCTTCCACTGTTTGAAGAAAAAAGAAAGATAAACTTTAAAAGTGAAATAACTTCTTTTCAGCAGTTTAGTTTTGTTAAGATTCACCTGATCTCCTGCAGATAACCACTTTGTTCTCAGTCAAAGTCTTGCCATCATGAAAGACCTGTCTTTTTCTATGTAATATAATAACACAACGAAAAAAACCCCTGTACTTTCCTTCACAAATAGCTTTAAATGTCCCATTTGCAGCTGCAACTCCACTACTTATATTGGCATTAGCAAGTAGCTACCTCAATGTTCACTCACTTGTTCTGAAGCTAAAAACAGCCCTCATTTTTACTCTGATGGTGCAGCCTACTTTTATTCTTTAAAACAGTTTCTGATTACATGTTAAAATAGTTGATTCCAATTACATATCTTCCTCACTAGCTTTATCAGAGCCACTGTAAAGGAGAGAGATTTCCTTAAAAGTTTCTTGTTACTGGGAAAATAACAAAGAAACATAGGATACCAGAACAGTTGAGGTTGGAAGGGACCTCTGGAGGTCATCTCATACTTGCTCAAGCAGAGACATCTTGAACTGCTCACTGAGGACCATGTCCAAGTGTTTTTTGTATAGCTCAAAGGAGTGAGACTCCACAACCTCTCTGGGCAACCTGCACTAGTGTTCAGTCATCCTCACAGTAAAAAAGTGTTTCCTGATGCTCAGTGGGAACCTCCTGTGTTTCAGTTTGTGCCCATTGACTCTTGTCCTATCACTGGGTAACACTTAATAGAGACTGGCTCCAACTTTTCTACGTGCTCCCACCAGGTATTTATACATATAGATGAGTTTCCACCTGAGCCTTCTCTTCTCTAGACTGAACAGAATCTTTTCTCATAGAAGTTGCTCCAGGCCCTTAAACATCTTTGTAGCCCTCTCTTGGAGTCTCTTCATTGTGTGCATATCTCTCTTGTAGTGACGAGTCCAGAACTGGACACATAGAGGACAAATTCAATTCACTTTAATGAAAAAAATTCTAGTATGCAACAGTAAGGTTTACATGTGCTCCCGTATTTTCAGTGAATCACTGTCCAGTACCAGACCCTGAAATCTTTAGCTCAGTATTGTCATTATTTGTCTGATAAGAACACAATGTTGGAAGAAGAGAATTGCAGTAGTTGGAGTCATGGTCTTGTTGCAGTATTTAAGTCCTTCTATCTTTTTACCATATTTCTTTACCAACCTTGTAACAACTCCAGTACAAATCCTGAAAATATCTGTACAGCAATTTCTGCTTTACCATTAAAAATTTCCAGGCAAAATCCGCTAATATCAGTCCACAACCACCAAAGCATTCTAATTTTAGAAGTTATATGACAAAGCCATCAGTTACAGGAGCTGGTGCTAGATAGGACAACACCGCTGCTGAACAACACCAGCGATGAGAAAATTTAAAAGACCAATAAAAAAACCATAATGAACACCTAAGGAATAAGGGAAAGATGGGAAAGGGGAGGAAGAAAAAGGCAAAAAACAGAAGGAGAAAGACAAAACCAGCAAGATCTGCCTAAAAAAATTATTAAAATATGAAATCAGCATGAATCCATAAAGTATGCAGAATCAGTAAGGATGCATATTTGCAGTAAGAAAAACATGTTGCACCACCACAAGTTACAGAGATTCATATTCATCTTCTAAGAAGTGCTCATCTTCTAAGTGCTTATTTCTTCCTATTGCCTTAATTTGGCTTTCAGCAATGGCAAGCATAAATGTTGCAGCACAGCTTTGTCTCGCCCTGCCTCTTAAAAGCATCACTGCCATATCTGACCAGCAGTTACAGCATTATCAGGCAGAAAGAAATCTGAATCCTGATATCTGCGTTCTTGCTAACACAGAGAGTTTCACTTATGCTTCACCCATCGTTATTTTGAATATGAGAAGTAAACACAGGTTTATTCACTTACCCATACTTATCAGCATCCCAAAAAATTCCATCCTTCACTCTTTGCTCACCTGAAGACATTCACTGGCATAGGAGATACAGGAGAAGCAGTGGGACATCTTTAAACTAACCCAAAGCCAGCAAACATGTGAAAGGAACAAGAAAGGGCATCTGGCATACTTAGCTGAGATCACATAACTCTACCAGGATTTATTTGATACTAAATAATTAGTGCCATTTCTGTGTTTAGCAAACTGGTTCCTGTCCCTCCAGCAGAGCCATTACCTAAGAAAATACAACACATTCTCTCTGGCAGCGAGCTCTCTGGCCTGCTGTAAAATGCCCCAATGCTATTAACAAGCCATTTCCCACTTGCAAGCCTATAAGAATTGTCTCTAACAGAAAAAAGGTAGTTGCTTCACTCCTTGTGCTTGTGATGTCTGTAAATCTCCATGTGAACTTTGTCCTAATTATTATAAGTTCACATATTGTAGTTACTAATTCATTTCAAGCTGCTAAATTCTATTATCCCATGGATCAGAAATTTTGAGTCAATGCTTTCTCTAGTGAGTCAGTTGCTGAGGTTCTTTTTACTTTGGTTCACTTCATCTGCTTTTTAATTGTATTAAGCTTTTCTTTGTTTTTCACATTGGAACTTATTCCCGATTCAAAAAAATTTTATTTTTGCAGGTATTATGTATCTTCATGTGTGGTAGGTTGACCTTGGCTAGACATCAGGTGCCCACCAAGCCACTCTATCACCTCCCTTCCCAGCCAGACAGAGGAGAGAGAGTAAGATGGAAAATGACTCATAGGTTGAGGTGAGGCAGTTTACTAAAGCCAAAGTTTACGCGTGCACAAAGTTTATTCTCTATTCCCATTAGCAAGCGGTGTTTGGCTACTTCCTGGGAAGAAGGGCTTTTAGTATGCATGACGGTTTCTCAGCAGGCAGACATTGTAAACAACTAATGTCCTCTTTCCTTAGCTTTTATATCTGAGCTGTCATATGGTGCGGGAACATCCCTTTAGTTAGTTTGGGTCAGATGGCCTACTTGTGTTCCTTCTCAGGATCTTGCTCTCGATTGGGGAAGGAATGTTACAGTGCTGATGCTGTGCCAGCACTGCTCAGCAGGAGCCCAAACACCGGTGTGTTATCAACACCTTTCTAGCTACCAATGCAAAGCATAGCACTGTGAGGACTGCTATGGGAAAATTAACTCCATCTCAGCCAGACCCAATACATTGTGGAATGAGAGAAAAAACAAAGGAAGAAATGTGCTGACATTTTTTAGAGAAAGGATTTCTTAGACAAGGGTGACAGGGCTTGCCAGGGAGCTCTGACGCAGATGAGAGTTCATTCTCTTCAGATTTAGCAGAAACTAAATAGGCTCCAGATTTGTTTCATGTTCTTCCTGGATTCTGAATTATAATATTTTTCAAGATCACAAGGAGCTTACATTATTTTCCTTTACCCAGCAATTTTTAGACAACATCTGGACTACCATGTCCAGTTCTGAATAACATGTCCATTCCAGTACAAGAAAGACATCAACAAACTCGAAGTGAGTCCAGTGGGAGTTCATCAAGATCACTGGGGCTGGAGAATGCACCCTATAAGGAGAGGCTGGAGGAGCTGGGTTAGGTTAGACTGAAAAAAAGAATGTTTTGGGTGTGTCTAGCAGTACCTTTCCAATGCCTAAAAGGAGATTTCAAAATGAGGGAGCCAAGAACTTTATGGAGTTGCATGGTAATAAAACTAACTAACTACCTAAATAAATAGACAGTGGTAATAAATCACATCAGGGATAGTTCTTACTTTCAGCTAAGCAGCAGGAGAGGCTGCCCAAAGACACTGTGCAATCTGCATCCTTGGAGGGTTTCAAGACCTGAACAGATAAAGTCCTGGGCAAAATGTTTGAGCTTACACTTGACACTAATTTGAGTAAGGGGTTGAATTAGAGTCCTCCTGAAGTCCCTCTCAACCTGAATTATATTACTACTCTGTGATTCTAGATGGTCAAGTAGAAGAGGAACATAGAGCTTAAAAAAGGGATGAAGAAAACTGGAGAAGAAATTATTTCAAAGCTCCTGCCAGAACAGCCTTTACTCCAGGCAAGGTTGGCTACAGTAGGAGTAAGAGCTTGTCTTTCTCTCACTGACCACTGAGTCATAAACATAAGTACATATTCACTACTAGTTCTTTATGAAAAAATGGAAAGAGTGACCTGGCCTTTTTCAGAAGCCAATCAAGGTTATTTAAGGTTTGAATTTTTCCCAATAGCAGCCTACATCTCAAGTTATGTATGGAGAGTAAGTTGATTATACGTTTACCTCAGGCAATCTCATTCAGCTAGAATGAATCCACACTAACTCAATGTTAAGGTGTATCTCTGTTCCTTTTAGCCACTAGGCATTAATATAGACACATAAACTTGTCACTTCTCTTTTTTTTTCTTTCTTTAATTAATAGATAATTAGTTTTCATTTTTTTATGGCTATCAATTCATCAACTTAGTCCAGCATTACATACATATAAGTGCACAAATATATCCTTTTAGTACCAACCTAAGATCCACTGTAGCTCACACTTTGAGGGTTATAAAATTGCATATGGTGAATTATGTCCACAAGACTGTACGTCTGCCTCACACCAGGTTACTAGAGGACTAATGCTGCTGTTCTTTTTGCAGTAGCAGTAGAATTACAACATAGAAAGAAAACTCAGCTCTTGGGATGTTTCTAATCTCTGAGCAAGAGGTTGTCCAGTGTATTACAGACACAACAAAGGCAACACTTTGATATACATCTCAATTTACTAAAATCACACTGAAAAATTACTGTGTGAAGCCAATGAAGTAGAACAGTAGGATTAGGAAACAAAACCATGAACTTGAAAAAGAAAATGGAGCCAGCAGCAGACTAATCCAACATGCCTAAATTCTTAGAATTTAAATTCAGACAGCTTCTGTATTCCCCAGCTATTCCTGCATGTGAAGCTAGAGGATTTTCACTTAAGAAGCACATTTCATCTGCAAAAATGGCACATGTAGATTAGGAACATCAAAAACTTCTATGAAGTGGATTAGTTAAAAAGAAAAAAAAGGAATCTGAGAGAAATGCTTTTAGACATAAAGGCCAAGTAAAAAGAATAATGTTTATACATATTCAGAATAAACATTTTAAAAAATTGGAGGAACAGAATAGAAGCAAAAAAAATACTGGGTTTTTTTAGATGGCAAGTGTACATAGATTCATGCAGAAATGTGATATCTACACAACTAGTATTTCCCAATCTTCAGTCACTGTGTATAAGAATATGCAATGTGAACTACATTCTCAATCACACCCAGATAGCCTCATCAAGAAGGCATAATTCAAATTACAGTCAACTACTATACAATGAATAAAAACTGCAGCCAGAGACATCACATAAAAAATCTGAGGGAGACAGAGCTCATGGAGGTGTAACTGGTAGAATAGAGTAGACTTCAGCTTCCTCTGCTCTTGACACCATGCTTTGAAGACATTGATTATCTGATCTAAGGTTCCAGATATACTTCCTAGTAGTTATACCATGGAAAAGTGGAATGGTATATTCAAAACCAAATTTACTCAAATCACTGTTTTAATTTTTATAGGTAAAAAAAGGAAAGTGTTGTGAGTTATAATAGCTAATGGAAAAGAAACGCCTCAGGTGAAAGACAAATGCATCTTTATGGTCATGTTGCATTTCAACAGGATACAAAGTATTTTATATAAAATCAAAATATTGCTGTGAATGTAGGTTTGATTCTTAATGCTATTGCTGGGTTAAAAGCTCAGAAAAAGCTAAAAATTCCATGGTTCACTCTGCTGTTGAACTTTATTTAGCTGAGTGGGTGAAGTGAACAACACATGTACATAGATTGATTAGCAATCATTTCTGTGAGAAATAATATTGCCCAGCCATCTGCTGTGCCATTACAAGACAGTGATCTTGACAGATTAAATGCCAGTCACTTTTAATATACTTTGTTATACAAGAGAGCCAGATATTTTCAGTGCTTTGGGATAATCCAAACCTGATGAAATCAAAAGAATGAAAAACATACTCTGGTGGTTGAGTTTTGGTTTTATTTTCTTTTTAAACATAGTGCAGTTTTTTCCTTAGTGTAATAGCTACAGCATGGATTGATGATAGTTTGTTCATCTTAAATTGCAGGGTATGGTAGTATCAGTGGAACAAGTTGTTTCTTATGATAACATCCACAGGAAGGGATTAAAAAGGATGAATGTTCCTTGTTTTTCCTTGGAATCAACATGTTTCTGTTCTTTGAAACCCTTAATGGATATGTTTTCAGTGATTAGTGCGGATTCTACTTTTTCTTACACATGTCAGGTCTACAGGTGATGTGGTCTATATATTTATGTTTACTCTTTATGGTATCATACAGTAATAGTTACAGTTTCGCAACATCTGAAGTGCCCTGCAGGAATCTCTGAGGGACCAAGAAAAGAAAAATAGGGTATTTTCCAATTGTGCCCCACTTTCAGGCATCATTTTTTCATAGTCTATGTTCTCTTGTGCAGCTCAATCCTGGAGAAAGATTTCCTACAAGGAACGTGACTTGGGGCATTTTGTGTCCTGAATATTGTTATATGATGTAAGAAACAGGGAAACACCCAAACTTGCCAGTTTTTCATATACTTTTTGATACAAAAATGTCAAACAAATGAAAGCTTCCCTTTCCACAGGACAATAAAGTGTTTATTATTCTGGGTTATTTGTTGAATCTAAAATCCACCACAGTACTCAAGTGCCTTGCTAAGCCACACAGTAGCCTGGAAAAAGAAATAACGAGTCAGAACTTAACAAGAACACATTCATTGTAAGTGTTGAATGCCAAGACTTCATCACTTACTCTCACCTCACTCCTGCTGTAATTTCATTGCCAGTGTGAACACAAGCTGCAAAGGATTAACTTTAAGTTAGAGTAATAAAATACAACCTGCTTCTCACACTGACAAAAAGTGTAGGAGAGACTCACTCCCTGGGCCTGGCTGTGGTGTTTAAATAGGAGAAAATAAAACAGCTGGAAAAGTTCTTGAACAAACACAACACTATAACTCCCCCTCTTTTTTGCCACCTGAAGGATCAAATTTGTAAGGGGAGCAGCACTCAGTGAAAGTTATTTCAGTGAGGACAAAACAGTTGGTGAAGGCAGAAGCACTATTTAACCCAACAGTTAAAATGAGATTCATACTTGATTCCAAGATACCCATCATAAACCAAAACGAAGTTATCTGTCAACACAGTAGCTTACCTAAATAGGTAGGATTTTGCTTGTGCTAGACAGTGGCTGCTAATGCCATCAGCAGGTCAGAGGCATTGGTAGGAGCATCACTAAGCAGGATAAGGAAGAAAACCTATCAAAGATGAGCCATGAGTCCTCATCTGCCCAAGGCATGATAATGTCCACCCTTCCAGTCTGAGCTAATCTATAACATGGGGTGTATTTCAAGTCTAGAAACAATGATGCACACCTGAAACATCGACTCTTTTCCTCACAAAAGCATCCAGCAAAACAGGGACTGTAAGAGTGATGAAAGACAGTTATGCCTTAGTGCATCCTCCGCCTCACCACACTTCTTTCTGCCACTGCCTCTGATGGGCAATGTCCTAAGATAAGAACACCAGGTGGGTATTTCAGAAGGAACTTCTGGATGCTCATATAATTAATGCATTCCAGGATGGGGAGATGAGATTTTTGTGATTGACTTTCATCTACATCAGCCTGCAAAAAGATATAAAATGCTTCTGAAGACTGGTCCAACTGGGAAAACTGGTCTTCTGAGGCTGCAGACAGTTTCTGGATGGAAACCTACCCTCCACCAAACCCTCCCCCAACCTCACCCATCCCCAGCAGGGACATCTACAGAGTACATCCAGCCTGAAAGTGGGAACACTTTTGGACAGGTAAGTAAAGTGCACTAAGATCCAGTCAAATACAGAGAGAAAATCCTAGATCAGCTACATAGATGCTTTGTTGCTTGGCACCTGTGAATTCTGCAAGGCCAAAGACTGTAAACCTGAACGTTTCTAGCCAAACCTGCTTGTATTATACCCCTTTAAACACAGACTGTTGACCGAATCTGAGATTAAGTGGACTTAGCTGCACCTAGACTTCTCCAAGAAATTTAGAAAGCGGGGGGCCTTACTGAGGCTCATGACTCAACAGGAGGGACCACAACCTATAATTCATTGTACTAGATGATACACTTGCTATTTAGATACTGCACTGGCAATGTTTAGATATTGCATTAGCAATAAATCTAATCATAATCATCCACATAACCACTGTGTCCTACTTCTCATGTGTGATTGAGAGCTTCTCTCATTACTCTGCTGCAGAGACATATTACCAGTCTTGCTTTATGTGCTCACAGATTGTGGATGAATTGGGACTGACCTAAATGTCTGACATAATCCTGAGAAACTTCTATCTAGACAAGATCAATAGAAGTCATGTCAGCATGAAAGACTGAAGGAAAGGGGAAGCTGGCCTACAGTTTCTGGAAGGAGCCAAAAAAAACCAAAAACCAAAACCAGAGCAGAAGACCTTTCATCACTCACAGGAGAGGAAAAAAGAAAAAAAAAAAAGTAAAGAATTCTCAAGTCAGAGAAAAAAAAAAGATGTTAGTCCTTGAAAAAGAAGCTGCATCTCACTGCTAGCCATACACAAACTCTCTTCTTGAAAACTTTTTAAGTATTGCCTGTTAAATTTTTTATTTGATAGTTTCCCACTGGATTTCAGCTGATTACACACTAACCATTGGTGCCTCCTATTAAAGTTTGCTTTTATCCTCTTAATAAAATTGTATCTTGAAAGGCAGACCGCTGAGACCTCAAAATGTAATGACTTTAAGTGAGCACCATCATTTTCATGTTGACCAAAAACTAAAAAAAAACAACTATGGAGTTGCAAACTGAGGTCTCATGAAGCAGACCAACAAGGAGTGAGGTGCTGGCATTGAGCAGTGCTATAACTTCACCTCTGAAATATTTGTCTGAGGTGTTTGTTTAGAAAACAGGAAACAATGCAGTTGCAGAGGATGGAGAAAATCTAGTCAAGCTGTAACCAACAGACAGACTTAACCACCAAGCGAAACAGAACACGGCATAATTTGGTCACTAGATTTGGTCACAGTTCATTCAGCATACCGTCATGAAAAGTGGCCTGAATGTGTTTAAAACTGGATTTATAGTTTCTCTGTCATCTCTCACCTCAACTTTTTTAAGTACTTACCAATATCACAGCAGCAATCAGGCCTTCGGCTGGTGGAATTTAGCTCTGTACCTACAATGCAAGTCTGTGTTTACAAATTTTTTCCTCTAATTTCACTATAACTATTCTTGAATTTTTGTATTTTCAATTTGGTAGAAATCATGGGCTTTTTGCTCTTCCATTACTGATATCTCTTGTCTTTTTAAACTGAAATGATGGAAGGGTGAAACCCAGATTCCTTCGAAATATGGGTGGCCTGTTTTCCTGCTGGCTCTTCCTCCAAAACTGCAACTTTTTAGTTTGAGCTTTGATTCACATGCTTCTTTAAGGTAAAATAGGGAAAATCAAAACCTGTGTGTCTTGCTTTCCCTAATGACTGTCTGAACTTGTGTCCATAAGATATTTCTGAACACTTTGCTCCTTCGCCCCTCCAGTATGAAACTGTGCTAATATTTAAAGTCATATGTGCACCCTTTTGAGCAAACCTGCTAAAGAGAAAACAAAACAAAAAAATATTCACAAAAAATCCAGTTACTGGAAATACACCGATTTTGAAAATTTTCTTAGATGAAATCACGTTCCCCAGTCTCAAGCATCTGTAAAACACCCAAAATATTGGGCATAGACTACTTCTATTCAGTAGTATAATTATTATGCTATTATTTCAGGTTTTCTTGTATACTACTTGCCAGTTGCTGCTAGCACACCAGATCTTCCTACTTTCTTCAACTCCAGCTGCTGAGTCTGCAAACGCGTGATCAAATTGTTTGGCTGCAAATGTTTGGTGGGGAAGTATGTAATTCATTCTCCACGACACCCGAGAATTCGCGCATGTGAGCATCAGCCAGGAAATGCATTTTACATCATGATTGCCTCAAACACGGTGCCCTGTATGATGACAAACCTTCCTGGCCACACTACAGTGTCACTGCTTGTCCCTTTCTTTGTCCTACTCAAGGCAAGGCCCAGCTGGCAGCCTGCCAGCTCCCCTCTCAGTCGGCTGTGTTTGGACACTACAGGCACAGGATCTTTTACGAGAGCACATTCAAAGCATAAGACCAGTAGGCACTGCCACAGCCAGCTATATATCTGAGATGGGATTTCAAGGGAGGAGACCCATGTTTAAAACTTGGTAGATACAGAGTATGTGAATAACTAGTGTAGTTGATGAACCACTTGAATTTGTGGGCAGTGAATAGCAAAAGAGGGCACAAGCTTTTTCAGTGCACAAATTATCTGTTATTGAAGGAACTACAGAAGATAATATTGTTGAATCAGAGGGACATCAGCTACTGTGGAGGTTTTGAAGTTGAGTGAGGGTAAGCAATAGGTAGCACTAACTCTTGCAAGATTACTGCTGGTTAAGAAGAACCATGACACTTTTTTAGTTTCTAACTCTGTTTTAATATGAATTGCTACTATACCAACCATTAACTTTCTATCATTGTGATACATTGCTACCATAATCACAGAACACCCACTTCTGACCAGGCAGTTCAGAAAATAGAAAGAACATGCAGCAGCCACAGCTAGAAAAATAACTGCCTCTTTCACTGCACTCAAACCAATAAAGAATACAATCCTCTTTATAACAATTTTCATACCTCCAGCAAACTGAGAGCAAAAAATGCTGAAAATAATGTATTTTTTCCTATAGGAATAATGCTGTGATTTTAAAGTCCACCAGGAGTTAAAAGCTTTATAAGTACATTGGTGTCATTGAGACACACTTCAAGGAAAAATACCAGCAAAGCTCAGGCAGGGTAACAACAAAGAGTGTGGAGGTAGCTTTTCCAGAGAATAACAGGAATATGATTTCCCATGTGATCAGACACGGTTACCTTGGATGCACATACACAAAAAACCCCAAGGCAGTTATTACAAACAGGATCACCTTTAAAGAGTTCTCTTTGTCCATTATTTATAGTTAATTTCTTTGACTGGTAAGTAAAATATAGTACATTGTAGTCATCAAAATGAAGGATGAGGGCAAACTTCCCAATGTTGCAAAAGTCCATTTTATGCCATCCCATGTTCCTATTGTTCTCCCCACCCTCAGCGCTCACTTTGCTCCATTGCATGGGATTTACACAGATAACTGTAGAAAACTATCAGTTCAGCCAGACCAACTCTGCTATTAAAAATACAGAAATACTGACAGATATTAACAGGCAAAAATAGCTCAAAGAAAACCTTTTCATAAGTGCTTTTTTTTCTACAAAAAGAGAAGAGGCCTCAACGTGTGACCTATTTCTTCTATAGTGGCAGAATCTAAAAGCAGAAGGAAGAGATAGCCCTGATGAAAACAGCAGCAGCAAAAACTATCAAAGGCTTTAAAATAAATTGATAAAATGAAGAAATGCATCTAGCTGGGTCAACATAATAGTCAATCTGTGTTTTAAGGCAAGTTAAACATTAGACTGTCAAACTGTTAATCATAGCTTGTAATTTATTATTTAATCACCTTAAAGCTGGAAAATATATCCTTAGGTTTTAGAAAGACATCCAGAAAAAAAGAAATTAATACAATTGACACCCATACAGACAACATGATAAGAACTATAATAAAGGTTAGAATGAGTGAAAATAAAGATAAGTGCAAAAGAAAGACTCAAGGTAACTTTTGTTGATGGGTACAATGTCTTACAACTCTGTGAGTGTTCTTATGTGGAATTAGTAAACATATAAGGTTATGAAAATCTGGTTACATATTATCTTGGATTCCCAGGGAGCTCTTGGCATGATTCCTCCAAATGTTTTCTAAAGGTATCAAGCAGAACATGGGAAAAGCAATAGGTAGAAAGGTGGGAATAAAGGTCAGGCACAGCAGATCAATTATCACACTGAAGGGAGAGTAACCACAGAAGCTGTGTCTAGTAGTTCCTGAACTGTTCATTATCATCCTAAATTATCTACAGAAGGGTGTAAATGATGATATTACATCAGATATAAAATTTGCTGAAAGTATAACATTACTAAGCAAAAACTGAGTTGCGAGGAGATGTAGGACTTCATGGTACTGATTCACTAGACAATTCAACTGCAAATAGAACAGAATTTTGATAAATGTTAAACATTTCAAATATGAACCTCCACTCCCCAGGTTCACATGCCCCATAAGTAGCTGCAAAGTAACTGCTGCTGCTCAAGATAAACTAGAGGTGCTCTATGAGATTCTGTGAAAATGTCTGCCCAAATCTTGGACAAAAAATAATGAAATATTAGGAAAGAAACAGAAAACAAACCACAAGACAGAAGCACACCCACATATTAAATTCCAAGCCCTCACTGCAAGAAGGACTTTGCGGTGCTGGAGTGTGTACAAAGAAGGGCAGTGCGGCTGGTGAAAGATTTGGAGCACAAGTCTTAAGAGGAGCAGCTGAGGGAGCTGAGGGTTTAGCCTGGAGAAAAGGAGGCTCAGAGGGGACCTTATTGCTCTCTACAACTACCTGAAAAGAGGTTGTGGCCAGGTGGGGGTTGGTCTCTTCTCCCAGACAACAACCAATAGGATGAGCAAATGCACTCAAGGTGCACCAAGGGAGATTTAGATTGGGTATTAGGAAAAATTTCTTCACAGAAGGGGTTGTCAAACATTGGCAAGGATGGCCAGGGAAGTGTTGAGTCATTATCCCTGGAGGTATTTAAGAGATGTGTAGGTGTGGCACTTAGGGACACGGTTTAGTGGAGGTGCAAGTGGTCAATAGCTGGACTTAATGATCTAGGAGGTTTTTTCCAGTCTTAATAATTCTATGATTCTAACCCACAGTTTCCGTGACATAGTGTCTGTTTATTATATTTTTGCTTTTTTTAATTTCGTGCTAGTGGTTTTATTTGATGATGTAAATAATTCTACCATTTCAAGAAGCAAATATTTCACATCTCTAATAAGCTTAAAAGTTATTAAAAGGTTAAGTTTTCCAGTTTACCTGAAATATTTCCATAAAATATTACCATAAAGTAATTAAGAAGCAAACTTTCAAAAGCAAATGAAAATTACTTGTGATAATATCTGCATTCCTAACTGAGCTAAATACTCTTTTTATTGGTTGGATTTTTTTAAATTAATTACAGCTTCAGCTTTAGTGAGAACAATAATTTTTTATCAGTCATAAAAATTAAAGTCTATTGACACTAGATATTTTATATTTTGTGGATCCAAGTGTTCTGAAGCCAAGTGAGGTCTTGCAGCTACACCACCACAGTAGACATGGCTCTTGTAACCCACCCTGCCACTCAAACAATAAAAATTCTGAAAATTTGTCAAATTTAAGTAGAATGCAAAAGCAGAATGCAACCAGTGAAATTGGAAAAAGGGAGAAACATTAGAGGGAGAATATTTGAATGGAGAAGAACACATGAATTATATCCAATCAGCAGCCATAAACAAATGAGGATCAGAGGATATTCTATGCAGTAGAACTGAAACATGAGCCATGGAGATTAAGAAAAAAAAAATACAAGATGAGAGGAGATGAAAAAAAAGGAAGAAAAAGAGGGAACAATATATTGAAAAAATGAGAGAATGCCTAGGAAATATTAATCTGTCCAAGATGAAATGGCAAGCAATGTTCTTTGTACAGTAATTGATCTTGAACAATCACTCCTTCTGTGTGGACAGCAGTATTCCTCTATGGAAAAATGTCCTGTGGAAAACTTAAAACCCTCCTAAGGTCAACTACTAAAAAAATCAAGAGAAGGCCTTACATTATTCTTCTGGTCATCAAATACTACATATGACATGCAAATATCAAAACATTTATGTTTACTTGACTATAAATAGGTGCAGCAGCTGTTGGTAAGATGAAATAGGATTTCAAGTGCTTTTATTCAATTAAGTTGTCCAGATTTAAAATCTCACTTCCACCTACTTGCACTTTCCATTACTACATAATGCAGTTCTTTGGCAAACAAGGAAGTAGAAATCTAATGAAGTCTCTAGACAGTTATTTAGCTGTTTTTAATTAATTATGCCACTGTGAATTGGAAATTAGTAAATGTTCTTCCTCTTAAACCCCCAAAACTTGGTATGATCCCAAAGGTTCAGAAGAAGGCTGTCAAACACTAAGAAAAGCACAAAAATTCCTAATAACTTTAGTAGAAATGAGATAAAATATTTTATTAAGAAGGTCATTATAATTTAATTTATGCAATTAACTACTGAGCTATATTTCTAAAAGTTATCAGAATTCTCCCTAAAAGAGCATACATTTTCTAGGAGTCTTCATTTGTACTGTTGTCCTTAGCTAGCTCAATAAATATATGTTTTACTGTTATTAACAAAGACAGTAACATCATAATCTCTGACTATGCTGCTATTAGTGTGGAGAGTTACAATGCAAGCAGACAGGATGGGGAATAGAAAATATTTTTGAATTGGCAGGATTTGAGATCCAAAGCCGGTTATTTTGAAAATCTGACGCATCAGTAGGAAGTTAATACTGACTTTACCTATGTTTGCATTATGCTGAAATGTTGCTTCCATATTCTGAGTGATGGTATCGAGGAAAAGGTTTTTGTATGATACCTGGAAGGAGCTACTACAGGTTCCTTAGAAGAACAATGTGGTAAATTTTCAAAGAAAACCAGAGAAACAAAAATTGCCCAATTTGGAGCTTGATTCTAAAAACTAATTATAAAGCTTTCCAGACTTTATAAATCATTCAGAAGAAACCAGTATCAGTTTTGAATAGCAGAACTTATATAGAGCTTTATGATGAAGATGTATACTTTGAGGTAACTTCATGGGTAAAGATTTCAACTGTGAAATTTAGATTTCTTAAAGCATACTTTGTTCCGTGAAAGAAAGGATGAAATACATTCCTTCAACTGGTGTAACAGAGCGTTTGAAGTTCTTCCCAATGAAATTACTTGAAATAAATGCTTCATGAATTTTCAGATTCTATCATCTTGATCAGGTAACAGGTTTACCATTAACTTTTTATCTGAATAGGCTTCTTCACACTTATTTTTCTAATCCGTACTTTCTATTCTATTCAGTTCATTTTTCTTACTCTTCACTCAGTAAGACTCTTAAGGACTTCAGTGAAATAAAGTCCATGCTGCCTTCCAAATTGTGAAGAAAATGCTGACTGTTGGTTTGTTTAAACTTTTAAAATCTAACTGGGTATCAGACACTTTTTAGAAACTAAATTTTGGATTTTAGCCTGAGATATAGCTTCAAGGCCATGTTACATCTAATCCTAATTTAGAAGACACATAGTTAAATGTTTTATCTTTTGGAATTAAAGATAAAACCTCCAACTTTCTGCATAGATGGAAATTTCACCTTTAATGATTAAAACAAAGGATGAAGGAGTGAATTTCATGTGAAGGTATTACGCTTACTACTGAAAATAATTCTGAGTAGAATTTGTAGACTTTAATATTAAAGGCATGAATTATTTCCTATTAAAAGAATACTTTTGAAGTCTTCACCGTGGAATCAGGGCTAGCATTAGGAAAAATGAAATTTAAAAACTCAGTTGATGACTTGTTTTTAACCCAAGGAAAGCAAGCATCAATAGAGTTCTATTATATACAGAAAACGTGTATGGCACACAAGTTATAGTCAAATCATGGAATTATAAAAAGGTTAGGGTTGGAAGAGACCTTAAAGATCATCTAGTTCCAACCCCACTGCCATGGTCAGGGATACCTTTCACCAAGCCAGGTTGCTGAAACACTAATTAGAACCAAAAGAGATACATTTTGAATTAATATGCTATTGACAATAGCAAACAGGTTGGTCACAGAAATACTGTTACAGAACATGTATACTTTGTCTGCCAATACCAGTACTATCATTTTATTCTTACCATTTTACAGCAAGTTATGCTACACGGCAGGAAATTCCATACTTGTCATCTTTACCTATTACTCCAAAATGGACATTGCTTTATAAATTAAACAGATGTAATTCATTTATAGTTCACAGGTAATATAAAAGTTTATAAAATTACTTAATTGCTAGTATGAAAAAAAACCAAAATATTTTATATGCAATCTTGTAAAATAATTTCTACCATAAGACAATAAGGGAGGAGAAATTTTATGCTTAGCCTGATGGAACAGGTTGTAATAGTTTGACCTGTCTGCTATGTGAAGAAAGCTATTTGCCACTGATACCATGAACTCCTCACATCAATACTACAAATTCTGTATGTCCCCTGTAAGTGTAAATAACTGTTCATTTTTTAACTGGCTGCCACACTGCTAAACACATCAGAAGAAATGACTGCTCCTTGATAGAAAATTGGAAATGAGTACTGATGTATTCTACCGCCTAGCTATAAGCAAGAAAATAAAATGGCCAAACTAGGAACATATTAATCGTGTTCAAGAGTGATTACGTAAATGTTCAAATAGTACTGGTACAACAGCTTACTCCAGGCTGGCCCTGCTGCACTATGTGCTCTTGGGAAACACTTCTAACACATACAGTCTACACACGGTAATAGATTACACTAAACTGGAAAAAGCTTCAGTGGAAAAACAGGAAACCACTAAATCTGATTTATTGTGTCACAGCTGAATTGTGCAGGCAGTACACCTCTGTTCACCATGTCCAAAATCTGTCTAAAAGCTTTAGGAAAATAAAATAACCTCTTCATGTGAACATTTACCACTGCACTCCTGAAACCTTAACAGTGACTAGAAGTCCACAGATTGCCACACACAGGTAAGTATCACCCATGCTACACATAATTAAAGGAAATCTGACCCATACATTTCTTGCATGAGTATCACAACATTAATACTGTTGGTACTAAAGTAGTGTCTGTAAATTTTGACATTTTCCATCATGAAGCAGAATTTTGTTTTTATTTCTTTTAGTTCATCTGAAATTGAAGTTATTATTCCATTTAAATGTTACAGGACCTGACAAGTTCAGATCAAATTTACCCAGTAGAAGAAAGTAAGGAAGCTATTTACACTAGACTTGGTGAAGGTTCATGAAGTTTGCATATCGAACAAAGTGTGCCTGAGTTTCTATTAGGCATATGAAAAATGAGTGTCTTGGTGTCCCTGGCTTCCCATTGTGAGGATTATAGTATGTGTACAGGCAATATAAATTACTTTTATTGGCTTTTTTGGTTTTTTGGTCAGTTAAGCTGATGCATTCTACTCTTCCACAAATTTTGATTAATGCAAAGACTGCAAAGGTAAGTATGACCTTTCCATTCCCTTCTTTCCTCCTTTTCATAAGAGACTCTCTTCTCTGTTAGCAAACTCTGGAAGTACCTACCCTTTGCTTGCAGCTGTCTGGTGGTGTCTCCCAGATGGCAATTGTTTAGAACATCTTGTCTGGCTCCTGCTCTTTGCTGCTACCTTACTGCATATGTATGCAGAAAGGGCAGAAATAACTTAAAGCAGAACAATTTTTCAAGTATGTTTTCACAAACTCAAACAAAAACCCTGATTTTTTCTTCTAACTCTTTCAAGCAAGTACAGTGTGTTATCAAGGTCATTATTAGTATGGGAACTGCTGGAGAGAGATTTTACTATGAAGCAAAGGAGGGAAAACTGAAGAAACATAAACAGATGATGTGCTACTGAGTCCTCCCTTCTTATTGCACTTCATCAGTGAACACAGTTTACATGGCTGATGGCGGGCATCTAGTTACAAACTAGTTACACCAGTTAAGTGAAAAGATTATTGGCAAGAACTGAAGTTGAAAAACACACGAGGGTGTCTATGTCAAGGTAAAGTCTTGGTTTATAACTTTTAAAATTAGATTTAGTCATAGGTATTTTTGACTTCAGTGTAATTCTTGATGTTCAAGAGCAGTAGCAAACTACTTCAAGAAACTGCCTAAATGATCCGGAGCAAGGCAGTCTGAATGCAAAGGTTGTGCATTCTGGAGCTGGCTGTAGTACTGTGGCTCTGCTAGAGCAACTATCCAATAATGAAGTGCCTCCAGCCAAATCCTACTGGCTTTGCAGCTATGAGTAAATTAAATAGGCAACACTCAGGAGTAAAGGTACTGTAAAGAAACACTAGGACAATGACTAAATCTATTATCTACTCTTAAAGGTGTTTTCTGAGACACCTGGATAGAAATTATTCTTGGGCTGACTTTACGATAAAATGCATGGTTGTGAATAACACACATTTCATTATGAAAAGACTCAAAAACTGGTAGTGTTCTTCCTCTTTTGGGAGACAACAGCATGATTTACTATTAGCATGGTGAAAGCTAGGAAACAGAGAAATCAAGTGTTTGCCCAAAGGACATCAAAGAAATCAGTGCAAGAACCAAGTACAGAATTAGTCTCTTGGTAATTTGAACTGATACCTTTAAATCAGCTCATTTACCCTTTTTGTTTCTCACTAAGGAT
Source organism: Manacus vitellinus (assembly GCF_001715985.3). Taxonomy (NCBI): domain Eukaryota; kingdom Metazoa; phylum Chordata; class Aves; order Passeriformes; family Pipridae; genus Manacus; species Manacus vitellinus. The sequence goes on along the minus strand of NW_021940864.1, from coordinate 24,865,554 downwards.
GAAAAGCACTTCAGCCTCTGGTCTGGTCAGTCTGCTACATTTCACGTCATTAATTACCACTTCAAAAAATAAAAACACAGTGTAGAAAAACAGAATAGATTTTCCACATTAAGAGTAATTGGCACCATCAGTGAAGAGTCAGCACTTACTCTGTAATGGTCAGTTCAACAAACACGTATCTAAATGCCAAACCACAAACCCTTAAACTCAGTTAATTGCTTCTTTTCAGGTTGACATCATGCTTATATATTTATGACTGAATTAAACTTCCACATTAAAAATAACTTAAACAGTTTCTGTTACTCAAAATTTTACAGATGAGTCGTAGGCTGAACACAAATATTTTTAAGTACATATTGAAAAGCAAACAATACAACAGCAACCGTAGGTTGCCTTGTGTCCAGCTATTCTGGGCACAAGCTCTACTCTGCTCCATGGAAATAACTTCAAATCTGGTATACTTTAGCAGAATCCACCTATCACCTCCACTTTATTTTCTTGATGAAGATTTACTGCAGCAAGCCAAACTCTTACAAATCTTCCTCTGAAAATTATTTTCCATTTATGAAAAATTTGCAGGGATTTATTGACTGGCAGTTTACAAGTTCCAACTTGTAACCATTTTTTACTGGAAATTGCTGTCTCCAGATGAAAGCTTTATAGTGAAAGCAAATGTTGCTGTCAGACCTTCTTCTGCTTTATTTTTTCTCACTATCCATAAAGCAGACTACTTCATTCCCACTTAAATGGTATTGGAGTTGTATTCCCTGTGCAAAACAAAGGAAAAAACCTGCACTACAAAATATGACTTTTTTTTTAAATCATGTGTGGTAGTGTCAATAATGTCACTTCCTTCTTACTAGTTCTCTGTTTTATTAAAGAACAAGTTGATTGAAGGAGTCAGGTGTTTTCATCCTGGAGAACAGAAGGCTCGGGGTGGGACCTCACCAAAGTTTTCCGGTACTTAAAGATGGAGATTCTCTTCACAAGGAGCCACACTGAGAGGATAAGGGGCAGTAGATAAGGCAGAGGATGAGGCACAGAAAGTGGTTTCATCTTGGTATAAGAATGAATTTTTGTGCAGTGAGAACAATCAATCTCCACAGGGATGTGGTGGACTCCCCATCATTGGAGGCGTTCAAGATGAGCCTGGACAGAGTGCTAGATAATCTCATTCAGGCTCACTTTCCCATGAAAGTTGGGACCACATGACCTTTTGAGGTCCCTTCAAACCTGGGCTGTTCTATGATTCTGTGAATCTGTCTACTTACCCCTTAAATCACAATTTGCATGCCTTCCTTGCATGAGTATTTCCCAGTACTGGTAGATGAGGTATGCAAATGATCCTTATATTTTTCTGGACAGAGTAGAATATACTCTTAAAATACATGATCCAAGGTCTACTTTATCTTGTTCTTACAAGTATAGGGCTGATATCGGAATCAGATGGAGATGATAACTTTCAGTGCAAACTGAGGCATTATTTATTTCTGCATCCCAAAACTTCTTAGCTTCACAAGGACTTTGTAATGGAACCTTATGGGGGAGTTTTAAAAGAGCCAAATAAGCCCCTGACACATTGGTTAAAAGCGGACAGAAGATACTGGAAACCCAAATTATGGTGACAACAGATCACAGAAATTAAGGGCTTTTCCACAGGAAATTCTACATTGTGTTCTCTAGAACTGGAACAAAAAGCCACATGCCTAAAGATTTTACAAAACAGAACATTTTCAGAAGTTTTGTCACGTGAATGGCTCTTACTCACCATCTGTCAGGTTCTCTGCTATCTGGCAATTCTGAGCATTACCCAAAGAAAGCATTCAGGGCTATTTGCTTCCTGAAGATTTGCATTCGGCCAGCTCCAGATAGCTGAGTTTGGACTAGGACCAATACACATAAGACATTTTTGTCATTATGGATAGTGTTTTTCCATCCATACAATCTTGGAGGACAAAACCCAGCTTAAATTAAATTATTGTGGTGTTCTGGTTACATATGTTGGTAGTTTGTGTGCTTGTTAAATTTTAATTGGATATGAACATAAGGAACCACAGGACTGGGTTTTGTTTAGTATAAGGTTTTTTTTCTCTTCCCTATTTTGCAACAGCCAGGTAATCTGAATGACAGCCTATCCCAATACTGTAGTTCTGTTTTGACAAATAAATGTTAAAGCTTCCGTATCAAATAAACACAGAACAGCAATCTTTTAAACTCAGATACAGATAGGTGAGTGTTTTGTAGCTGGCAACTGAGAAATACAGTAGCACACTTATGTCTCTGGCAACCTTCATTTTATCTTCAGGAAGCAAACATGACACTGTTTAAAGTTACATAAAACTAAAAATATTTGGTGATTGTCACGTAACAAATCAAAAGGTTGTGAACTTGCAAATATCACATTATGTATTGATTGTGACTTGAGGAATTAGGAGCTATTTTAAACACATTGATTTGCCTTTTGCTGGAATTCTACAATGATCATACTTTCATTTCTAATATGACAGAAAAATACATTTTTAAAATCAAATCAAATAAAAAACAGCAAACAAAACCCAAACTAAAACAGAAATTCCATTTCCAAAACTCTGAAACAGAGCCAGAAAAAAGTATTTTTTAATCTTCTTTAAAGAATGAAGATTATCTTTCTTCTAACCTAAAGATAATAAGAATTTCCACATGTCATAGGAATACTTTAATTCTACCATTCAGCCTTCTTTACTAGAAATAATTCCTTTATGGAAAATTTTTGATCAGGTAACAAGATTCTTGTAGATCAGGGGAATAAATATCAGATATACACAAAACTGTGTTTCTTGCTGGCCACACAGGAAACCTGTGGCAGAGTTTGAAACCAAAGCTTTATTTCCACATCCCAACCCAGCTGATCAAGCAATGAACTGTTCTTCCTCACCACTCTTATTTCCATTTCATTTTCCATTTAAGATGCCATAAACGTGTCCAAATTTAAGATTAGCATTCGGTAACAACACAAGAATGTATTTTATTATTTGTTTTTTATATATTGAAAAATTCTGTAAGAAAACAGAATGTATTTAATGAACTATTTAGCATGACACTGAGTAAATTACTCATAGACTTGAATGCATTTTCTACTAAGCAAAGCAACTGTTCTTTTCATTCTTGTCCACCATATTTCTTCCTGCCACCTCCTCCAGTACAATGGATAATCAAAACTCTCAGATTCTTAGAAAACGTTTCTTAGGTTTGATGATGTCTGTTTTGCTACTGAAATTATACTGGTCAAAGGCTGCCTGGCCACCCCCACTGCAACAGAAAATGAAGGCAGGGCCAATAATTTAAAAAAACAAATTAGAATTTACAGACATGAAAACAAAACAAATTACCTGGGTCTTCTATAGATAAGTTCTTCGTTAACCATTGAACAATGTCTGAACCTAGAAACAAAACAACAGGCATTTTTATATTAGTAAGTTTTCTCTTCCTATTCTTCAGATCCCTGAGGCAATTCATATTGTTCTTCCATGGAAGAGATCTACACTTTTTGTTCAGATTGGCTAGAAAAAAATCCCGTGACAGTTTTATTTTATTTTAGCTTCTATTTTTTAGCTTTGCTTTAGCAGAGAAACATAGCACTCATTCTTTCTTTAGGCTAAGATTTAGAAAAAGTAATAGAAGTGCACTAAGTGTATAATAATAGTCTGCATTTTAAAAATTACATATATGATAATAGTCTGCATTTTAAAAATTACACTGCTGCAAAATTTACACAGCAAAACAAACACTTTATAAAGCTAATATTAAGTTTTTCACCCCTTAAAAATGAGTTATCAGTAAAAGCATATTCAGTTACCCATACATGTACTACCAATGTATCAAACTCCACCTCATGGCTAAGCTCTTGGCAGAATTCATTTTTCCCTTCGTGCTTAAGCTCTTTCCTCACTAATCCTGTCTCTCTTCTTCCATATCCCTTCATTTACTGCCTATCCATTTCTTTCTATCTAATTTCCTGTCTTGTTTTAAGGTCCAGTGCTGTTACTCACTTCTTAACACCTTTCATACCAAATTTCTTGCTGCTTTTTGTACTGAGTACCCTTCAAAGCTCACCTCCTAATTCCTAATCCATCTGCTCCTCTTGGGTATGCACTTCTATTACACTTCTCACTTTATGTCACAAGCCTTGTTTTTCAGATTGAAAGCTACAGTTGAACTTCACCCATTGAGAGCACAAATTACAAAATAAATTACGAAGCAGTGCTGCAGATGAAAAAAAACCCCTACATTCATGATTTAACAACTTTAAATAACAAAATTGTCTTAAAGGGAAAATGTAGTGAAACACTGATGAGATGTTACATGCATGTTTTTTGTGTTTCATGATGGCTCCAGTTCAGACAAGCAGTGTGACAGAGAGACATGTCATGTAATATTTCCTTATAGAATCAATATTTATGATGTTCAGCCATTTCCCAGCAAACATAATAATGAAATTCTTTCATAAACCTTAAATTTAAAACAATTATAAAAATCTACAAAACTTCCACAAATATAAACTAAATCAAAACAATAAAATCTCTTGAATATACAATAATACATAACATTAGAATATGGAGCACATTTCCCCTGTCTCTCCCTAGATTCAAATTTCTTTCTGTACTTTGCATAGTGCATTTCCTTTGGTTTTCCTAAGGCAATGAAAATGATACTTTAAAAAGGCATTTCAGAGAAGAAAGGAAATTTACTTCTCCTTGCTTTCTTAATTTTAAAGAATATAGTTCTGTAGCCTTTTTTTTATTACACATAGTGAATAGTTTTATCATGTATTTTACAAAGCCTTGTTGATAATATCATAACTGTGTGTATATGCATTACTAAATTGATCACATATAAGTGAAAATCTGTGTAGATTTTACAACCATCTCCAGAGCAGACATTTTCATTACTATGTTACATGTCTAAATTTTGATAGTTATTAAACTTCAGAGGTACCATTTCTCATAGCATTTACATGGCTTTATTCCTTAAATGAGGCAATTTACATTTGCATGCTGTTGGAGGAGTACGAAATGTTTCAGACAGATATTCCTGCCTCAAAATACTCTACTTTTATTCTATTTTTATGTAATTTTATAAATACAATTTCAGTCCCTTATTTATACATATGAACTTTACAAGGCCGATGCTGAAGGAAGAATTTTAGCTTAGTGTAAGACAAAACTTCATAGACTTAATGATGCAGTTCCAAGCAAAGCTATATTTTTGTGTCAGCTGACTAGATAAGTTAGTGAGCCCTAAATATTTTCCTAAATCTTCAAAGATCAGAGAAAAAAATTAGAAAAACATCATGACACTTTTGAATACTGATTCTTAACTTTGTCTTCCTTCAAATCTCTGAGGTATCATATAGGAAGAAATTTCCTATTCTATTTATCTCACCTTCAAATACTTCTTTCCTTTTTGCTTCTTTTGAAAACTCTCCTACAGTGACATGCCATATTCCTCAGTCCTCAGCTCCTGGCATCACATTTGCATACATGGTCTACACATCAGAAATTTCTCCTCCATATGTTGCACTGTCTTTTGGCTATTATAACTAATAGTGGGAAGTGGGGTTTCATAACAACTGCACCACCTGATTCTGAAAGTTCATTGCTGCTCTATTCACATTTTACACTGAAGCCACTCCCCTGGCACTTGAAAGCCTGAACAGCACCTTAAGCCAGCTATTTTATTCAAATGCTGATGATTTCAGATGCGTGACGTTAATGACAAAAGCCCAGACGAATAAGCATCAACATGAACACTCTCCTTTTAGTGTGAAGGCTCTTCAAGTAAAACAAAGTTGAAAGTAATTGGTCATATCACAAGGGAAAAATTTATCAGTTCATATTTCTTTGGGAGATCTTGGGGCCAAAACTAGTCCTAAAAGAATAATAAAGGTATTATCTTGTAAAGCTTGCTGGGTATTCTTTTAGCTACTACTTTTAATGTCTAATCAACAAGATGGTTTCATTCAATCATTCCTGTGCCCTTTTCTAAGATTTATTACTTATGTAAATGTGTTTCTAAAAGCAAAACTATTATTCTATTTTCTTATCTTAGAGGAAGAAAAGCAAGGCATCAATACAGGTGAAAACAGGAAAACAATATTTCCCATGAGTCCTAGCTTTGAAAAACCTGGTGATCAGTAAATTCATGTCATTTTTCATATACCACACTTCACATCTATAGGAATTATGATTCAAGACTATAAACTTCATTATTTGTTAAAAAATCCTAACACTTATAGGATTAAAAATCTTTAACTTTCAAACCTGAATCTGCCTTATTACCAGGAATCCATCAAAAAGACAATCTCAACAGATGATATAAATTTCATGGAGCCACTACCTCGGTATTGGACTCTTCTGGAAAGGAAAACTTCAGCAATCCAAACTAGAAAATGTTGGCTGTGTCAGATATTCAGTTTTTTATACTGTTTAATGTGTGACAACAAAGCCCCAGTAATAACATTTTCAATGCAGATTCTCAAGGTAAGTTCTCCAGGTTTCCCAGTCTCACTTCTAGTAAGAAGCTAAAAGGCAAGCTGACTATTAAATCTGTAGGGTGCAGAAGTCAAATTGCCAACTGAATTTTGAAATCCCAGAAGAAGCTTCAATTTTCATACAAATTTTTAAATCAAATAGCACTGGACAAGGCAAAGTGATAACTTGTAATAATAAATTAAAGCTAGCACAAGTAGAAAACCTTTGAAAATGGGGTTTTTTTAGACACAGAGCCTGAAAGCCAACAGTGAGATTTCTTAAATGTCAGCACCTACCCAGATAAAGGCAGTAAAATTCACAAGATCTTACTCAAGTTCAAAAATAAAACAGACTTTCAACTCCTTTAAAGAAATATGGAGGAGAAAGTATGTCTACTTTCATACACAAACAAATAAGACTCAAGCATGTCCTTTGTGAAATGTACTTGCTGAAAACTCCACAAGTGATTAATTTTAAATGAAATGGCCCAAACCAGCAGTTGCTGAAGCCATCACAGCATCTTAAGAAAATATTTTTGAGGAAAGCATGTTCTCTGAACTCTGCAATGCTAATTTCTAAGTCAAAGTCGTTAAAGGCCAGGGCAATGGTAAAGTTAGCTTTCAAGAACAAATACCTTATTTTAAACAAGTCCTTATAGAGTACATTTCCAAAAGGTGCTGGTTCTGATCTATAGAAAATATCATGGGAGTTATAGATCCAATTTTTGCTATGTATAGATGCATGAGCCATGACCAAAAAAAAAAAAAAAAGATTTAATGGTAGTACTGCAGAAGAAAAGCAAAATTTGAAATGCCCTATCTTTTTCAAAATTCAAAAACATATTTAGCTGAAGAAGACACAGTTGCAAGAAAGTATATTTTATTAATCAGAATCACAAACCATGAGACCACTGAGAAACTTAACCCAATGATTTCTTACTTCATAGAGAGACAGGTTCACTCTTGCAAAAAATAGTCTGTTACTGTTAATATCTTTTTTTAGTAACTAAAACCTATTATTCTTTTTACTTTTAGACCTCAGAATATTTACAGATGACGAAGAGAGAAGTGACACAGTAAACTCCTCTGTGTTACTGACACTACAAGAGAGGATTTTGCTGTTGAAAATCAAGACTTTCGCCATCTGAGCTCTCAAGAGCAACAGAAGTCATTGTGATGTTTGCCCTGCACTGTGGAAGCTGGGCAGCTGGGTATGTTGGGTGCATGCTTGTTCCCTGAAAAGCAGCAGTGGATCATCTGAGAGCTCCCTTAGGGGAGCCTCCTGCTCAGCTGGCTCACCTTCAGCCACCACCACCTGGCCTTGAGAATCTGGAGAACTTTTTGCAGGGCAGCTCACAGTATGGAAAACTTAATAACATTACTCTAGAAATTATCAGTGTCTAAATTTAAGACAACAAGACTATTAGTTAAATTACTAAGAAAATAGTACTGCATTTCCCTTGTTTCTCTTTTCTTTTGTATATTGGAAGAGGAGGGAATTGTGTCATTTTAACCTCAGTCTTCAACACCACCACTTTGTCACATTACTTCATGGTGATACATCAGGAAATTAAGTTTAGCCTCTGACACACACTTCAAAATCCTTGGTCATGACTGAAAAAAAATATAATGTGGAATTTAATTTCTCACCACTGATTCAGATACTGGAAACACAGAAACTGGATCAGATGGGCAGGGCGATTGCAAAGGCCAGTGGCCTATTAGGTTCTCACCACTAGCTGGTTTTGCACAAAAATTTTTCTCTAAATGAAAGTAGGACTTTGAGAAAGGGCTTTCACTGGTGAATGGGACAAGATCTGCATTCTCCTTGAAGTTTTCATAAAAAACTTCATAGCATATATTGCCACTGTCATATCAGCATTGATATTTTACAATTTCTTTTCTTTTTCTGAGAAGCACAGTTTGTGTTTGAATTCTGCATGCATGTATCTGCCACTTGCTTCTTAAAATTACTGATGAAAACAAATTATAAACTCACTCTTTTGACTTATTACAATTGGAGGTGGACCATGCATTTGTTTGAGTGCCCTTGCAACTCAAGGAAGCTTGTACCCAGTGCAGGTTTAAAAATCTCTTCTGAATAATAGTAAGAGTACAGGGACTATGACATATTTTAATGAAACTACTCAAGTACAAAAGTAATTAGTTTTCTAGTTTTAAAACAATATAAGCTGCAATATACTTTTTTCCCCCAGGTGAAAGTGGATACAGGAATTTGCAGAAATAAAACCCTCAAATGAATCATCCTCCTCCTTTTGAGCTGAACTCTTTCATTTCATGCTGTACCCAGTCCTCAGAAATACTCAAACCTAGAAGGGCAGAAAGGATCCGTAATTCTGGCTAGCCTAAGCTTGTGAAGAACAATGTATTGCTTGATACTTTGAAGACTTTCTGCTTCAGAGAGGAAAATTCAGCTATTTCCATATTATGAAAGAGCTAATAAAAAATGTAAAAATCTCTTCCACTTCCACACCTATAAGAAATCACTCAGTGATGTTGACCAACAAATTACAGTAATGTAAATCCTGCAGTCATACCCTGTCTCATAACCAAGCTTCAGAGCAGAAATCTAGTTCATATAAAAACTAAAAGGATAATTAAACATGGCTGTGTATCTCTGCCCGCTCTTTAATTTAAGAGTGTCAAACTACACTGGTCCCTGTCTTCTCCAGCAAAACGAACTGCTGTTCTGTTCCAGCAACGTTTATCTTTAAAGCTTCCCAAAAGACATCCTCTACTTCGATCTCCTCCACAGCCACAAGTGACTATTTTACAGATGACACTAGCTGTGCATAATTGGCAACGCACCAGTAACCACAGATGAGACCCCTGTAATCCCAAGGCTATTATATTAAGCACTAGAGTTAAGCATCTTGCTGAAGAACATTGCTCCATCCTAAACATTTGCAAGACAAGAGTGATGTTGTTTATAAAAATTAAGTAGCATGAAAATCCAGTACAGCCTCCCTCAAGAAAAGCCAAGAAGGAAACGGATAAGTGACTCGAATACCAAGTTTGACCTCCGGTTCCTGAAATAACGTGTGAAAGGGAAACAGTAACATCACTGTTGTCTTTACTATCTTGAACTTTCACTCTGAAAAATTGATCCAAGATTATTTCAGGAAAACTGACAACATATTTTTGTGGGGAAAATTTGCTACTTGCCATAAATAGTTCACCTAACTTTCTTTTTAGATCTACTAGATATTTCACCATATCTTCCTGAAAACTTTGTATAGAAAACAGGTACATTGTTAAGCATAATATGTTCTTTCTCTCATACACATACCAGTAAGTGTATGAACGTAGCACTTTGATAATATTTTCAACACAGTAAGAGCTGCCTGAGATTATCTCTGCCATAACAAATATTTTTGTTTTCTTATTTTTTTATATCAGCAGTTTGAAAATAGTGTGTAAAACCAAATACCCTCCAAGTTCAACAAAAAAGCTTTATGAGACTCCTCACCATGCTTCGAGTAATGATGTTTTTTTTCATATTTCCACTTTAATATCACTAAGAAATACTATATTTCCCTTCTGAAATGCTGCTTCTAATTCTTGCCATACTGCCCCCCGAAGACACCCACACACAGATGGTAATGGAAGGAAGTGAGGCAGCAATGTAATTTCTGCTAGACACTTTACATTCATGGAAGAGTTTCAAAGGGGAAAATCCTGAAGTAATAAGTCAGGGTTAATGGGAATAAATATATTATAATACAAGACTTGACTTGTGATTTTTACTCCACGAAGAAAGTCAGTGGTGACACAGTGACTTGCAGTTTTGACATTTGCCCAACAACAATGTCAACGCACTTTCTCACAAAGTGGTCCTACACAATAGTAGTTAATTTATACAGTTGGTTTGAAAACGGGTTTTTCCACTGTTGCTATTTCAAAACACTCTTTCAGCGACTCATGCTCTTGCTGTTCTCTTTGCTTAAGGTTCTGAAAATTGATGTCCAAAAAAAATCCCCTTTGATAAGCGCAGATTTCCTGAATAACCCAAGCTGTTTAATCTAGTTGTTTTGACTAAAATACATCCTTCAGAAAGATTTAGTGATGTTAAGTACAACAGCATAACATGATGCTCTGCAAAAGCTCCTGAACCAAAAGTTTCCCAAGAATTTGCTATTACCCAGCCATTCTCACACATACAGAAACATCTCCAATGGGAAACCCCAATAAAAAAATTCTACAACACAGTAGTTTCACAAAATACTTATCTTCAGAGATACAACCCAGCATGGGGACACAGGCTATAACAGAAAGTACCAAAACATGAATTTCATTCCAAAATGACAAGAAATTGCAAAATAAAAATACCTTGTTTGGCCAAAGTAGTCATCCGGAGTTTTTAGTTTTTGTTCCCATTGTTCTATAGCCTCTAGTACAGGTCAGTTATTTTTCAGCTAATAGTAGTAAATACAAAATATAAGATACAAGAAAGTTTGTTGAAGCTGAGTAGAAACTTTCAACTTTAATCCTAATATTCAAGTGTTACACCAGAAATGTCAGTAACTATGATCAGAACTTCGCTCAAGGCTTCTTTTTTTTTTCTATTTGAAATATGAAATGTTTTAATATTCAATAGACCACAGAAAGTTCAAATGAATTTCTATTTTTGATTAAGCTGTGCTGGATGTTTTTGTGCTATTTCTTCCAGATCCATGATTATTTTAATACTGCTATGTCTTAGAGTTTACACTTCAAAGATCTGCTGCAGGGCTACATTTTCAAAAGGGAAAAGAAATTAAGTTATTCAAATTGCAAGTACCTATACTTTGGAGCATTAGTCTGACTGAAATCTAATCCCATTCATCTTTTACCAAAATATGGGATTGTTTCAAGACTTTATTATGCTCAGTTGCTTGGCATAAAAAAAATCACATCATATAGTATGGAATGAACTGTGTTAGAAACAAAACTGACCTTTGCTCCAACCTCAGTACTTGCACCAAATTCAGCATATTTTGCATTTGCAGTTTTTCATCACTATTCAGAGATTATGAATTAGTTTATTCTAAATGTCAATAATTGTGCTGCACAACTATCTGAAACAGATACGACTTGGTCAGTTCTCAAAGACATAAAAATCTCATGGTTCTTCTCATGGTAGTACTTTACATATGCACCTCAAGCCCCTTGTCACGATAAAGGCAAAATGTTTTAGCTGTTGAGCATAATTCCCAAGTATTCATTGAAATATAAATTCTGTTGACATTTGAAATTCTCTAACATGATTTATCCATCAATGGAGATTTATCAAAAATTGAGATGGACATGAATTTCCACTTTAAGATGCAATTAACAGCTCTTGGGTTAAAAATAAACTTAATCATACCATCCATAATAAGTACCATATTTCTATCTCAAATTTTGAAAATTGAAGTATGGTACATGCTCATACAAGTGAGTGTATATGCCAGTCATTTCACAGATTATGCTCCCATCAATCACAATAAATTTAGCAAACCAAGAAGTAAAACTTAGAGACAATAAATTTCTATATGCTTAAGTTTACTAAGTTCATTCCCTCACTGCTGTGTTTCCCTAGGGACATTCACATCAGCATTTGTAAGATATTATTTGCAGCCCTGCAGCCAGTATTGGCTTTTTGTCTATGACAGTTTTATAAGAATTCAAAAGCAACTTTTCTGCTTTGACAAGTAACTTGGTACCACATCAATCAAATATGTCTTAGAAGCAAAGTACTTTGCTTTCCATCAGTATCAGGCAGTGACCATAGAGACATCACTAATGTCTCCATCTTAGGAATGTCTCTTGGAACTTGGACAAAGAAACAATCTCTGCAAAAACGTCCTATTTTCTTCTTTCCCTACCCTCACATTCACTATGTTCAGAGCTACCATTTGATACACTGGCTCATTGATAATCCACTGGCTCATGGGAAGCACTTGTAAGTTTACGTGAAAAAGTTGGAGAGAGCAGTTTTCAGCCATCCATTATCAAGTAGAAGAATGATAAAAAAGACATTATTCTGAACAATGCTGGACCAGTAGCCCGTGATGTGACCTTTGGTATTTATTTCACCAGTAAATATAATAGTTCCCCATGCTGCATGGTGGATTTGGGGGTTAGAGGACAGAGATGCATTTTGAAAAGATCAACGTGTAAGTCGCTCACTCACTCTCTCACTCATAATAGTGCATGTCCTGGAGTCTGGATTCTATTTGTCCTGTTATTTTACTGTACATTTCAATGTTTTATTTCTTTCAGATAAAACAGCTAAGAACCGATGGTGTCTTACTGTGAACACAGGATGGGTCTTTTATGACTTAAACTCGTGAGTACAAAAGCTCTTTGTGAAAACGAGGATGTAGCTCATTATTTTTTTCCTTTTTCATAAATGCAGAGAAAAATGAAGTTCATACAGTTGCCTAGGAGTATGCAGTGACATGAATACTACTTTTAGCACTTGTTGCGTCTCTGCCGTTTACATTGTCAGAGTAAGAATAAATAGTATCAAGATGTAAAATCACCCTCGGTGAGGAAACGTGTACATAACTCTTCACATACCCCCTATCCAAACCAGTTCTGTCCCTCTTCTTTCCATTTATTTGGATTTTGGTGACTCCATAAGAACCTGTACATCTTTTATGTAAAATTATTGATGGCCATCATTTCTTCCTTAACCATTGATTGTAGACTCAGGAACAGATAATATACCCTCTCTTTAGAAAATAAAGGCAGGATCAGTAAAGAAATATAAAGTAAACAGATATTCAGTACCAGGACTGTTGTTTATTAGTGGAAGGTAAAAGCAGACAAGCCCTATGTTGAGGTCCAGGAGAGAATAAAGATAAGTCAGTGAAATAAATATATCCTGTTCGATCTGGCACCAGCAATTAATACAATTCTCCTGTTACCTTATTGTCAGACAAGAAGAAGTTGGTGAAAAGCAGCAAACGGTGCTTGTGCCTGGACTAGCAAATAGCCCGGTTATGGCAGTAGGTTTGATAACCTGGGAACAGCACCATTCTCCTCTCCAAAATACAGGAGAAAGGGAGTAGTGGTAATACGGTGAGAGATTTCCTTGATGCAAAACATGATGGATACAGGTCATAAGGAGGGAAGACAAGTAGTTTATCCCCTTCCAATTTCTGCTTCACTTCGCATGAGGAAGGTTTATACTAAGAAACTAAGTATATACTAGGCTGTTTTAGTCCCCCTTTCTATTATGCTAGTTCTAACTGACCCTGCATGAAACTGGGCTCCTGTCTAATACCAATATACAAATAAATGTCGGCCATAGCACTGTTTTCAACAAATACTGTCCAATGGATGGGAATACAGGCTCATGCTTACACATAACCTTCTTTGTTTCCTCATAGATACCCTGTTGCTGCCTTTACTGCTGCCAAACTGGCAGTGTTGATCCCTTCCACAGGCTCAGTGGAGCCCACTGTATGGTATTCACAGCAACGATTTGTAACTATGATTTGCAACTACTCTGTAAAGTTTTTGGGTTAGCCAATGCTTCTAGTGGTATGCTTTGTGCCACGTTAACAGTCAGTGAAACATGCTGGTCTCAGGTGAAGGAGGACCGGTCTGTTTGTTACGCAGCACACAATCACAGAGCAATTCAAACCAGCCAGGAAATGTTAGGAGACTTTGTTCATCAAAAATTCTCTACACTCATCTTCTACTGGCTTTGCAGAGAGTAAGTCTTCAACCATTGCCATTTTAGGAACACAAGCATTCCGTGGCTTTAAGCAATCACGGTTGGAATATATTTCCACGCTTCAAATTTTTGTGTTTTTTTTAAGAAAATGATTGTATACTGGTTTAGGTGAGTATATAAAAAATATCTAGAGATTCGAGTTTAAAACTGATGTCCACGTTTCTTACTAATATAATGAGGTTCCCTTCCCATGTTATGCTTCTAGAAATGACTATCACTCAAGGAAAGAAAGCAACAAGTTTTCGCTACTGTTAATATACTTTAAATTTCAGCATTTTTTCCTTCTCACATGTTTAAAATTACCATTTAGCTTCCATTATGAAAGATATCCTTGCTAGTTAGTGTTTTCTTCTTTTTAGCAAGTAAGCTAACAAAGGCAGACAAGTTTTTTATCAAGCAAGAATACATGTGCACTGAGAAAACAGGAAAATTACAGCTCCAAGTACAGGTTCTTAAGATGAAGCACCCACAAGTGACTATTGCTACATATAAAGCAAATACAATCATGTAATACTTTAGTGCTGCCTAAATTTGCTGTACTCTAAACTTAGTAGAGATGATGATCACCAAACCAAGCACATCAGTGAAGGAAGATCTGGCAGAGGTGGAAGTTATTCTGCTGTTTCATGTTGCAGAAATCATTCAGTAATTTAAGTATGGGCAGCATCTTATACAAATTGCTATTCAAACACATTGAAATGGTAAGTTTTTCTACTAAGTATCTTACAATCAGCATTTCTGATGTGACAATTTAACTAAATAATGAATATTTTCTGTGTTGATCATATTCTGTGGTTGCTCGATAAAGCCCTGACTTCTGTTATTCTCTGAGCTTCCCCAGTCAAAAGTGCATCCTTGAGAAGATGCTACATTAGTCATAACCAAACTCATGAGACACCAGCGTTTCTTACCTTGCAGCAAATTCTGAGGCTCTCAAACTTCATTTTGATATGAAGTGGAACCTCAACACCAAACATCAAAGCTTTTCACAAACTGAAAAATTAAAAAATACTTTCCTTTAATGCTATCAAAATATGTGATTCAACAGGGGTAAAACCTTTTTTTTTTAGCATAAAACAAACAGAATTTTTCAGCTTCATCTTTCTGACTCATATGACAGCTTCTAATGGAAGTATAATATTAAAACAATAAAACAAAAATGCAGTATTTCAGTACTTTCTGATAAGGGCAAAGTCAAAAAATTCTCTTGAAAGAGTGTGGTTGTGAAAACATTTCCCAGCAGAAAACTGATTTGCCACATATAGCATCAGAAAGGCTCTTAATGGATAATTCTTTTAAGTTAAGTAGATGTAGAAGGCTTGTACAGAACTAAGATGGATGTGCCTCATTATGCTCTGATTCCATAATCTCTTTGACAAGACCAGAGGACAGTGCCATAGGATCTGCTACAGTGAGCACTCATAGAAAGTCAATTGATAGTTTTAGACAATAGAGACAAAATAAGAAGAGAATAAAGGGCAATCACATCTGCCTTTTTCTCTTAAGGTGTTACTTTGTCAATGATTATCAGAATGAGTCGAAATTTACAGTCAACTGTATATCTTTAATAACATGCTATTTCCATTTTAACATAAACTAAATTCACAGATATTCTTATTGTGCAATACAAACACTATAACTATAGCAGTGATAGCTCCGCTTATCTCATATCTTGCCTCTCTGTTGATGATGAGTCATCTCTCCTCCTACCATGTAGTAAAGAAAACAGATGAGCCTTGAAAAGCTAACACTTTTTGCAATTTTATATAGCAAATACCATTTGTAAAATACATTTGAAAAATCACAGCTCCTGTAACTACTATATAAATTTCCAGACAGTGAGTTACATACAGTGGGGATGAAAACATTTGGAAAGTATCTGGAATTTCGTTTCTAAAAGATTTTTTTTTTCTAAAAGAAGAGTAAGAGTGAATTAGTATTTTGGCAGTTTTGATCATGTCCTTTTAAGCTTTAATTTCAAGCATATTTTTAACTCTGGAGCTATGCTTAGAAGTAATTTCTATTTATTGACTGTGAAATCAAAGGGAATATTATAAAACCATTCTCTGTTCCAGTTGCAATGGAAAAATCCAAAGTAACTCCATTATGGTCAGTAAAAATGTTTCAAAAGTTTCAGGAAGTGGTCGACAAAAATACTGAAATATGGCTCAAATTCTTCTCAGCCATGACATATGCTGAGACTTACAGCAAACAAACTTCAATTTCAAGTGCTAAAGAAACCTAAAGTCTATTTCTTTACTCTTTCTAAGGTCAGTAACTATGCAAAATTGTAGTAAAACTATAACCACCTAGAGGTATTTACTTCTAACATAAAAAAACTTCTCTATACAATACTGTAGATTTTTATACTCAATTGCATCTTTGCACCTGACAGGTGAAATGGATATGTAAAAACTCTTCATATTGTTTAGGAAGGTGCCATGATTGTCTCAAGTAGCTTCCTGTGCTACGTGAACTGAAGCAGCTGTGGTCTAAAATGGACATCTCACATCTTTATGTATAAAGATGAAACATTCAGGGTATTTTGGCATGAAACACGTTTATTTTACCAGAGGCATTAGTAACATGATAATATTCCCTCCCTTCATTAAAAACACTTCCTTTGTTTGATGCCTTCACAAGGAAACCTAGACAAATGCTAGCAACTCAAGTCACATATGTAAAAATTAGAACTGTCTAGCAGCTGTGCTCCCTCCTCTCTCTGTGTAGGGAAGTTGAGGAAGGACAGGTCTCTGGGGCAGCAGACACGGAGTGTCTCAGATACCAGTTAGGTAACTATGTTGAAAACAACGCAAAAAGAGAAATAAGTGGGTATGTACAAACAAGTAGGACAAGGTTATTGAGGGACATCCTATTTGAAGGACCTGTTGTCTTGGTTTTGACTGATGCGGTCACCTCCATCAAGCCTGGTTACCTATATATGGCACAAGGGAAATGATTTCACAGAAATACGATCACTGATCAAAAAATCTTTTCAGTGAGGGAAACAACGATGCTCAGTTTGTCACAGATATGCACTGTTTAAAGTGAGTGTTATCTTCTAAAGATGTGAAACTTACGAAGTGACCAGCAAAGAATTAGAGAAAATAATTTAATTGAATTACAATTTGCACCATAGTATGTGAAAGAACTATAGCAACACTGAGTCACGTAGTACTACTGGGACAAAGCGAATACGCAGTGCACTTCATAACTACGGTAGTGGTCAGAGAGGCCAAATGGATAGCCTGCTGCCACAAAGAGAGAATGGGTAGCCAATGACAAAAAATCCAAGAGACTTATATTCAAGCCTCACTTATAAGCTATAGGTTATGCTAGTATGCCTTAGACAGCACTAGTTTTTTGGGGCGTTTTTGGTGCATTTACAAGAGGAATACAATATTCAAGATATTAAATAAATGTAATTAAATAACGAGAGGCAATTTTTTATTTTACTTCACATGAGAAGATTCAGCCTTAATAATTTACTGATTTTTAGAGTGCTGCACTAGCTATTGCAAGTACTTCTTTAATAATGAAGGGGTCTTTGTCTATTTCTTTATAAAAGCCACACAACATGCAGATAAAGGTCAGTGTTTAACAGGATGCATGAATAGGCAGGACTTCTAACCATATCAGGTTTGTTCTTGATTTTATTTCATATGAAAACTCTTCATATCATTTGCATTGATGTTGGGGCATAAGATACATGGGGTTTGGTGCAATTTTTAATTAATGTTAGTGTTCTATTTTGTTTTAATCCTTCATATTTTATCCCATGTATTCCTCAACTGAAAGAGATTTTAAGACACTTGCTAGGCTTTCTTTTGTATAGTAACTTGTAACATTTTGCAGGGAAGGAAGAGCTCTCTGGTGGTCAGGGTGGCATGGTTGTGGTCAGATCACAAGCTCTGCAGTTCGCATTCTTGCATGTGAACCACTCCCTCTTCCGTACACTTTTGTTATTAATATTGTTGCTGTTACTGTTTGTTTTCTTGTCTCTTTGCTGTTTCCAGTAAATTGTTCTTATCTTAACCCATGATAACCTTTTGTGTCTCCAATTCTTCTCTCCAGCCACCCACACAGGGGAGGAGGTAAGGAGAAGCGAGCAGCAGCATGGTTTAAGTGGGAGCACTAAATTGGAGAATACCATTCATAAATCACAATACTACACTTCTAGAGTTAACGTGCTGGAAATGAATATATACTCATATTACATATCATTCGTTCCAAGTTCCTCTCTCCCATAACTCATTTTCTTCTTGTTAATGTATCCTTTGACATTAACAGGTTCTGTCTTAAATGTAACTTCAGTTATGGACAGCTTGTTGCGGCCTTGTGTAGCTAATTCTTTATTCTTTCCTCTATGAGGGATGCCATTTTCTGAATCACAATAAAACACTCTAAAAGAAATAGTATTGCAAAAACACTCTAAAAGTAATAGTATTGCAAGATAGCATGTTTCCCAGGTGAAAATGCCCTTGAGTTATATATTATCTCACACTAACACCTTTTTCTCTCTCTTATTCTCTCTTATTATCACTCTTTAAATAAAAAAAAAAAAAGTACATTTCTGGGTTTGTTTTCTTAAGGAAGCAATTTGACTAGTAATGTTTGACTTATTTTGTATTGAAGAAACAGAGCTGGCTAGTTTGCACCCACTAGTCTTCATTTACTGATGTCAAATACTCTCCTGATATATAAACTTTTGATTCTACTTTATGCAAAAGTTACTGTAATTGCATTGATTCACCAGGTTTTTCTTTTTTGGTGTTACTTAAGCAGTTGAAGGGGGAATATAAACTGAACACTTCAGCAATGAGAAGAGCTTAACTTCCTTTTTCTCTGGTTTTGTTCTGCTATAATCATATATTACCCTAAGTATCTGGCAGATAAAAATATAGCATGTATATAATATTAATCACTCTTTCCTAGCACTTTCATTCCTATCACGTTCTTTACGTTTTTCAAAGTGCTAAATACACTGTCTGCTGTATTCTACAGAAATTGGTTTGCAAAAACAGGCTTATTTTCCAGTTGCAAATGGTCATTAAAGGACAATTTGTGTCATTTTATGCTAGGTTTCATAGATACCTGCAACTGGAAACTGTAGAGAAGGATCTTACAGATAAAGAGTAAACAGCTTTGGCAACCCAAGGCAAAATCCCAGATCCTAATGGGTGCACCCACATTTTGTTAGATTACAGACACCACTAACTGGGCCTCTAACCCAGCCACAGGGGGAGACTGTTTTAAACAAGAGCACACAGTAGAGTGCTAGCCGAGAGTCCTCTGGGGATTCCAAGTCCTGATCTTTAGCTGCTGGCAGCTCCACTAAGTACCCACTTGAAGGCCCCCAGCTTCTGGCAGGAGCAGGCACAGGACTCTCATCTCTCAAACACAGCAGCAGGAGTCCTGATGACAGGGGTGGGTGATTTGTTCCTTGGTTTTCTCTGACTTTGCTGGGTGCTGTCTCGTGTTGCCCACTAGTAGTCTCTGACTGTTTACCTATACTAATAAAAACTAGATTGCTTTGTAATAGCTGCTGAGACACCTACTTCGTGTATCAGTGCTGAGGTATATGTTCAGTTCAGTGATTTAGTTATATTCTGAGTAAAGAAAGATCTAGTCAAATCTGTACCGATTTTACTAAAGTATTTCTTTCTGTAAAATGTATTCTTTTGTGTATATGTATCTTTCAAATTAATCTATTCATTTTATTAATAGTGCAGTTACAGGGTTCATTTAACAATAGAAAAATCTCATATTGGAAATATTAATACTCAGCAAAAAAAAAGCATTTTTGGATTTGAGGTAGAATATTTTTTATTCCTTTTCTTTTATTTTTCTTTCTTACAAAGTCAATACTAATCAAAGAAGAAGAACATGTGTTATTTTTTAAATTATGGCAGCAAGAAGAATGATTTCCTTCCCAAAATAATAGAAAAGTTGGTTCCAAAGGTTTCCAATGTTGATACAAATCTTTATTAGATCTGAGACACAGGACTCTAATCTCCTCTTTATTTGACAGATATGTTGATTTGAGAAGAGTTTCAGCTGACTGAGGACACCTACTGCAAATAATACAACTAATATAGTCCATTTTTCTTTTTGCTATATATTCTGACTGTTTATATGCTTGCTGTAGCTAACGAAAAATGTAAGAATAGTTGCTTGTTATCTGCGCAGTCTCCCTTTTTCTTTTTTTTTGCTATTTTCCTGTAAATTAAATGTCCTGTTTGGATCACCCATTATAGGAACCAGTAATTAAATTAAGTAATTCCCTTGCTAAATCAAAAATGACACTTCAATTTTTAAAAAAAATAATTATCTGCATCTGTAAGTGGTGTCTTGTACAGATGATTGTAAATTGTCATTCAAATGATATTTGATTTACTTCTCTTATTCTTAGACTTCTACGTCTGTCGCTACATCTACCTGCACATCAGGAGTCCATTTTTGAGTACAGATAATACAGATAGTTTCTATCTTGGTTTGACTAGTAATAAACTGAGCATAGAGACTCAGCACACACTGATGTCTAAGTTTGATGGAGTGGACTGAATAGCCAGAGTCTAAGAGATATGCCAGAAGAACATTCCAAATACACTGAATTAGAGATTTTATCTCATCTTTTATAACAAAGGATCCAAGAATATTTGACACAAACCCCTTAAAGTGGAGTCTACTTCTCAGAAGAACAATTTGATTTGATCTAAAATAGATGCAATATGTAAAGGTCTAAATTGCCATTTCACTCTCTAACCTCAATATTTATTTTGTTTTCTGTTCTGTTCTAAAACACATGTAATTGGAAGGAAATTTAAATTTTCAAATTTTTCGGCTATCAAGCAGTAAGTTTTCAGTTGAAATCAGAGTCACAGAGTATTCAATAGAATATTATATTTTAAAACACAAGTTCAGGTGTAAATGGATAACAGCATGTATGTCTTGGATTCTCTTCCAAAGTAACTTAGGGAGATAGGTAATTCTTAGAAAACAATAAGATTACCACAGAGAATAAAGACAATGTCTACACACACACACCTCATCCTGGATAGCCATAATTCAAGTAGCCTTATTTAGGACATAAAAGCCCTTCAAAACTCACATCACTCAAAACTTAAGATACACTTTCCCTATAAAATTCTGCTTCTTCCACAAGTCATGACTCATTCCACATTTAATAATTTACGTACACTGATGAAGGCTTTTCCTATTTTCTGACGTCTAAATGAATAATGGCCATTCCCAAATAATCCAAACAGAAACTGTTACCAAAAATGTGCAATGCCTTTGATCAAAAAGCATATATTTTCAAGCACTTTGGAACCTTTAAACTAGCAGAGCCTGGTAATGCTGTTCCCTCTGTCATTAAAAAGCTTTAATGGTACCTTCCTTCTTCCCAACTCACTTCTTGTTCAGAAGTTTGTTGCAATCCTTCACTGGAACTGAGAGCTCACAAGTCCTTTTCCCCATTCTAAAATGCAGGTGGTCCTCCATTTCTCTGTTGGGGCTTTCCAAATAGTATGCTAACTTAAATTTTTCTCTCAATTTATTTTATTTCTCAATTTCTCTTGGTTCTACTAAAACCCATTTTGAAACAGTATTTGATGTTCAATTTATTCTCAGTTTTAGTATTTCACTGAGAATGGTTTACCCCAGCCTACTACAGTAGCTTGTTTCATAGCTTATCAGCTGCCCTATAAGGTCTTCCTCGGCCTAATATGCAATTCCATTTTAATATAACTGTTTCCATAGAAAATTCTTCAAATGCTTTTTTTTAATTTTACATCCTATCATTAATTATTAGAAATAACAGGCTTAAGCATAATCAAAAGTGTAATTATATCAGACTAAATCCAAAACCAACTAGGTGACTGGTAGGATTGAACATGGCATATCATACCTTAGAATAATAGGAGGAGAGTTTTACTAATTGAGACTAAATTACAGAATTCCTTTAATTCATTGCAGAGGTAATTTATAAGCAGTGTCCTAGATCTCAGCTACTTTACATGAAATTAAACAATATATTAGACCATCTAATTCATGCATACATTACAGAGCTCAGGACAACCACTGCTGAATTGTACCTACTCTGTACTTCAACAGCATACCACTGCTTGCTGGAGCTGTGTTCCCTGTCCCTTGTATGGTTGCCCAAAGGAGTAATGAGCTATGACCAAAACACGGAGAAAGATGCACTTCCCACTTGTTGGATGGTTTTTTGTTTGATTGGTTTTTTGCTTGATTGGTTTTTTGCTTTTTAAGTATTAACAAATGTATTTTTAAGACCTAGAGAAAAAAGTGAGACAAGCTGCATTCTTCTATTTACTTGCAGCAACCATCCTAGAAGAGTGAATTTCTACTATGACCAGTTTTGCATTCATTTTCTGGGAAATAGACTCAATTACTGGCCTTTAAATGGTCCCCAGTTTGGGGACATCCTGCCTGCCAGAAGCTTCCATGTAAGCATGACACAAAATCAAGATTTGCCTCAAATCCTGCTTGATTAACATGATGTTCTTTAACAGAACCATATTTTCTACTTATTTCGAGTCCAGAGCAACCAACTCATTGCCCAAGCAGAACAGATGGAGTCCATCTGCAAGTGCTGACCATTACAACTATGTCTTCATGGCTTGTCATTTTAGAACCCACAATAAATTTTTTAGGTGATACATCAACAAACTGAAAAGATGTAGATAACATGCAGGGTCTAAATACTTCTGTAAAACTGTATTTGACCCCAGCCACAAAAGCCAAAAAGATGAGTCACTCTACCTCCACCTTTCATTAACACAGATTCTGATTTTTTCTACTGAATAGATGCTTTTGTAAGTAGGAAAGGACTTGTTAAAATTGTTTAAAAACACCCACTTCTAGAACTCAGATAGTAGGAACACAAAAATACTACTACTCAGAAAACAGATAAATAGAGAACAAAGAAGTTTTTTTTCTCTGAAGAGTATGGAAGAAAGAAGAATTCAACTTGAAATTATTACTTATTAAAGCAACTAGAACAATGAGGAGAGGGTAAAAATGTGGAAAGAAAAACAGAAAGGGGAATTTATGTAAACAAATCATTAACGGGCAAGTTTGGCCCACTGCCTTTTCTCTATTCACAACACATTTCCTGTTCTAGAAAGAGTTTGGTCAACAACTGTGCATTTTACTGTATACTTCCTCTAAGATCTGTAGGCTTTTCTTCCCATAATAGGTAAGTCCAAAATTTACAAGAATATAATCTTTACAAAAAGCCAACAGGTCTATAGATCTATAAAGTATTTCCACATTTTAGCTATCTCACAGTTTATTATAAAAGCTTGAAGGGCAAAACTTCTGGTATCAGCCAAGTACATGGGGTACTGGTATCTATGAGGTCCTCACATGCACATATTAATTTGGTATTTGACTCTGAAAAAAAAATGCAAAACAATTCCCCACCTAATCATTGACAACCTTCTCAGTATTTTCCACAAGCCTGTTACATATACAGAACCCAAGTTAGAAAGCTGTGCAGCAGTTTTAAATGGCTAACTCCTACACAGTTTGTGACAACTGAATGCACAAAAGGAATATTTGCATGCCTTTGTGGCTACATTGGGTATATTAAACACCTGAAATGCTTAAACCTTTTTGATATTTGTATGTCAAAACTACACATATTGCTGTTGTACAAAAAGTTTATACAATTTCCTGTAGGTCTGTAAAAAAAATATACTATTTTCATAATGGTTTTTTTTTACTTTCAAAAAATTTCACCAAAATCCTTCAAAAAGCTAATATTTCAGGAAAGTCCACGGAGGTTGAATTGTCTGCTGCTAATACCCCACATCCAGTATTTTTCTTATGATAGTATGGAACCAAATTCTTAGCAAGAACTCAAATCCTTCACAGACATTCCATTATTCTAACAGTGAAACACTCATCAAGCACCCATCAGCTCCACTCCTCTTCTGCTACACTCAAGCACTACCAGGCCTTATAATAAAATATATTATCTTACAAAATGTGCATACGGCAAAATGAGATTAATATTAATTTTCTTTTCTTCTTTTTTTGGTTTTATTTGTTTGTTCAGTTGGTTGGTTGGTTCTTTGTGGTGGGTTTGGGTTTTTGGGTTTTTTTTTAAATGTTCTCAATGTTTTCCAATTAGTTTGGCTCCATTAACCAAGTGATTGCGATGTCTATGTCCTCCTTCCTACCAATAAGTAAAGACTCTTTAAGTAATTTCTTTGTGCCATCTACCTGGATTCCTGAAGAATCCTGGGTTTCTGCTCTGTTCCTCAGACAGCAAACTCACCAGCCTGCACCTCCTGACTTCCCGGTACCCGCTACAACAGCTCTGCCCATTTCCCACTGTGGTCCAGAAAGCAGCACAGGTGAGCAGCACGTACTCCACTGATCTTCCCTAACAGGAGAAACAAGTAAATCAAGAGCATCCCCACTGAGGTCTTCCCTCCCTAAGGCAAAAAGAGACAGATGCTGTGTGGGAAGCAAAATGGCAAGGTGCACAGCAGGAATGTTGGGCTTTGTGCCTTCAAAGCTGCTAACATCCTCTGGCCTCAGGGACTACTTAGTCTGCGGGGTTGGGATAATAGAAAACATGGTAACTCCTGCCAGCTTACATGCTTTTTTGTAACATCAAGGCTCGCTCTCAAACTGTGTAGGCTAGAAAGTAGATTATTGACCTTTATTTTGAAACCTATAATAGGCTGTGTCAAATGTGTGCAGCATTGTAATAACACTCATTGCACATTTGAACACTCTTATTTCCTGTTAACAAATTGTTCTTGATTCCATTTAAAATTATTTTGATAATTTGTGGAAAATAAATTACTATCAATGGTCCACTTATCTGGGTAGTGATAGACTGTCAATCACAGTAAGCTGCATGAAATTATCTTTGCTTCCTATGTGGGTGACTTTCTAATTTGATGTATCTTACTTTTTGTCAGGAACACAGTTGGCGGAAAATATTAGTGGAACTTCTTCAGGACATTTTCAATGTCAAAAAGTAGGATTTATGGAAAACCTGTTTGTTGCAGCTGAAGTTTTTTAGAAGTCTCAAGTGTCCCATTTATAATGTTTTCCAAAAAGAAACTCTCCATTTTTCATTATGCTCTGGAATATATATATATATATATATAATTAAAATACGAGAGTTTTGCTTCATAGAAAGCTGAGAATTTCTCTTCTTGGCCTAAGTCAGGAGGAAAATAATTTTAGTGCTGAGGAATGTCTTGCCAACTCTGCCAGCTCTAAAGAAAGATTCCTTAATAATTTTTTTGTTTTTTTTTTTTTTTCATAGAGCTGGCTCCCAACATGCAGTAACAACTGAGAAATGAAAATTCAGATCTTACTATTCTGCTTCAAAACATTCTTAACAAATAGAAATTTCATGCATGCAGATACACTACACAGATAAAATGGACTGCTCAGTCTGTGTCACAATCAGTCACTACAATAAACACAGCCAAGCTGAAATAAACATGCAGATAGGCCTATACCAGGTAAATGCTCAAGAAAAAAAGTTCCAGACAATCCAGATGCACACTAGCTCCTAGTAAGGCAAAGTTAGACTAGTGTAACTAAGTGGCAATGAGATGGGGGTCATCAAATGACATCCCACTAAAAAGGAAAATCCTGATCTTAGGGAGACATTTGTTATCATAAAGTATGCATATACTGTTTGATAATAGCACCACGCAAAACCAGTCCATGGATAACTTCAGTAACAACAGAAGTACAAACAATTAACAATTATTAGAATTTATGCCATGATGTCCTTTCACAAAGACAAGTCTACAGTCTTCTGATGCAAGTGCAATGGCAAAGTCTTTCTCCTTGTAGCTGGAACAAACAGAATTAGGAGGTAAATCACAAGTAATCTTATAAACCCTGCTAACTTGATTTCTTGCTTAAGGGACATACTCTCCAGGGAATGATTTTACTTAGTTTGATTATTTTAACTGCTGGCCAACTATACCTATTTGTCTGTAAAAATGGAAGATTGAAACCTGCAAATACAGAACCACTTTCTCTTTGCATGCAGTTCATTTAAGTATTCCAAAAAACTTTATATTGGTAGATTTAAAGACAATAAGACAGAATATTATTTACTAAAAAGATAAAACTGAACGAGAAATAAATTATCTTGCTTGAAAAGTCACAAAATGAGTCAAGGTTAGACATCATTTAAGAGGAAAAGGGGACTATTATTCAAGACACACTTGTACCATCTTAAAAAGAAAAGGTAATGTGTACATTTGGAGTGTATTACACCTAACAGGATACCTCTAAATAATGTATCACTTGTGTCTGTACCAGCAATACATATCACATGGCTACATTGCTTGCCATACACGTACAATAAATAATCACCACTCAACTAAAAAATGTCACCAGACAACAACAAACAATGGTACATAAATAAAAAAATTAGCTATTTTTCAACAGGTGTACTCCAAAATGTAATTGTAATATTATCTATCATCTCTGCTTATAAAACAACTACAGTACCTGCTTAACTACATCCCTGTATGCAGATTTTCTCTAATTATTCTATTCCATTCTAACTGACAATATATTCAGGGCACAAACCTGCTAACATACATTCCTGGCTTTAGAATTACATTATGCTCATACAAACTGACACTTAAAAATCCCAGGTACTACTACAAACTTTTGATTTTTTGGCAAGACAGCAGATACTTTTTGTGCTCAAGTATTCTGTCTTAAGAGGGAACAGACTGGGTTTCTCTTCCTTCTGTCCCAGTGGATGTTCATTTCTGAAATAGTTTCCAGAGACTATTTAACAAACATAGCATAAAACAGATTTCACATTGTGGTAGAAGCGCTACAAACATTCAAAAAGGACTTCATGATGGGACTTCATTTATGTTCAGCTATATACACATCCTCTCCCCATTCTTAACATGAGCACCAAATTTCCCTCCTGTCTCAGAAATTAGTGACAGCAGAGTACCAACCCTGTCCTCTCAGAAAACACTTCTGTTCTGACTACCTCAAATTACTCTCTGAAAACAATCCAATGTGATTTAAACAAACAGCTTTGTGAACACAGAAGTACCTCATAAAGTGGTGGAGTCAAGTAGTTTACTTTGCTATGCTTCCTAATTAATACAATTACTTAAAATACAGGTCCCCAGAAAATTCTCACTGGTACTTATTCCACTAGTTCTTATCATTGCTACATCAACAGTATTTTTTTTCTAAGAGATTTCCAAGAGATAGACAGGAAGGAAAACCATTTTCGTAGAACTACTGAATATATTTATGTACATTTGCTCTTCTTTAGACATAATCTAGTCTTCTCTTCCTGCAAGGTTTTATGCACATAGCAGATTTCAGCTAACCTATCACTACTACAGATGCCTCTTATATCAGCTTAAGAAGGTTTCTGTTAAGCTGATATATTATGCACTGCCTCCATGGGCAAATACATATGGCACAAATATTCATGCTACTTATTTTTGTATGTGTGTTGGAGGGGGCTATTTTCCCTGTTTTCTGTAAGTACTACTCATTGCTGATAGAAAACCAGCAAAACACAATTATTAACTGGTGTTAACGACAGAAAAAAAAAAAAGGTAAAAAAGGGTAAAGTGCTTAAAGTGAAGCTGTGATAGATTGCAGCATTCCTGATAATTTCAGGCTGATGTGAGGCTGGTTCAGGGCTCCCTTTTCACCTCACATTTTCCATGAATGTTACATATCCAGTGTCCAGAGACTGGGTGTCAAGGGTGGCAACCTAGGTGCATTTTTGGCCCTAATGAATGCAATAGGTTTTTCCATACTCCTTTGAAAAGTTCTCACACTTCAAAGGCGCAGTCCTCTTCCACTTAAAACGCTGTCAATATCTTACATGTGCAGAGATTAGGAAGAAGATCTAGAAAAGGAAGGGAAGTGTTTTCATTATAAAACAATATAGAAGGAAAAGTTAGGAAAAAAATGTTAGTGATCATCAACAAGGCCCAGAGCTAATTCTCTGGAAACATGTGTTTGGGAGGAAGCATGTGATAGGGAAACAGGGGGTCATCTAATTCAAGATACGCACCTCATGTGGAAAAACCACAAAGAAGGTTAATGTCATCAGCAATCTCCCATCTCACAACAAGGCAGTAACTATTAAAATTTTTTCCCATCAGTGCATGACTTCTATACCTAATTATTTTGCAAATATCTGTGAAAGTAAGTTTTTCATATCTATTGATTTTAAGGGAATGGACATTTATGATGAATGTTTTGCACACAGATTATTTTCAAAGACTTTTCAATGGGTTTTCAGTATATTTCAGTTTCCTAGGCCCATTTTGCAAAATTGCCTCATTGCAATCACCAGTAAATTGAAAGATAAACATAAGAATACAATTTTTTTTGTTGCTGTTTGGTTAGGAAGAAGCAATAACTTTTAAATTAGTATTTTTTGTTCTGTTTAAAATAATTAACAAATATATCTTCACATTTTGAAAAGTTTTTCATTCTGACAGTAATTTATTAAAGGTCTGATATTAGCACATGCCTTAAAATGAAAATGGAGAGCATAATCATCTTGGAACAGGCTGCCTCGATAAGTTTTGGATGTGCTATCCCTGGAAGTGTTCAAGGCCAGGTTGGATGGGGCTTGGAGCAACCTAGTCTAGAGGAAGCTGTCCCTGCCCATGGCAGGGAGGTTGTAACTACCTACTGGAAACAGTTCTTCATTTCTTTCTGAACAGCATTTAGCTCTTATTTGATCCCAGCCCACCACAGCTTGCTCATTCTGAGCTTCCAAACTGCAATGCTGTCACAAAGCTCATTTTCCATAAAATACTGAAGTTCTGACAAGTTTTAAGCAGCTTAGCAGCACCCTTCTCTGGTCAAGTCAGGAAGCCAAGACAGGAAAACAAACAGAAACAAGAGGTGAAGGTATGTAGACAGCACTCAAATATCCACTTTGACTTTCTGTAAAGAACATAAAGCATCACTCATTAATCAGTTAATTATCTCACTACTTGGAAATGACTGTATGTCCATTCAGTCAATATCTTCTACTGATGACTCGAAAAATCATGAACATGATATCAACAAATAAGAGAACCAGTCTTCTTGAAAATATCCACTCCCACAAGACCACGAGCATTTGAATGCAGATCATTCACTCTGACAAAGTGATGAATGGAAATGACACACAAGAGAGACTCGTATAACTTCAAACCAACTACTCATCTGGGAATAGAGGATTATTAACTTTTTGTTTTCAAAATTCTGATTTGAAAAGTGAAACTGTGAAGATAGTAAGTCCCTGCTCACATCTGCCCATCTGAAGGGGCACAGGAGAATGAATTATCCAGCTTGTGTCTTTCATGAACTGACAGCAAGATTTTCATCAAAGTGTTTTACTAAGACTGGAACCTCATAAAGGCTTGCAGTTTTAACACTGAAGGCTCTGTTTACAAATAATAAGAGGCTGATTTGGCATAAAGAAATCAGTAATAATTCTACTATTAAATTATACTTTAGGACAATGCAAGAAAAGAGAGATGAAGGAATAGATAGAACAAGAAAGTAGGAAACTGTCATTGACCCAACAAGGGAGACACTGAAGGAAAAAACAAGGCCCATAAAATTTGAGACTTGGGAGATGGGAATCCTAGTTTCTCCCACATGGTTAATTTATTCTGGAAAAATGGAAATTTAGAACTCCTTTTATTTACCTCTAATGCAATGTTACTTTGCTCAAAAGGTATGATTGAAGTGTTACATTTTTTGTGTAGCTGTACACTTTTCTCTCAAACTAAGTAGTAGAGCTTTCTCTTTCATATCTCATTTCAGATAGGTGATCTCCAGTACTGAAGTGGATAAACTTATCAACTGATTTCACATGCAGCACTGAGAAGTCATCAGATGCTATCAACTCATTACTCATATGGGGAAGATCAAAACTAATGACATATAAAACTCCCTTTCTTGTTATTAGTCCCCTGAGTCATCCAATTCCCACTGTATTGATCTTCATTTTTTGCTGCCTCCTTCTATATAACAAGCAATACTAATGCAGGTAGCCCCTGTGACTCATCCCTTGGGCTCACCCACCTGTGAACTGTGAGTGAGATGAGCTACTATGACACTGCTTTCCTCTGGAGTCTCTCACTATATCTGACCAGGCTACTGAGACTGCTGTTCTGCTTTTTGCAGCATTTTTTTATGTTTAAGCACATAAATTATTTATTTATGTGCTTAAGCAAGCAGACTACAAACAAAAACTGGTAAATAATGACCATATTAATTCATTTGCTAATCAAAGTGGAATATTCCAATATTTTCATGATTTCCCAGGTAAAAGAGAAATAAGCATTTTCTGAGATTGGAAAAAACATTTAATAAAAATTAGATATGATGACAATAATCTTTCTAAAAAATGGGAAAACATAATGTCTTTATGAAAAAGACACAATATCAGCTTCACATACAGGAATGAGAAAAAACTAAAGACTTTAAGGGATTATATTTTCCAGGGAAAGGTAAATTAACGTTTTCATTTTTCTCTCTCTAACTCAGAAGGAGACACGAAAAAAAACCTTTCTACTGATCTCCTTCTCCTATTTTTGTTGGTTCAAGCTGTGACTACTTTCCAAAATTATTGAGCCATGCATCAGAAACAGCCAGTAATAACTAGTAAGAACATGTTTTTCTCGAATGCTCATGTCTCTGTTTGCATTCTTAAATTGAACTTTCTCACAGTTCTCCCTGCTCCTTCAATAAAAGTGCTAGTGTTACGCACTCAAACTTACACACCACTCAACTGACACATTCTCCACAGATTTTATTCAGTATCAAGCATATCCAAGTATTACATACTTTAATAAAGCATCACACTGATATTCCATAATGACCATAAGACACCACTGTATCACTATATCATTTTAATGAAATATTCACGTTATGATTAGCTTATGAAACTTTCAGTACTAATACTGACTAACCCACCGCCCCCCACAAAGACTGCCAAAACAAAAGCTCAGCTATTGCAGTGCTTTGTTGGTAAACTCTGAATGCTTCTTTCTCCTTCAAAGTGAACAGCAAAACTTTGGCATTTGCTTCCTATCTCTCCTTAGTAAAAATAAAAATGATATTTTAGAGCTCATTCTATTCTCTGTGATTCATATTACATACTCCCTACATTCATCATTTCAAGTAAGTCTTTTTTTTATCCATTTTCAGGTCTAATGGTGAACCACGGGCCAGGCAAATTGCCTTCTCTTTATTGCTAATACTCTAATCAGTGCTAATAAGGAATCATCATGTCAATCTTCATGCAATTATTATTGCTGACCAGCAAGATGTCTATATAAAATATCTTCTTCACTCCTCCAAAGCATTTTAAATGAATGGAGACAACAACAGTAACCCTTCTTTGTACTTCTAAATGCATATTCACATAAAAGGAGCAAACTCTCCTGCCTCCATTTTTCCTTGGAGCCTTAAAAGTTTCAAATTTTTATTTGCTCTCTATGAATATATGGAATATAAAGCAAAATGATTCCTCATATTTTCAAAATTTCACAAAGTGAAATAATCTTTAACTTAAAATGATACTTTTCTGAAGCTCAACAATGTGCATAGCATATAGAGGATTATCTGTATTGCAAATGTTTCTCTGTGTGGATATTTTACTTGTGAAAACATTTAAGGAATGACTCAGTAAATTAGATAGTATAATCACATCATTTTGTTTATTATAATCACAACATTCTGCTAAATTCGAATACCATTCCCCAGGCTGATTTTGCTAATGCAGTCATCCTTAAATAGATATGGTCAGTAATTTTGCATTAAAAAAGTGACTGCTTTTTCAACTAGGTTCTCACTTGCTGTTTTAAGAAGAACTATTGTGAAATAAAAGCACACAAAAAATAAATCTATAGCAACATAATCAAAATGCTATTCCATAAGACCCTATTCCTACAGACAATTAATGGACAACCTTAGTTTTTACAAATTGTTCAAAGGACTCTTACAGATCTTTTCTAAGTGTTTGCAGGAACATGATTTCACTGTGGTAGAGCTACCCATTTTGCTTCTCCCCACCAAAAAAATCCCAAACAGTTGCAAAGCTCTGGTTTTTATGGAACATAATCCTGAACAGATGGCTGCCTATAAGACATGCTTTTATGCATAGACATACACACACACATATATATATATATGAGCACATAAATACATATATATATATTTTAACTGGAGAGCATCTGCTTTTGATGCTCATTTTGGTCATTTTCGTATGGATGCTTTTGTGGGTATTAACAGTACAAACTTTTATCATATATATTTGCACTAATATCATCACAATCCTTAGACAACAATATTCCCGTGTTTCCTAGCAATCAACAGTTTTGAGTTCAAGCCAAAAAGTTTTGTTTGCTACATAAACACAAACTCCTCAGACACTAAATGAAATCTGCTACTCACGCAAAAGTTTGAATATTTCAGATTCCATTCAGTGTAGAGAACTGACAGGAAAGCATATCAATTTAACTAAAATGAAATTTGTACTGTCCTGATGGGGCTTCTAGTCACGTCTAGCAAAAATTACAGCCCTGGTATTTGAGGTAGAAAATCTGCAAAGGGAAAGAAATGAACTCTCCTATGATTTTTCTTTCCCTCTGCAATTAATAAAGTTAGTGCATAAATAGAAAAGGTGTTCCATTGGTGACTGCTATGTACTACTGTATATATATTCTAACATAATCTTTAAAAGTATGATGTCTATACCAGTAAAAAAAAAGAAAAGATACTTTGGTCTGTCTATTTTGAAATCCATAGCCCACAATGTAAGGCAGAGATTAAAAATTAATGTGGATTATTTAACATAATGCCATGCTGAACTAACTCATGGGAAATAAAAGTCCATTCTTCAAAGGCTAGTTTTAGTACAAGTAATTTCTAAAATCATGAAGGTATTTTGTTCACTCTTAAGACTCTATCCTTTTTTGTGACAGAATTACTCACTAGCAAAATCATTCCAAAAGTTGAATATTAAAGTAGAGAATTCTTCTTGCTGTGCTGGACAGTACAAACCTCTGTAAATACTTCCTATATAAGTATTACCTTTTGCATTACAAAAATTGCAACTTTTACTAGAATATGGAAAAATTAGGTTAAACGATGTAATCTATTTCAAAGGACATATATGGATACATCTATATATACACACACACACATATACTCATTGGAGTATATATCCACATATATAATGCATAAATTGATGTAAAATTATGTAAATACCTGAATAAATATGCACTAATTAATTAATAAATGGACAGATTTTTGGGCCTATGACAATACTGACTTGGATTAGTTATAAAGGTTACAGCTGTCTTGCAAATCACCATAGACATCTCAGTCTTAGTTTGTCAGGGACAGGCAACCAGCTGTAAAAGCAAATCATGACTGCTGTAATAAGTATCACACCCCCTATTCAGTATCAGTTGCAGAAAGCAGTGATGATTTTTCTTTTGTGCTGCTACTATGGCATTTCTTACCTTCATGTACTGGCCGATACACTAAACTCATACTTTCTATGAAAACTGACTAAAAAACAGATTCAGATCTGCAATAAGAAATATTGCCTTTTTGTAGTGAATTAAATATTCCTTTCACTTAATTTACAGGACAAAAATATCTTTGTGTAAGACCACTTCAATCTGAGAGAAACATCAAAAATTTCTATAATTATTCAAAGGATCTGGGATGTCTCCTCCAGACCAGATGACTGTGAATTCCCCACAGCACATTTAGAAGTGTTTTTCCTTTGAGCATTCCCTTATATAAGGTAGAGTTAAAACTTTAAAATAGTAAGAAATTCACTTTGACTCTTACCAGAAAAGACACTGGGGATCTTGGAAAGAAAACTTTTCACTGTGCGAATAGGAATCCCATTTTTCTCATCTTGCATGCGGGCTATGACATCTTCCATCTGAACAGAGAGAGAGGAAAAAGAAAGAAAAAAAGAAAGAATAAAGAAATCCAGAATTATTTCCTAAAATTAATCTCCAAGAAATCCTAGATTAATCTCTCAGAATGACAGGTCCACTCTTGCTTTCTTAACTTATAACTTATATTTCATATTTTTACTGAACAGGCTACCAACTACAAGTAATTTATTCATGTACAAGAGTAAAAAAATTTATGTACTCAAAGTCTCTTGAGAAAGAAATAGCAATGCAGAACAACTTAATTAAAGTTATATTTAATTAAAGTAGGTAAAAGAAGTTGTCAAAAATCATTGGTGGATATAAAACTTCATTTTTTTATTGTATTAATGGTATTGTACCACATATAAAAGCAAAATAGACACGTACAGACAAAATAGACACATACAGACTTCAAGGGGACTGATACAGTTCTCAAATAGACTGTTCAAAACAAAAATAGAGCTTTTAAGTTCAAAGTCAAAATTCCTTCTTTTCTTTAGAGAAGGGGAAAAAATACAGCATGAAGCAATTTTGCATCCCTGGAGACAGCAGAGCCAGAAACACAAGATTTCTTTCCAAGTAATGAAGTCGGTATAAAAATATTTAAGATTGATTTACTAATTTTTTTTATATACTCTTATATTAGCTCAGTTTTTCCAACTCAATTTTTAGGCTAATTTGAATCATATATTTTATAAATTACACCCAACTCAAAGGTTCACTTTCCTGTGAACTACAAATAGCAAGCCCTTTTACTGGAAAACACAACAAATATTTGGAATCATTGGGTTATTTAATTTCAATCATTTCATAATTGAAGTTTACACATTTTCAACTTCATTCTTTCTTTCTTTCTTTCAATATCTAACTTCTCAAAATATTCAATGAAATTGTGATAAAATTAATTACAACTATTTTTAATTAAATCACCAAGATACTCCACATGAAAAACTCTGTGTGATAGGGCATTTTATACTCTTTTATTAGTCAAAGCTTAAAAAAGTTTACTATCTCACCTCTATGCCCTAATAGGTTCCCAAAGAATTGATTTAAAGTTTGTGGCTGGGGTGGGTTGTGGAAGCAGACTAACAGATAAAATTCTGTCATGTACCTTTTTTCCACTGAAATCAGATGACCCACATTAGCAAACAGCAAAGCAGCATTGGGTGCAGCTGTGCATTAACTGGCCCAATAAGTGAGTTGTATAGAGCCAGAAAACAGAACAGCATTTGGGATCACCCATAGTGTATGTAGGAAAAAAACCAAAAATCCATACCGAGAAAAAAACCCAAATCAATGAGTGCAACTGCTTATGAAAAACCTATTTACACAGAGAGTGTCTGGAGGTTCCCATGCTCCATGTACTTATGGATCATACATTGACAACCCAAGGAATGCAAATCCAAAAATTACACAGAAGTAGCAATTATTAGTAAGATTTGAAAAACTGAGCCTATTGCTCAGAATTAAGCAATGTGCAAATGTAACAGAAGAAATGAACCAATGTTCATCTGACATGGAATTTAATAATTTAAATAGAAAAGGCTATTAATAGATCTCTGAAGAAATTGTTGACACAATTTCTTCACACAATTGTTGACACTACCTATAAAGGGAGTCTGTCCCTTTGTTTATTACACATATAATAACTGAAGGCCTGTATCGACCCCTTCTAAATTCAGTTGGTAAACTGTCTTATTGAATTATTCATTATTCATTAAATGAATTCGAAGTCACTCAAATTCAAGTGAATATCTTCTTTGATCAAATTCGATGATAAATTCCACACATGAGCAGAGTAAGCTTTTAAGAATATTGCTAGAACTGCAATGTATGTTACACTAGGGTAAAGTTTAGAAGGCAATACATAAGGCAACATGATAAAAGTATATTTGCATTATAATAAAGATTACTACAAGCAAAGGGCATGAACTTGGAACACAGTATTAGACGTAGAGAGATGTAGTTACCACTTGCTCAAGAACACGTGCAAATATTTAATGCCCAGCATTGTTAGTGCTGTCAGTAATCAGTCTTTTGAGGGTACATGGAATGAATTGTTAAGTGACATTCACATATGCTTCCCTAAACTTGCTTTGTGGACAGGATTTATTCTAAACTGTATAAAATCTAACTCTGATAGGGACTGCAGCTCTGGGAAAGTTCTCTGGTTTTGATCAACAAAGTGAGCTCTAGCATGTCTGCACTGCAAAATTACACCTTCCCCATCATGTCAAACTTATATTATTGTTCTGTATTAGGAGTGAATACCCTCTGTGCAAAAGGCAGCTCACATTCCAGACAGCATCATTATGTACTACCTGGTTAACTCAGTGAAAAAAGATTACTTCCTAAGTGAGTGGGAATGTTCTGAAACAACACACAACACAAGATATGGCTAATTAGTTACAGTTGACCTGGGATTCTGCATGTTACATGTTAGACTACAAAATTCTTATTTGTTCTGTCCCTTTTTGTACAGAAAT
Organism: Manacus vitellinus; assembly: GCF_001715985.3. Classification (NCBI taxonomy): domain Eukaryota; kingdom Metazoa; phylum Chordata; class Aves; order Passeriformes; family Pipridae; genus Manacus; species Manacus vitellinus. The sequence goes on along the minus strand of NW_021940864.1, from coordinate 24,828,846 downwards.
CTATGAAGTCGCTTGTGGTTTGTGGTTATCTTAAATCTTAAACATAAGAACTCGAGAAAACAAAGGGCAATTTTTAAAAAACAATTTCAATTAAAGATTCAAAACTATCTAATCCAACATATGCAGGTGTACAGTTTAACTTTCAATATATGTAGTGGCTATTTCTGTTTTAGCTGCTTTAAATTCAGCAAATATATAATCTCTTCCACTGAAAAACATCTCATTTACTTATACTTGGGAAGCAGCAGTCAAGGCACTTCTCAGTCATTCATCAAAAATGACCTAAGACAATGAAAGGGTAGAACAGTTTAATTAGAAAGATGAAAGAAAATCTTAATCTAATTTTGCTCAAGAAGCCTAATCTGGGAAACACATGCTGCTGCCTGACGTAATAATTTTCCTTCCTGAGGTATCACTGTTTTCTTGTGAGTCACCTGCCCTGATGCTGAAAAGTAAAATACAGACTTCTTTATTTTACCTCAGAATTAGACTTTCACAGTTCTTTTCATATGTTGTTACCTGGCTAAACCTGACTGTCTCTGATCTTGCAATGGGATCTTTTCAGCCCTAAACATTCTCAAAGAACTCAGAGGAAAAAAATCCACAAATAATTTCCCTCCTGATCATTCTGTAAATTGAACTCAATATACTTGAAAAAAAGAAGTTTTATAAGCACATCTTTTTTTGGTCATCATTATACATCACTAACAGGGGAAGTGTAGCTAGGAAGAAGTTCCCAGGGCATCACAGATTCTACAGCCTTTCTAAATAAAAGTATTCTTCAAAATATGTGCAACTTATTTACCAGTGAGGCAATTCTAACCCTGACAAAAACTCACTAACCTTCTAATGCACTGGCAACTCAGAAAAAACTTAAAATATTAATATTTAAAATTTCATTTGTCTCCCTGTGAAAATAATTTGAAGCCTCATCTTGACATTTAAGGACTCTGTGAAATCTATTTCAAAGACTAACTCTATGACAACAGTGACAAAGCATCTTATAATGAAGCAAAAAAAAAGAGGATAGCAATATCCTGTAATAGAAAGGCTACAGCTTACAGGAGTCATTGAATAACAACTCACTCTGCTCCAAATACACTGGGAGCTAGGCATGCAGGCATGCATGACTTACCCCAGGAGCAGAACCCATACAGAACTAACACACCCACAAAGTCAGTAGTATCTGACCATGAGGAAAAGAGATTAAAAGTTATCAAATGGGAAATAAAGTTGATGGTTCTCATTGATGTGTGTTGCTAAGAGTCCATTGAAGGACTATGCTTATTAGGGTTTTCTTCTTCAATATGACCATAACAGGCTTCTGCCATGTGGGGTATGATTCACCTCTTCTGTCTTTAATCATCACCTACATGAAGGGATTTGTCTTTCTCCATTGTTGGCAGTGGAGGTCTTGACTGCAAACCAAGATTGATATCCTTTAGCGACTTATAGCTAGGTGAAATGAATATAACTCCTAGGTGTAGAATTCTTCTGGTTCCTTAGATTTCAGTGCCATGTGGTCTGAGAGGAGAGACCCTGATCTTTAAATTTCTATATCTAAATATGAATTTCATTGCTAACCATCTGCACATCTTGCAAAAATAATCAACTTTCACCATAATTCAGCATCACTGCATCTTAAAATGTAGGGGGGTTTCATTAGTTCAAAGACAAGAAAAGTCAAAAGTGCAAAAGGTTTGCAAGTTCAGGACAACAATTTTTTTATTCCTGTAAAATTTAGCCTAGATAACTCCACATAAAAATGATCACTAGATACAAGGATTCCAATAGTAGAAAAAGTAATTGGTCTGGAATTAACTGAAATTCAAGAGATACATGGTAAAAACTTGAAGCTTTGATCCACTCAGACATATACAGATATATCAATTTGATTTCTGTTCCTAAAAAAAAAAATAATTCAGTGACAGGGAATTAAGAGTATACCCAGGGACATTAGAATGAAACTGAGCATAATTTTGTACTCAGTATCGTACCTCAGAACAGGAGATTGCTCTTACATTGAGTGTACTGGGGTTCACCCACAGTACAACTTTCTTAATTTTGCTAAAATCTTTCTTCTTCCTCTTACACAAATGCAGGGGTGGAATAACCCAGTGGAGCTAACTACAGACCTCATCCAAACTTATTAAGAAGTAAAAAGAGTTACAGTATGTAAAGATTTCTTACACACTATACAACAAGTTTCCTTAGAGATTTTTTTCCCCTCCTTACTTTTTTAGACATTTTTTCCCTTGCTATTTTAGCATTTTACAGAGTCTGAAGTTGTTAGTGCAGCTGGCAAGAAGGTTGCAGGAGGTTTCCTTAGCCATACAGAGGCACATCAAGCAACATGAGCTGAACAAAACCTGCAGGGTAGGAGAAAGATGCAACATTCCTTACAAGGTATCTTCCAACACATGCAAAAGATTAGATAGATAGATAGATAGATAGATAGATAGATAGATAGATAGATAGATAGATAGATAGATAGATAGATTCTCACCTTAGTAGTATACTTATTAGTATTACACTGGTAATTAGTTTCCTGTACCTGCTCTTCCTTTCAACAGTGCTCCTCTCAAACCCCATTGTACTACTTATGCTCTGTCTCGCAGGCTGTCAATTATACTACAAATTTTCTGTTGAGACTTTCATATTTACATGAATGGCTTAACTACCCCATCAATGTTTCAGTTTAGGAACCTCAGTCTTCCCATGTGAGCTGCTCTTTGCCCAGACTACACATGCCAACAATCACTGCAATATCCTTCTTTAATCATCATAGTGCCTCCTGAGAGCTGCCCAAATCAGTGAAACAGGGGTCTTTGTTCAGCTAGTTAGGCTGCATCACTGAGAAGAAAAGAGCACAAAATACAGGAACTACAAATCCCAGGAAGCTGTATTGACAAGCACAGATACAGGCAAACTGATTGCCTGATCAAATATTTTGCTCACCAAACTAAAAAAAATAATCTCAGTTTAGGAGTGCTGACAACCATTTTTCTAAATCAAGTGTGTAAAAAAGAGATGGTTTAATATCTCTGTATCAAAGATTTTAGCATTTTACATTTAATGCAGAATTGGGTTATTTCAACTCTTCATTCCTACTTGGGATGAAAACCAAGTTTAAAACATTCAGCAGTCCAGAAAAGTACATTTAGATTTTTGACTAAAGTACAGCACTAAAAGTTGAGATTGAAACATGCAAGATTAACCAAACTGTTAATGATAGTCATGCACAAAGTCTCTGAGCTTGTTTAAAAAAAAATCAAACAGTCAGGATTTCCTATAAGAGAGCAGTATTGCGTCTCTGGTCTACCAAGACAGGAAGCTACCCTAAGTACTCTCTGATGAACATTATATTAGAGAATAACTTAATTAAAAGAATACAAGAATTACTGGTCTCATTCTTTTCAGAGTCTCTGTTTGTTGAAGTAATTATTTGACATCATAAAAACAAATGACAAACCAACGCAAAAGTTTCCAATCATATTAAATAGATGCTATGGAGATAGTTTGAAAAGCCTAATTTTCTACATATACCTATGATGCTGGCACCTCTGCTCATGTTCCTTTCCTTCCATAGTATGAAGACACTGGTATGAGCAAACAGTTCATTCTCTGGCTTTAAACAGAATATCTGTGGAGAGCCAAGGATGTTCTGCTTTCACATGTAGCACAAAAGTCTATATTGAAGCATTAGCTATCATCAGTCTTACGGCTTCATTTGTAGTTTTCAATCTAAATTTCTACTTAAGGTTCAAATTTATTTGCCCTCTTTAGCCGTACTGTGTCAGATACAACAGGTAATGTTCCAGACTGGCTGTAAAACAAGTGTGGTACTATACACACTAACAGCCTGTGCTTACATTAAATGAGTGCAAACCTTTTTCATTTATTAAGAATAATTTAGGCTATTTTTAATTCATTTGAAAATCAATGCCAATTTTGTGCAACTATTTTCGAAACCTGAGTTTTTCCGAATTAAAGGAACAGTCCCACTGGGCTTCTCCCTACCATCAACCCTGTCTGTTCATTACTGAGCTTGCATCAATACGATAGGCTCTGCACACTTTTCTGATTTAGAATTGGCTTCAAATTATAATTTTAAGCATATTCTTGTCTTATTTACATAACTAAAATGCCAAATCAACAAACCCATCATTTTATTTTAAAATTGCATGTAGTTTAATAAAATTCATACAAGTAGTTCTTGTGCTTTTCATTCCTACACCTATCTTAATAAAGAAGGGCAACTTAAAAGCATACTTTAAACTTCTGTCATTAACATGTAATCATGTGGCCTGCTCAGAAGCTACAGTTGTCAGTGATTCCTAGGTAAAGATCGAATAAAGGTTAATCCCCAGCAAATAAAAACTGTACAATATTGAATGGAAAATCTTGGAAATACCATATAATATATTCTGCAGATAGCAACTGATGCTAATAAGTAATTATATTTTCTCCCAAGGACTGCTAATGTTGAGCTAGTGGTTTGATGCCCCAACATGTCACGAGATATGACTTTTTTTTCTGTTTCATACACTGGGTAAACAGAAGGTCTCCTGTGAAGGACTAGGAATCAGAATGGGGAAAATTTCAGAAGTGGAAAAAGATGTACAGTGATTGAAAGTACTTTATGATACAGACTTTACAGTTATTATGTATATACACATTGTATGCTTCCCCAGAATTTGTATTTCCCGGGCATGTTCAGGCTTGTCCGCTTCCCCGCTTTCCTGCGGATTGGCTGGAGAAGCTGCAGAGAGGAGACAGCCTCCATTCGCCCCTTCTCTCCCCAGTTCCTCCCGCGTTCCTCTCTCTTTTGCCTGTGCCCCTATCCTGATTTGCTTCCCCGTTTGTCTGTCTCATGCTCCACCCCATGTCCTGGCCCTTTCCCCATCTAAAACTCGTAAAACCCCGACACACCTGAATAAAGCATCCATTTTGCACCTCCACCTTGTCCCCGAACCCATCCGTGCTGTGTCACGGCGGCCCCATTCCCCACTCCCCTCGGACCATGGCAATCTCCCAGTAATCTTTTATTTCTATCTCCACTCTGCAGTTATTTCTTACTGTGCCTCCTTTGGATAAGTTGAACTGAAGACATTTTAATACTGTATTTCACCAAAAAAAAAAAGTTCTTTATTCTAATTCAGAAAAATAGTGCAAGTTTGCTTCTGTCAATATATATTTTGAGAATTTAGCACATCATAATTTTGTCAATAAATCTATAACACTTCATGAGCTATTACTCCCATTTTTTTCAAGTAGATAAATTTTGTTTCACCTAAGGTCCCTACACCTAGATACATAGGACATACATCCTGTTCACTGAATGCATATTGATGCCATGCAGCTGGACTGTGATCAGTAGACTGACGTAGTTCTAAAAACTACTCAACAGGCATTACAGATAAAACACATAATTTTAGAGGAATATATCATACTGATTCATCTTTGGAATTGAGAAAAGATTAAAGAAAATGCTATAATAACTCTACAAAAAGTCAGGTAGTTGGCAACTCCAGCTTCCTGGCCCTCATGAAAATGCAATTTCAAACAACAAAAAACATATTAAGTAAGGGAAAAAAGTTATATTTTTTTTAAATTAAACACTTGAAAAATAATTCAAATATGCTTTAAAATTGTTTCATACTATTAATACTTCATGATTTATTTTTACCCCAGCCTTTCCAAGCAAAGAAGCATGTTTGATATTTAGGAAATATCACAATCAGACACAGAAAATATAAAAGTTTATGCACTGATCCAAATATTACTACTTTAAATGAATGGTTTTCATGTTTAAATTATAGATAACATTTCAGTTTATTATCTGGGGGTTTTTTTGAACATAAACATTATTATTATAATCAATTAAAAATACAAATTCCTCAAAACTTGAATGCTAGTGGGGAAAGCTTATCCAAAGGAGTTAAAAAAACCCCATCCAAATGGTGAAACTTCAAGACCACTGAAGTCAATGATAATTTGGGAAATTGCATTGCAGCTTTCAGTAAAATCATTATTTCCATCACAGGTGTGAAACATTGGTTGGAATGACAGAGGAAAAGGAAGCATCACTGTGGGTACTTGAGAAGGAAAAAAACACAGGTTGATGAAGATGGTCTTGGTGAAAGAGTAATTTTATTAATAGCAGGATTTCTGTAAGAATATTGCATTCCAAAAATATAATTTTTTAAAGCAACTAAACCTATAAATAAATTTTATTATTCTGTCATGTCATGACTTAAACTTCTAAGCTGTGCTACCAGCTTAGAATGTTTCTTGGGCAAAATACATATTTTTAAAATACAGTCTCTCAAAGTCAAGATATTTCCTAAGTTGTACTGATCATTCATGATATGATAGTCCTGACCTTAAAAATGGAGTCTTCTGTATATTTTAGATACAGAGAAGCTCATCTGGAAACCTGACCTCTGAGAACCCAAATGGACCTTTCAAAACAATATTACAAAAATGGTCAAAATGTTTGGATTTTTTCCCAAAAAGGAGAAAAATAAAATGACAAAATTCAACAGGAAAAAGAAAAAAGAAAAAAGAAAAAAAGAAAAAAAAAAAAAGAAAAAGAAAAAGAAAAAAAAAGAAAAAAGAAGTAGCAAAGTCTGGTAGCCTGGTCACTACGCAGGCTGAAATTAAAAGAAATAAATGCAGACATTTTTTGCAGGAGACGCAAAATAAGGAATTAAGATAGCTTATACATAGGTAACTCAGAAACAAAGGTGAAATGTAGCTATTGGCATATTTTGCCTTCACAGAAAACACTCACAAAAATATTAGCTATAGTAGAGCCATGATATACTCATCTACCTGAAACAAAGTGACATTCCCCAGTGGAATACTTACACTGACTCCAACATATTGTCATTTAATTCTAAAGTCTTCAAAACCAGATGTTTTCTAAATTGGTACATCTTTCTTATTTGTGTCATCTGTTACTAATGATTTTAAATCTAAATTTGTCTGGTTGGAATCTCTTTTCCTTGCTCATCAAATGATCCCAAACATTACAAAGCCACATCACTGCAGCAAATCATTTCAGAAGCAGCTACTGCTGACCAAGGAGGAGACCTTTTTAGAGAAGTTCAATATCATCATCCTTCAAACACTGAAGAGGGAAAAAGTAATTATAAGAAATTTTTCAAATTACATTGACAGAAATAACATTTTGGGGCAAACAATTATAAGAAAATGGAATAATAATTTAGAAAATGACTGTGAGGTATCACAGAATCATAGAAAAGCTTGGGTTAGAACAAACTTCCAAAGATCATCTAGTCCAAACCCCCTGCTATGAGCAGAGACACTTTCAACTAATGCAGGGTGCTCAGAGCCCCATCCAACCTGACCTTAGATGTGTCCAGGGATGGAGCATCCACCACCTCTCTGGGCAACCCGTGCAGTGTTTCACTAATATAAGGACGAAGATAAAGCCTAATTAGTTTGGTGACTTCTGCATTGCTCTCTGCCCTATGGAGGGGGAAAACTGAAGGAGGCAAGGTGGTCTTCTACTTCTTCAACATCTAGAGAACAGAGATATTTTACAAAAACTAGATTTCTAGTTCTCTTGGTCCTTTAAATTGCTCCAAGGCATTAAATCCCATTAAATACAGAAGCATAACTGCAACCATAAAAACAGATTCTTGCCACTGACTTTTAAATTATGCTCTTATAAAAAAGTTGTTCTTCATTGCATTACAGTATGGTAAGCTTTCAGTGTCAATTCTATTTGGCATTTTAAAAAAGAGGCTGCTGATGTAATATGGTAATGTAGCATTATATGACGGATTGGTTTCACAGTAGTCTGTTCACCCTCTGTTACACAACTTACTTGAAAAAAGGTATTTTATTTTACCTAACCTGAATAGATAGAAAATAGACAGTTGTGTGCGTTCTGGCTGTGTCAGTTCTTAAAGCATGTCAAATGTAAAAGAAAGGAAAACAAAAGAAGTACTGAACTACTGATCTGCCATGTGAGCAATACAGATAAAGAATGGAAAAAGTCCACCGAAAATGCAATCATGGTACATTCCCTACGCAAAAAAAAAAAAAAGAACATATCTAGAAGAGTACTGAAATAAATGAAACAGAGCATTTAAAACATTTTCCATAAAAATTTAGCTGCCAGCATTCCAATAACGCCAGTATGTTTTCCCTCCTTATTAAAAATCTTATCATCATCTCCCCTTTGAGCCAGCAGAAGCTCCAGGCCTGATCATCTTTTTATTCCTCTTGAGAACATGACACACACTGTAGTAATTTTCATGCTAAAACATAAACCTATCTCATATAACTCTTGCTAGTAGCAATTCAGGAACTGTAATGCAAACTATAGGTTTATGTAAGACAAGCAAAGCAGACAAATATTAGCCTGTCCTTCAGTGACAAAAATTATGTATTTCTCCATGTCAAGAAATATTTCTTCACCTCTCATTGACTATACAGATTAGTCAAGCTTCTCATCAGAACATTAGAAAATTTAAGAAAAATAGGTCGTAGGTCTTCTTATCCAGCAAGGAGAAATAAAAAATAAGTTCTACTTGCATTTAAAAAACAAAAATATTGTGGTGAGTTTATGTGGAAGGTAAAAGTTCTTTTTTTTTCTGCATTGTGTTTTACAGTTTTGAAACATATTTTAATGTGAATGCAGAAAAAAAACAACCAAACAAAATGTATTTGCTATGAAACAAAATTTTTAAAAATATTTTGTGTCAAACAGCTGTTTTCATTTAAAAAAGGTATTTCTGTCATCTATTACTTAGGCATATAATTTATAAAAAGAGTAATTAAAATAAGTGAAATTTGCAAAGAATGTCGAAATTGTCGCTATTTGATTTATAATTTCTCAGCATCCCCAGAGTTATTCCACTATAGGATTCTAGCTATATAAGCCTGACTCTAAGACAAATTTAAAATCTTGTTATCCTAAGAGTAAATGTTTCTATGGCATTCGCAAAATTCTGGCATTCTGATAAAAATTACTTATATCATAGCAAAAGGAACTTGATTAACAGAATGCAGCACATTGGTTCCTTTCGCAGTTATTTGGAATAAGTGAGTTAGTCAGAATTTTGATAAGGGTTTTTTATTCTGCACAATTAATGGACAAAACAGAAATGAAAGTTCCTTGTTTAAAAATGAAAGCTAAGTTAGTCATATTCTTCCATCAAAGCAGGCTTTCCCAGGAGCTTTCTTAAAAGGAACCCTTGATAAAGTACAGTAGCGTCAATCCGCACCTAATTCCATTGCACATAGTGACCTCACAACACACAGAGATTGACCTCTTGGCTTCATATTTTAAAAGTAAAGTTACCTGATTTCCTTCTCCACCCATCAAAAAGGGTATGTTTGTTCTCAATCCCACTCTACACTGCTGTACTTTCACAAGGATCCTCTGCCATGTAATGACTCAGGAGCAATTTCAGTAAAGCCTTATTTATCAAAGCACTTAAACAGTTGGTAAACTTTAAGGTGAACATTTTCTAAGAAAATAGAAGTAACTAAATACCTAAGTCTCATTAAAAACCAGTGGACTGACATATCAAAAGATGGTGGGTGACACAGTGAACAATCTGTACGTTCCAATGTCTTTTGAAATAGGACCTCATTTCAATGTGACATTTCCTAGTTTATATTTTGGCTGGTTGCAATATAATTAGGAAAAGTAGAACACATTTTGTGATACTTCCTTTCAATACTATGTAGCAATTACATCAGCTCTAGAACACTACTGGACTTGTTCTAAAGGAATTAAGGAAATTTAAAATGGACTGTCTGTCTCTGTCTTATTTAATTTTTCTCTGCTTTTAAAAACATGAATTTTTCTTATGAATTCATGTTATATTTTTACACAAAATCCAACCATATTTTTATTTCCTTGAGGATAAAGAGAGCAAAAAAGCCTATTTTGCCATCAAACCACTAGAACTTTTGAATTCTCATGATTAATACACTTTAAAACAAATTAGGTCTGAATGTTCTGTACTTGTCCAATTTAGTCATAGTTTGACATTTACAGTATTTACATTTTATTTTCCTTTGTAGTCATTTTCCTTTTGATTAGAAATATTCTATGTCTTTATTGTCAAACTATGTTTGTGCCACACAAGGAAGTAGAGCAGCAGTCATTAAAAGATTTGAAATATGTGAGCTCTGAAAATTGTGCAAAATGGCTATAAAACCATTTCTTTAGTCTATGTGATACGTGATTGGGAAAGGAGATATTCTTTTGTCAAAAAAGAGTTTTGGTTTATATTTATATTATATAAATATACTATTATATGTATGCAATGAGATAAGGACAATATTAAAATCAGACACACTGTAACTTAAGAAACAAAAAGTGAAAATGGATTTAAGTGAATTAAAATTAAAAAACAACAACAACAACAACTCAGGATTAAAGCCCAGAAATCCATTTGTGAAATTATTTCTTAATCCGGAAAAATATTAGGCATAACTCTTCAGAAAAAAATTGAAAAATGTTAGTTTTTGGTCAAATTTTATTTTGCCAGAAGGACAGGCTCATTCTATTTATTTGTTATGGTGAGCAGAATATATGATATAATGCATACTGGAAGTCTGTATGTCATACACACCTTTCTGTCAGCCATAGGGGCGGGCAAGACAACTCAATCTCAAATCTCTCAGCTGATATGTACTTCGTTAATTTGAAGAGTTGGAAAAGTCAAAATCTCTGTACTAGAATGAGTTGGATCAAACTGGAAGCTTTAATGTGAGCCTTAGAAACTCTACATCACAATTTTCATAGAGAGTTACTTTCAGAACAGAAAAGCTTAATTGCATTAAAGCCATTTCTCACTTGAAAAATCACAAGCCTTTTGAAAGAAGTCTTTTTTTCCATCACCAGTTTATTTGTTTTACCAGTTTATAGGAGGGAAACTAACAAGGTTTAACAATCAAAGCATTACTTCAGGGAATCCTGTATCTCTGCTAGGGAGTGTTTAGAATGACCCGTCTCACACTACAAATATATTAGATATGAATAATTGCTAGAAGAAATGAGACTCTTACTAAAAAAAATCCATATGTTCCTATGGAGAGCAATTACGCTGCAAGAGACCTCCACACTAATAAATTAAAATATAATAAATAGAGGTAGTCTGCAAGTACCTACATCTTCCAAGCAGAAACCACAGATTGCTACTTTGGCTGACAAGAGGTAATAGATTACACAACTAGTCTTTATCCAGGAAAAATTAGGGGGCTGCAGATGTTGAGTACAAATACAGTAAACCCTCTGTTCTGATTGTTTCAAATAAGGTGGGAGAAAAGTAAAATACCTAAACATATCAACAGTGATAAGATTCCTCTGGTATTTGGTAAAATTGAACAAGTTGCATTTAGCAGAGGAATCACTTAACTAGGACTTGAAAATCCTCGGTTTTCTTCTCCACTTTGCTACCAACTGATATTTGGCAAATCATTGCAATCTCCAGTGGCTGAGAAATATGAGACACAGCTAAGGAAAAAACCATTAAATAAATTACTTTCTAAACACTTTTGACTTGTTGGAGCATTGTAATGCTAGATAATATTAAAGCATTCAGATTTTCCACAGACTTTAGTTTCTTTCAGTTCCAGAAAGCTACAGTCATGACACTTTTTCCCACCCTATGTCTTCTCAGAGGCATGAATTAAAGCCTAGTGTAGTGAGTGAAGACATTTCCCTTGATATTTTAGGGAATAAATACTAGTATCTCTAGGCACTGGGCTTCTAAATATTAACTACTTCATGACTGCCACAGCATATGTCCTCCTTTTCTGTGAAAAGCTAAACTATTTATAAAGTTCCAGAACTCAAATTTAAGAGGTTGCATGTCATCTACAAAACTGCAAAACTTAATTTCTATATGGTTCTCCCTGACAACTAACTTAACATCTCAGATGTTGATGTCTTGAATGCATTTAATAATCTAAACTTCACTGAGAAGTTCATTATTCTGAAGGAGCATGTTTAGAGACATATTTGTTTACTGCATGCCTCTTTGTTCCATCATTACATTATCACTTCTTGTTGCTTTACATCATGTTGCAAGAAAAACATGAGAAATAACTCATACACTGTAATTGTTTCAAATGGCTTTTATGTGTTAGACAAAGCAGAAAGGGAGGAGGAAATCACAAGCAGGACAAAGGAAAGATCCATGTTCATATTCTTTTTATCTCCTTTGAAATGGTGGTTTGCATTTTATTTTATGGTCATCATACACTCCCTTACCAAGATTTATGTCTTGGTACAAAATCCTACTTAAAAATAACTAAATAGGATCTTCAAACTCTAATACTGAAAAATGCCGTTACAAAAATATTCACTGTCTCATAACATTTGGCAACACCTCCTGAAATTCTGCATCCATAATAGATAGCTTAGCACGTACTCTTAAAACCTATTTTAAAAGAAATCTTTATTTAAAGATATAAAATTCCCCTTTGGGCAGAAGTTCTCAAAGTGGTGTCTAGGGAAGTCTGGTGTCAAGGACCCCAGATCTGATTGTTACAACAAAAATTACGAATTCTGACAAACCCAGGCATTAGATTTCAATCATTCCTTGCTCTGAAGTAGTTTCCACCATATAGTTACCATGGTGCTTCTAGTATTATCTCAAATATATTATATACCTATTTTCACAAGAACTACTCTTGAAAGTTGAGAGTTAATATAAAAAGATGCTGACCAACGAGGCTGGAGATGCTGGAAATTCTGAGAAAAATCTGCTGAGATTAGACTGAGGACAACAGTGACTTCTAGGCTAGTATAAATGGGTAAAATTAATAAAAGTATTTACTGGCATAACCTCTGAATGCTATTTATCCAGTGTAGACAGTCATGATATCAGGACATCCATGATACACTCCATTCGAGAACACTGTCTTGGACATATTAACATGTAGGGTATACCTCTTGAATCCAGCCTAATGCAAACTGAATTGAAGAGACTTTTGTATCAGTGTCCTGGTTTCAGCTAGGGTAGAGGTAATTTCTTCTCAGTAGCTGTTACCATGCTGTGTTTTGGATTCAGAATGAGAATGGTGTTGATAACACACCAGTGTTCTGGTTTTTTGTTAAGTCGTGTTTACCCTCAGTCAAGGACTTTTTTCTTGTCTCAGGCTGTGCCAGTGAGAAGGTATTCAGAGGAACTGGGAGGGAGTAGAGCCAGGACAGGTGATCCAAACTGACCAATGGGATATTTCACACCACAGAACATCATGCCAAGTATATAAACTGAGGGGAGATACCTGGAATGGCAGCTGATCTGGGTGCAGGAATGGGGATCTGGCATCAGTAAGTGGGGTGGTGAGCAATTGTATTGTGCAGCAGTTGGTTTTCCCTTTTTATCATTATTATTATTACTATTATTATCATCACCATCATCATCATCATCTTCATCATTTACCATTATCACTCAATTTTACTTTATTTTCAATTATTGAACTGTTTTTTCCCAACCTACAAGTTTTGATTCTCCTCTCCATTCCGCTGAGGCAGGGGGGAGAAGAGAGGAGGTTGCAGAAGCGGCTGCGTGGTGTTTAATTTCAAGCTGGGCTTAAACCACGACAATGGGATGAAATAAGGTTCCATTCTGACTTGGTTTTGCTCTTTGTAACATTCCTAGAAGTGAATTTAAACCTTGACATCACTTTAGAAATTATTTCTAAAACTTCACTGAAAGTGTTTGAACTTTATTAAAAAGAGCAGACAGGCTGCTTATTTGTCTTTCTGCTCTCATCAATATTTATGGTACTCTTGGGTGACTGCTCTAAAATTATTAGCAATATTAGCCAAACTTAATTAATCTGAGACCTATCACTTTTTATTTCTTACTCAATTCAGTAAATTTAGTGCAATGAAACTAAAGGTCCATTTCTCAAATCAAATATACCTCTACAACAAGTAGCATTTGATAAATTACCTTTAAGACCAAATGCAATGAACTGGAAATTATTTCTCTATAGTGGGAAGTTTGCTTTTAATCCTTCTTTGTACAACTTTCCAGTCTCTGCCCAAAAGAATGGGCTTTACCATTGTTTACTAGTCCTAAATAACAGCTAAAGGGGAGGGTAGGTTTAGGGCTACATGCTGGTCTCTCTGTTTTAAAGCTGATCAAACCTATTATAACAATAGCCTTTTTTAACTTATCTTACAGAAAGAGCAGCACTATATTCTACATCATACATTCCTACAGTACTTCAACTCTGACATTCATTCCAAAGCAGGAGTCCATTCTCCATGTACCAGTAGTTGTGGACACGTCTCAATGGTGATAATGAACATAATGAAAGGTCCATGAAACACTGTTCATTTTAGACCAGCAGGAATAGGTCTTCCATACAGATAGCATATTTAAAATTTTCCACACAAAAACCAGGTCATGTTAAATTCTGTTCTCTACATGGCATCAGTTTTTTGCAATCTTTTCACATGGAACCTAAATGCAGGCCCACTTCTGCAAAATAGATCTTTATTCCAGTACTTTTATATAGTGCATATGTACATACATACACAGACATACACACAGATGCATCTAATTATGATTTTTATTCTGTATTGTATAAAAAATGATCTTGAAAACTTTGATGCAAAAGGGGTTCCTTGGGGATGTTGGAATATTGTATTTAGCCTTCTTATCAAGCCATAGGCTTAAAATTCTAGAATTTTGTTATATTTATGAAACCACACAGTAATCACTTGCACATTTAACTGCACTTTCCAATCAAAATACATAAAAGAAATGCCCAGACACAGAAAGCCCACTAGAAACAATTAGAAGATCAATTTGTACCTTGTCTCAAAAGTGAGGCAGTGATGCTTTGCTTTATTTCCTTCTTTTATTTTTTTTAATGTCAGTTACGCTTATTATCCCATCAGAGCATCCCCACACAGTCCTCTAAAGCATCTAAAGGACTTGTAAAAACCAACTGGAAAGTGTGAATCAGAATTTGTTCAACATCATACATTGTAAAATAAGTTGCTACTATGAAGAAACTAGCAAAAATTACAGTTTTCAATCTCAGAATCCAGACTTTATTCTAGGATGCAAGTCATTCAAGTGACTACATATTCCAAACCAGATCATAAAACTGTAATTGCTTACCCAAAGCTCAAAAGCAGCACAACACATGTTCTTTGATAGTGCTCAGAGCCACAGAAATTGAAAGATAAAGCAGGTGCCAACGGATAGAAGAACATGTGGTAACTCCCATAGTTTGTTACTACTGAATATTGTTGTCCTCAAATCAATAACCCTAGAAGATTATTGCACCAGAACATCCCACACATATCCACAGCAAGTTATTTTTCAGACTGGTAAAGCAGTAAGTCACATTTTTTAAATCTATTGAAATCCATTCTTGGAATTCATTTGAAATACAGGGCTGAGCTCTCCCTGGCCTTGCCCTGGAGCCTGACTGAGGGTACAGCACCAGGATGGTCCCACCTCAGTCTGCAGTTCATATATAGACAACTTGGACAGTACAGGACACCAAGGACTGCTCTGAGGCAGCATCAAATTGCTTTTGCTGCATTTTCTCTTGCCTTGCCAAGCACATACATAAAGCAATAATTAGTTCTTAGTCTCACTAGTGCTCTCTTAATGTCATCTCAGATGGTGTCAAACCCATGACTTCAGCACTAAAAATCAGATTAATATAATTCATAAGTGATTAACATGAAGTTTACTTGATTAGCATGAAGTTTACTTTAGAACTTCAGGCACTGTAGCAAGGCTTATATACTTAATATATTCACAGTAGTTTAGTTACATTGATTACAAACCTAGCAGCATTTAAAACAAACAACTTTTCTAGATTTTTTAAATTTAAAAACCTACCTTGCAGAAGGTAAATTAAAATCAACATCAGCATTCCCTCTTCTGATTAGACAGAAGACAGAAAGAACTAATATTTTTATCTAGAGAAGATGTAGCAATGAAAAAGTGAAGTGTGAACAAGAACAAACAAAGTTAAGGAATGGGGTCCATTAAGGAAGGGTTTAAACATCTGGACTGAAAACATCAGAATCAGGATGACCAAATAGGGGGAGGACAGATGTGAAAGACATAGACAGGGTTTTGATCTAGTGAAACACCTCTATGACAGGGCGAGTTGAACTAGATGATCTTTAAAGGTCCCTTTCAGCCCAAACTATTTTGTGATTCTACTGATCCATGAAAGGCAGAAAAAGTGAATATGAATATTTCTCATGACACACGAGCGAAGTGGAGATTGGCAGCTATCTTGGCCACAGTGACCACAAAGTGATCAAGTTTAAAATCTCTGTTGACAGAAGAAAAAGTGCCAGCAAAACCTCAGCTCTGGACATGAGAAGAGCAGACTTCAGGCTGCTCAGGGAATTAGTAAGGTCCCTTGGGGTAATGTTTCTGCAGGTCCTGGGATCCATCAGTGCTGATCATTATTCAAACATCACCTCCTAAGGGCACAGGAGCAGCAATTCCCAAATGTCGAACTCAAGTAGATGAGGCAGAAGCCAGGCTTGGCTGAGCAGGGATCTTCTCTTGGAAATAAGGCAAAAAAGCAAAGTGTATGCCCAGTGGAAGGAATGTCAAGTGACAAGGAAAGAATTCAGAGATGCTGCTTGCCACTGTAGAGAGATTTGTGTGGCTGCAGCTCAACTGGAGTTGCAGCTGGACAGAAATGTGGGGGACAATAAAAAGAGGTTTTTCAAATCTGTTAATGGTAAAAGGCAGTATAGAAATATAATTGGCCCATTACAGGATGAGGACAGTCACCTCACAAACAGGGACAGAGACAAGGCAGAGGTGTTTAATGCTTTTTTTGCCTCTGTCTTCAACACAGATGACAGACCAAGGGGGTCTCGGTGCCCTGAGCTGGAGGACCATGACTGCAAGGGATACTGAGCAAGCTTGCAGATGACACAAAACTGAGAGGAACTGTTGAATCCCTTGAAGGCAGGAAGGCCCTGCAGAGAGAATTTGACAAATGAGAAGAGTGGGCAATCACCAAGCATATGAAGTTCAACATGGGGAAGTGCTGGATTCTGCACCTGGGATGGGGCAACCCTGGATGTACATCCAGACTGGGGAATAAGATGCTGGAAAGCAGTGCCATGGAAAGGGACCTGAGGGTCCTGGTCAATGGCAAGTTGAATATGAGTCAGCAGTGTCCTGGTCAGGAGGGCCAATCGTGTCCTGGGGGGCATCAGGCACAGCATCACTAGCCAGGCGAGGGGGGGATTGTCCTGCTCTGCTCTGCACTGGGGCAGCCTCACCTTGAATATTGTGTGCAGTTTTGGGCACCACAATATAAGAAATATATATAAGAAAGATATTAAGCTGTTAGAGTGTTCAAAGAAGGGCAACCAAGATGGTGAAGGGCCTTGAGGGGAAGCCGAACGAGGAGCGGCTGACATCACTTGGTCTGCTCAGCCTGGAGAAGAGGAGACTGAGGGGAGACCTCATTGCAGTCACAACTTCATCACGAGGGGAAGAGGAGGGGCAGGCACTGTTCTCTTCTCTGTGGTGACCAGTGACAGGACCTGAGGGAATGGCCTGAAGTTGTATCAGAAGAGATTTAGGTGGGACATTAGAAAGTGGTTCTTCACCCAAAGGGTGGTTGGGTGCTGGAACAGGCTCCCCAGGGAAGGAGTCACAGCACCAAGCCTGACAGAGTTCGAGAAGTGTTCGGATGATACTCTCAGGCACATGATGTGACTCTTGAGGATGGTCCTGTGCAGGGCCAGGAGTTGGACTTGATGATCTTTGTGGATTCCTTTCAACTCAGCATATTCTGTGATTCTGTGATATTAGGCAAAAGGCTTAGGACAAAGAATGAAAAGTGTACATAGATGAGTTGTGAGACACAACTTCAATTTAGCAAAATAAAACTGATGATTACTTGAACTTCTGCAGTGCATGGGAGAGTTCTTAAAATTTAACTGAGCTTCATGTTACCTGCACTGGGAGAAAAGCACTGCTTTCAATGCTGTTGCAAGAACATCAATTGCAGTTTTTAAAAATGCATAAGGAACACTATAGTATATTAAAAACATTATTCAAATTCTCATCCTTGATATCTTTAAAATTTCACTGTAAAGAGGTTGGCAGATGTGACTGCTTCTGAGAGTCTTGATAACCATTTAATGTCTCAGTTAGGATGAAGCATGACAGAGGAGTGTCTTTTGTGCTAAATGAAAACAGTTCATACATGGAAGAAGATACAAAGTGAGGTAGGAATAAAATGAGGTGGTGGTTTTACAGTGAATTCAAATAATAATGAAGTGACTCAACAACAAAAAGATATAAACACTTTCTGAAAAGAACCTTCAGAACTGTGCATGCTGACAATTAATGCACAAACAAAAAACATGTGTTTAATATTAATTTCCAAGAACTTTATCATATGCTCATCCTTTCCCCACCCCCATCAGAATCTTCAAGAACCAGATTATTGATCTTCAAAAGCCATTTTAAGTAACAATATTTAAAATATTTTGAAATGTATTATTTTATTTGTCTTTATCCAGTAATTACATTTTAAATTACTGAAGTTGAAAAATTTCTAAAATAGAACATTTTTGTTGCAAGCCACTGTCCATATTTTTTCCAGACATAGCAATATCATTATTTCAAGCTATTTCTGACTAAATGGGGGAAAAGCATTTTTGCTATAAACTAAGACCAACAGGTATGTGAAAGAATGATCAACAATTAAGTGAGGAAGCAGTGGACCAGGTTGGCAAGCAAAAGTTGTGGGGTTTATTAGACACCAGAGTCCTCATAACCAGCAACCTAGGACTAAAAAGAGCCCACCTCAAGCATATCCACATAATTAAGGATGTGCCTACAGGACAGCATTTTGAGGAAACCAAATAAATGGCATACAAAGGACATTCTCATTAAAGGGAAATTATTTTCTAGTTGACAATTGAGTTTACTACATATCTGAAGAACTGTAATTTGGAATGCTTCATTTAGTATGTTCCCTGTTTCTGTTCCTCTCCAAGAACATGAAGGGATTCTTTGCTTATTTTTCATTTGCTTATTTCTTATTTGATTTTTTTTTGTTTATTTGTTTGTTTATATCAACTCTTATCTAATGTTCCATGTTAAGACTTTATTTGTAAAACAGTATTTGAGGGACAATATTATGTCCTTGAATATTTTGTCTGAAAACTATATAAGGAAGTTTTCTGTGAACTCCACCTACATTATTTGTACTTTATTACTTTCTGTCACTTGAGACTTCCTTTTCTGTTGCTTAAAGCTGAAAGATAGTGAAACTCTTGCTGTACTTCCTTGAGTAAAATACTGCTCAAGTCTTCTGTTTGCACTGGCTTTGAATCTCCAAATTTGAGTTTTGCTTTTTTCTACATATTTTGTAATTGTTTTTTTATGCATATATTATGCTTGTAGCTTATCAGCTAAAAAAAGGCTTCTTATTTTGAGGCTCAATCTTCAGCACATTAGGTAAGCTATGTGAACAAGTGATACTGTTAAATAACAGTGCAAAGAATAAAATAAAACCCGCTAAGAAATGGTTTGCTTATACTGCAACACATGTTACCATGGAATTAATTTTTATTTCAGTCATAATAAAGATTATTCCCAAGGTATTTAACAGCTTATAAAATTCATAAATTCTTTCATACTTGGAAATATATCAACAGAGCCTCTCATCTAATAGTATGCAAATTTTTTTAAAATTTAATTTGGGTTCATAATCAACTATTCTGATCAATTAAATGTAATTAAACCAAGAAATACATAAGAGTGATAGCAACAGATATGAATTATAGGAATATCCATATTCCAGCAGAAGAATGATTGCTTAGTTAGGAAGTAAAATGAGATGATCAATTCTTAACATAACATATAGCAATTCTTCCAAGTTGCTGATTTCATATTTCACAGCTATGGTTTATTAGACACATGCAGGATTTTTTTTTGTATTGCCCAATGCAATTCAACCCTAATAGTGTTTATATCTGGTCTTCTCAATAGTTCATAATCAAAAGTGTGCCATTACTGTCTGAGCATCATACATCCTCAAATTCAGCTAAGATCTCAGTCCTTTTGAGCCAAAGTAACAGCAAACAGAACTCAGCACTGCCCTTCAGGTTGTGACACTGTCAGGCTCCTACACAGTAAGTGTTCCCCATGTCATTGATTGTTCAGGTAGAGACTATAACTGACACCCTCAAATCAAGTAGAATAATTTGTTTGTAAACTACACATAAATATCTTCCAAGCAGCATCTTGAAATTAAGTAAGCTACCAGTAGACAGATGGTTGAGCTCTGTTCCAACTCAATTATTTATGATTTTGTAGTTATGTAGATTGATTTCTACAGTTTCTGTTAGGTGTCTGAAAAAAAATAATCCTACTATTAACAGATGATGAGCCAGCTAATGAACACTGTGGAGCGCACATAGTGCAGGATGTACTGCTTCAGAATGAGAGAGGAAAAGTTGCCTGATTAAAGTAGCATAAAAAACTTTTAGTGGTTTCTTTCTTATTAGTAGTATTGGTGTAGGGCTCGCTCTTTCCTCAATACAAAGAACTGACTAGTACTGTAATGAATCCTCTCAGGAAACCATCATTTCAGTTCAGGCCTTCAGGTAGAAGTTTTCGAATTTCTCTGTGCTAATAAAGGTCTTTTTATAAATGATTGAAGATGTTGCCACTCACTTCTTCCACAACTGAAACATGCCACCAGTTCTTCTATACAAATTATTGAACAGACAATCTTTAAAAGAAAGAGGAGCATAAGGGAGAGGGAAAGGAAACACCAAGTTGGTACAGCTGGACAAAAAAATCATGCACTTAACACATTTCACAAAAACTGCAAATACATATTCAAAATACCCTCAGACAGTTTGTGCTCATTTACAGAAGGATAACCTCAATACAATCATATCAAAAAACTAAAACCAATACTGCATACAGTATTTTAAAGTAAGACTCACAAAGACTCACAGTTTCTAGAGACATTTTACAATTTAATATTTTTCTAGTGTAATATAAATATACTTTATGATGTATAATCTCAAAGAAACCCATACTTAAGTCAAGATGTAGTTACCAGCAATGAGTTTTCATAAACTCAATGAAAATTTTAACTCTTATCTAGAGATGAGAACCTGCTCCTATTAATAATTTCCCACTTTCTGTTCCTTTTACTGAAACAAGGCTTCTTTTGTTTATTTTAAACTTTATTTTTTTTAAGTTTTAATTCTATTGTGTTTAAATTTAGACACTAGATACCAATATAAATATTAAATATTAGATAATTGATATACTATATAAAGTCACAATATAAGTTTCTCTTAATTTAAATCAGAATTATGGAGATGGGACAGAATAATATTTTATTTCAAGTTTAATGTTGGTTTGTACTGGTAAAATTGCTTTAGAGAATTCTGAACTTCAACCAGTTACAATCCCCTAATGTGATGAAGGTAATTTACAACTTTTGCAGCAACATAGTGTCTCAATAACAAAACTGAAATACTGTAGCAGGACAACAAGCTCTGTGAGTAATTCTGAATACTGAAAGCCTGACTAATGATTTTTCCAAAAAGACACCATTTAAATGTCAAGGATCCTGAATGCTACCTCTTCGACAGCCAGACATCAGGACATCCTACCTTCCTCTCTGTCTCACAAGACAAGTCGATGTACTTCAGAGCTTTTAAAAGAATAATAAGGTTGTCAATGTTGTAGCTGTAAGCATCATAGGCACCACTGATATCAATGGAAAAATAATATTTCACCTCTGACTGAGAATTGATTTTGCAGGTAGCTAACTTCAGTGTGTAAGAATCAGAAAGTTAGTTAGTAGAGCTACCGTTGATGGAGCTCATTTATATTATTTTATCTATGTAGAAGTTTTATAAAACCAGAGAGCTAGCACCCAATCCATTTAAACTATTGATTCTATCCAAGCTAGTTATTTGAACATAACAGGAGGATCCATCAGCAGAAAGACTACAGGTATTCTCTCATGTTCATTTGTTTGTAATTCTGAATTTTAATAGCTTTTCATTGACCCTTTTTCTCTAACTCACCTAAAATACCCAGAACACATTTTTCCTCTATCATAGGACTATCAGCTTTAATATTCAATTTACTACCCCCAGGAAAAATCTCAGCAGTAAAAGCTGAGTGAGAGAGTGCTATATCTAAGTATGAGTCCTTTCATAATCTCCTAAAGAAAATCCAAAGCACAGTGTCATTTGTCATCTGACATATGACAAATTTTTCGATGTCAAGCTCTCAAAAGAACAGATAGTAATAGAGAACACCTTGCTACAGCTATGAAAACAGAAACATACTAATACAACTGCTTATCGGAATTCCCACCGCCACGTTGTTTACATACCATGTACATAGCATTTTAGTGGTACACTTGCATTTTCTGTGAGAACAAGAATGAAAGAAACAAGAGTTTAGTCAGAGAGACAATGTGATAAAGAGACTTCAAGTGTAAGCCAGTGTCAATGCTGTGTCATCTGTCTATTTTTACAATTATATTTGAATATTAACTGTTCTCATTTATATACACATTCAGATTTATATGGATACAGTTTATTCACCATAGCCAGGGATAGTTATATATGTTATGTATCCACGATTATATACAGCATCAAAAAAATAACTAAAGTATTTTAAAATATCCATTATAATATTAATTGTAATAATAAAATTGAAATATGACAATCCTTTTAAACAGAGTTTACCCGTAAGAACTGAAACAGGAAGAGACCGCTTAGCTTCTACCAAAGAATCTAATAGTTATAAAATCCAGAGGAAGACAATTGCTTTACCTCAGTGTTAGTTAGAGTACAAAAACAGTATCCATTTGAAAGATAGCATATGAATGCATTTCTTTTTGGAGACACATTATATATCCAGATTAAATCCTAAATCTATGTATGTCAGACCTTGAATTACTCCACAAGGTCTTCCCTTACTATGTTCTCAATGAGCCAAGTTGCTGTGAGAAAAATTGTGCAAGAGCTCATGACAACAGGCCCTGTAATGATGCATATATTCATACTGTGTGGGTGTTACAGATGGAGTGACGCACTTCACTTGTAAGAGAGAAGTAGCAATAAGTTTATTGATATAAAACAGCAAATTAACAAAGCTGGATAGTAAGAGCCTCAGAGGTTTAAAAGGATTCGATACCAAGGTACGCTTGAATATTTACTCTAGAATACAGAGTCAGATAAAACTGTCAGAGACCCTCCTGTTGAGTCATGAGGCTCAGAAAGAACCCACTTGCTCTCTAAACTCCTTTCTGAGGGGAGTGTAAGGTGTGCTAGATCCAAACATAGTCCCACACTTAGTCAATGGTTTATGTCTATAGAATTGTATGTGCACAATCAATCCTTCATATCACTTAGAACAGATTTCAAAGTTTCAGCGCGCTTATTCCCAATTCACTTACTAAGTGTCTCATCATCATGGCTAGGCTTCGCGAACGAAGAATCTGACACAACAAGGATTCTCTCACCCTCAAGGAGTAACTTTTAGAGGCTTCCCAGTTCCAGGGAAGATCCTGGTCTGCAGCCCATTGCCATGCATAAGAGCTCAACAGACTCTGGGCTGTCCACTATTTACGGAGTAAGATGATTGACTTATAGTCACATTTGCATACCAGCTGTATTTTGGTTGACACATGCTCAAAAGCTCTCAGCTGCTGAGAAAGACTTACGGCCCCTATTGTGTTGTTATCTATCTTACCAGAGTCCAGCTGTGGGGGTACACCATCATGATGGACAACTTAGCAATGCCTTGACTTTCGAGATTTTCCTCCTATATTCTCAAAATTACTGTCTAACGCCAAGTACAGAACTTCCTAAATTTTTAAACACTGAAAAGAAAAGCTTCAATTTCTCAACCCTTCCTCATCTTTATCTCACTACCGGAAACCCTTCAAGTCAAGACCTCAGTCCTGCTGCCAGTCCATTTCAAACCCCACAGCTTTCTACTTGAGTCTAAACTTGAATTTTATGGAATGATTATGTACACTACTTCAGTAAACCATAACAGAAAACTTTGCTTTACTATTCCAACTTGGAAATGTTTCTACCATTTATTATTCTAAAGTGTTACCAGATTGTTATTTCTCAACAAATACTATAACCAGGGATGGCACTTCTCATGTATTTTTTTTTTAAGTTTAAGAGGTTCTAGTTTTCTGATGGTTAAATAAGTAATCAGTCTGTCAAATAAAAAAAAGCAAAAACAGTAGGTAAGAAAATCTCTTTTATCAAGGCCTTTGGAGGTCATGTAATCAGTTAGATTTTAAAAAGAAGTGGCATTTTGTTAGGAAAATTAATACACCTTTTATAAAGCTATTTCAAGCTCAAGAAACAATTACCTGTCACTGTAGCCATGCACGTCTTAAAAACTGCTGACCACAGTAGATGTCCAGGCAGCACTCAGCCAAGGCTAAACCCAACTCTACACATTGTTCATCACTTGTCACAGCCTGCAGCAATCCAAGACCTGTGCCCTCACCAAGGAATGTCCTCCTCATGCTTGAGATCACAGCAGTGGTACCCATGCTCTTCTCACTCTGCCTCTGTTTTAACTCTGAAAGTTTTCTGTGTTTCAGTATCACTCAGCTAAAACGCACACCATGTGAAGCCTGATGGAAACTTCATTGGGTGCAGCAAATGCAGCCAAAGTGGAGAGCACAGGTACTTAACCTTCAGCTGGCAGTGCTGTGCATCACTATCAGCCTGTTGTTTGTGGGCATGACTGAAATGGCATATTCCTTTCTCAGTGCTCTTTTTCTTCGAAAAATCGCAGAATACAATATCAGCTGACATTCAGTTGCTATAAGATTACCTCTGCTCTGGGCATCTGTGCCCAAGTGCCAGAGGGCTCCTCTCTGAGAAGAGGTGGGGACTGCCCCATGCCAGGTGCAGCTGGTTCTAGACAGCTCCAACCAACCCACTGCAGGGCACAGCTGAGCCCCACAGCCGCCCTTGGGAGTGCCTCAGGGAAAGCGTTTTTCAGAAAGGCCAAAAAAATGCCTGAAGAGCAATGAGGAAAAAAAGTGTAAGGAACCATCCTGGGAACACTTAGGCCACTCCAGGAGAAGGCAAGAAGCTGTGCCTCCTCTGCTGGGGCAGGATTTCCTGGCAGCCCAGAGAGGAGTCCAGACCGAAGTAGATATGGCTGCATATTTACATGGCCTTAAAGGGAGAAAAAAAAAAAAGGCTGACCTCCACTATAAAAAAATAGTACCAGTTTGGGGGCACTTCAGTGGTCTTGAAATGAGTTAATTAATGTTATTTTGTTATTGCTAATCTATCTGAAAGTGTCAAAGGACAATAACATGTATTGTCTTTCAGAGGCATTTAAAGCATTTACATTTCTAATTGTGCCACTGTCACTGATAAATGGTTACTTTGTTCCTTTTGTCAGCCCTTTCTCTTTCCTTTTCACTTTCTGTTGCATGATGGAAGAATCTAGAAAACTATTCACATTCTTGTGGAGTGTTTCTACCCAAAGACAGCACACAGTAGCAGAGCATCACATTTGAAAAATCTTATCCACTTGCCTGATTTACTTTGTTTTTATGGTCAAATGGTTCCCCCGAGATTTTTTATAAGCTCAGACTGAGCCAGCGTGTGGTCAGAGGTCAGAGCAGCGTGGTACCTCGTCTACGCATGAAAGTAGCACTGATATTTAACTGAGTTAGAAAACTCAGACTTTTGAAAAACATTCACAATGGCATTTTGGTTTAATGTGATTTGCATGCTAATTCCATCATCTCAGTGACAAAGCAAAGATGGTGTCATCCAGAGTATTCTGAGTATTGTGACAAATCTTTAGATATTTATATTATTTTCTATTGTTTTCTCTAGACTTTCTTCACTGCTGTGAACCTACACCAATTAGGCTAATTTAGAATATCATCATGTTTTTGATACAAGACTATTTTAGAGAATGCAAACTGAAATATTTAAAAGGCATAATAAGTTTGCATTTATATCAGTAGTTTGGGGGTGGGGGGGAAGGGTTACCAGTGATTTAATCACTGTTTTATTTGTTCACAAACATCATCACAGATTCAAGGGCTGGCATGTTAAAAATGCACCCAGCCACTGCTTCACTAGAATACAGCAATTGCTGTCCTTATGACAAAAAGGATCAGGGGCAGATTTTGTGCTGAAGACAATGTAGCTGAGGAAGGAAAGCCTTTGTCATGGTTTAATTCCTGGTTATCTTAATGATTCCTATCTAATTCAGTATAGACATGATTTTGATATTTACAATGCTTATGCACTGCATTTTACATCACCTCTCATCTAGCCATAAGAACTGCACATACCTGTATCATCTGTGTGCATACTGTGCAAGCACATAATTCAGTATTAACCAGGGTGTTCTGCCAAGGTTTGGCAGAATGGCGGTATAAATCATAAAAGTTAAACCTGTAAATAGTTCATGCTTGTCACACAAAACAAGTACAGAAACTCCTTTTACAAATCTCAAAATGCATGATTGAGAACATTGGCAATGAGCAATGCTTTCCTGCTATAGTTATGCTACTGTTTTTCAGCCCTGCAAAATAGTATATACTGTGTTTTTCATATTATCTTACGCATAAATATACCTTAAACTTAACACGTGCACTCTACACATGGTCCATTAACAAGAAACTATGCATGAAATATTGCAGACTTTATTTTAAGGTAGGTACAAAAGTGACGGAAACTGAAAAGACTACGTTGGAAGTTCCTTTTGAAATTCTACTGAGAACCTGATTTTTTCGTCTTAATATTCCAATACTGTTCATCCTTATTATCCAAAAAAATAGTGCCTTTTCCAGCAAATGCTCTCTTTGTGAATTGTTATGAAATGTCACTTACCAAAACACATTTCAACAAACAAATGACATCTAATTTCTTCCAGATTATATTGTCATCTGAAAGACACTAATATGTGTGAATGAGATTAGAAATTGTCCACTCTGTTTTTCAATTTCTCTCTCAGTTCGAGGATTCAGAAATACCATGATCATCTCTGAAAACAATGAAATAACATCTGAAATAGAAACAATGAACATTTAAAAATCTATAAGTCCAGGCTAAGTATAAACTGAATGGTGTAAAATTATAATAGGGCTGTATTTTCTTTCACTAACAAGGCATTTATTATTATTTGGGTTTAATCTACTTATACACAATTGCATAATATAATAATCACATTATCATTGCACAGATATAAAAAACTGGTAAAAAAACAATAACATAAATTGTAATTCAGTCATTAGAAACACCAAACAAAGCCAAAGTCAGGGTTGCCAGCACAGTACTGCCTAACTGCCCTCATGTTCTCCCTTTCAGACACTAGCATGACATTGTACTATTTTTGCCTCAGTTCAAAAGATGAAAGACTAACTGAAAACAGTGAGGCATAGCTGACAACTTCATAGCTTTTTTTTCAGCCTACTGCTCTACTGCTTTTGGCAGTACTGAGTTTTTGTCCAACATTCTCTGGATATCTAGGAGTCAGGATTAAAAACCATTTTTCAACAATGAATTTCATAGCTTTTCAAAGCAGAGTCAAAACAGCCATTTTAATTCAAAAGGCATTTTCAACTTTTTGGAAGTTTGGGCAACACAATCGTAAACCGAGAGATTTCATAAATCAAAACAAAGTATCATCAGTGTATTATTAAAATTGAACAGATTTTTGATGGAAGAAGATATGTTGCAACTCTACTTTCACAAATTATAGTTTGTATACATAAACCTAAGCATCAATACATTTCTGCTGCTTCTTTTTTTGCTGTTGATATTAAACAAAACCTGCAATATTCTTAGATGCAGTTACACAGTCTTCTGTGAGTCCTAGAGAAGACAAAGGTCTGGGTTGCAGGAAAAGTAATTAAGCCTAACTACTTTGCACATAAGCTTAACAAGTTTCAACACAAGTAAAATGTTTCTTGAAGTTTTTGGATATGAATCTAATAGCCCAACTTGTGATATCTACTATAAATTATGGAATATAAAATGCACTAGGGAGAAAATATTCAGCTTGATTTTACTACCTTTATTGTTTCAGTGGAAATGCTTACATATATCAGGCTATCTAGCTCTTAGTCATTTGCTAGACAATTTTGTTTGTCATCATTTGCTCAAAGAAAACCTAAACGAAAGCTCAACAAAAACTATACAAAATACATAGAACTCTGCATGAATTCGGCATTGCCCATCACCAAAGAACCAAATGTTGTCAATAAAATTGCTCGCTTACAGATATCAGAAAAAGACCTATGTAACTGTTTGATTAATTGGGACTAAAGCCATAAAAGTTTGATGTCACATGGAATAACTTACTTCTGACATACGAAAGGACATATGGTCTGATGGGGCCATAAAGCATAACAACTTCTAATGTGTATAGAGTGGGTAATCACAATGTCATACAAAGACATTCATGGTTCATCACAAAATCCTTTCAGATACTTGTGAGGTCCAGAACTAGAGACCACCGTGATTCTATTGTAGCAATGCAAATATAATGTTTAATCAGTACAGTGAAATTAAGTTGAAACAAAGTGTCATATATAACCACATGGAGCTTATTATTTGTACTTTGAGTCATCAGTATGTTTGAGACAGATTTTTGGATGTTGGTTTTAGTGAAAATCCATGATAGCTACCACAACGAGGTGTGCTGAATGAAAAGACAAATTGTTAATATATTCTGCCTATCAAAATTATCTTTTTAATTAGCACACCGGTGTCAAGAAATCAAGATGAAAAGGTTGATGCTTTCTTCACATAATTATGTAGAACTGCTTATAGCTAAAAAAATGCAGCTGTTATAAGTGCACAAGATGCTTTCTATTTTCAGATAGTATTCTTCTGGAGTTATTCAAAAACATAAAAATGCATTTTAAAATTCACTATGATCTCCTTAATTCATCATAAAGTAGATAATTTGAGTATGTTTTATTCACTTACCACTACCCTGAAAATGAGATTTGTTTCTGCTGACTCTTTTCCCCTCCCCTTTTTTTCTGTTTCATACTGGAGAATAATGAGTCCCCTACATTTCCTTGTAATATTTTTCTTTAGCCTGAGACTCATGCTATGATTTGGAGCTCTTTTACTGAATTGAGGTATTATTAGGCCTTATCAACAAAGTGAGTGTTGCAGACAGGAATTGATATTTGGATCTAAGCTAATCTCCTGTATAAATTGAGGGCAAATTGTATGGTTACTTTGGAAGGAAGAAAAAGAGGCTGTTCCACTAAGAAAAAACAACTCCCATGTGAAGAGGATTTGGTGAGATAAGCATTACAGAAGCACTCACTCAGAGCAGTCCAAGCTGCTGTTGACTCCACAACCCCACTGATAGAGAAGTTCACAAGCTATTTCTTGCATTATACTGTTTCCTGTGAGCAATGAGAATTAACCACTGCTAGCCAAAAGCACTACAAACAGCTGCAGCCAGTACTGGAGGTCAAGAGGTGCCACTACCTAGATACTTTATTGCCCATAGTTTTCATCCCAAATGTGAGGCATCCCTGCAAAAAAAAAATACAAGTGCAGTTCCCCTAGTTCTGTTAGAAAGGGTTTTTTTTCCAGAAATTTTACATATCACAACAGTACAGTAAACATAAAACAACACAGCCATACTGACTTGAATCTGCAGGTAGCCTGAAGCAGTACTTCAAAGTGTGTGGACTAATCACCTAGCTCACATTAATCGCTGTCCTCATGAATCTGATTATCACCCCTCTAGGGGACACATAAAAGTTCACCATTTTTACTGCAAGACTATTACCCTAATGCAATAATCCAAGTACCATTTGGTTTTCCTATCCCCCTGACTGACAGAATCTGCTCTTCCTCTTTTTCATAAAGAGGAAACCATGTTCCCTGCACTCCTCTTTGTAGATTACCTTTACAGGGTGAAGACAACAGATTATTGAGGCTTTCTACAAACATCTGTTTTATCACAGTGCAGCTAGGAAGCTGGAGCTGGCTGAGTACATAGCAGTATCCAAATAGAGATCACAGCAGAATCCTCCCCTCTATTAAAGGGAAAAAAAAAAGCCAGGAAAACTCAGGAACATTTTGAAACAGGAGAAGTATCTGGTATGTCTTGGAAGGGTTATGAGACATAGGAATAAATAACACAAGATAATGAAAAACAGGATAGCTTGAAAAAGGCATTTCACATGCACAACATGGAACACCTCAAACTTTGTACACATTACTGAGTGGCTCATGAGTTTTAACAGCAACAGACTCCTAATAGAAATGATGAAAACTAGAAAAATAATTACAATAGGACAGAAATTACAGAAGATACAGGTAACACATACATCCTTCAGTCTCATTAAAAAGTTCTCTCTGCAACACTTTGGTCTTTACTTACAAGTCGTTTGAGGCAACAGAACGATGAAGGAAAAAGGAACAGCAAAGAATGGGGCTGGGGCCTAAAAATAATGTGAGAGAACCTTAAAGGCCTGGTAAGAAATTCCTTGAATTACCTGCCTTTTTCTTTTCAGTAGCAGCTCAGTAATATAAAAAAAGAGTATGTTTAAAACAAAGAAGAAGCCCAACAATGTACATAGCTCTCTAATTGCATCTGATCATTTTACTTAAAAAGGGAGGAAATTCCCCCACCAACTCTTTCTGGTTTTGGCTTTTGGGTTTTTTTTTTTGGTCACACCATGAAAGAATGCAACTAAGTTTTCAAATGCTAGTACCAATGGTCATTTTAAGAAAAATTAGAGCATAATATAAGTAACAGGAATTACAGTTGCATGAATAGTTTTAAAAGCAAAGGCAATATACCCCTCTTTTGAAAGTACAGTTGTTTTAACTG
The DNA here is from genome assembly GCF_001715985.3 of Manacus vitellinus. Lineage (NCBI taxonomy): Eukaryota > Metazoa > Chordata > Aves > Passeriformes > Pipridae > Manacus > Manacus vitellinus. The sequence goes on along the minus strand of NW_021940864.1, from coordinate 24,797,947 downwards.
TGGTCAAAAGCACATGCAGAGTATCTCTAAGAACTGAAGTTAATATTTTTTTTGAGGAATAAAAAGGCCAAAACACCCAAACAGCTACACACATGTAACATATGTCAGCAAAGAAAACAAAAGGTTATATTCTAAATAAACTCATACACAATATTCTGATCAAACAGGAGCAGGCAACTGAACAGTCCATCATCTTGATGCCAGACACATAATTTTTCTGCTTCCCTTGGAGAAAGTAACTATGCACTATTTCTTGCCAATTGTATATGCATGAAATTTTTCTTGATACTTCCAAGTGTGAAGACTTCCATACTTTTATTTCATAGCTTTCATTAGAAAATATTTCTGAAAGCCTGCAACACTTGAGTAGTACTAGTTTCCCATCTAATTTCCTTAGGTTACCCAAGAATTTTGTGAAATAACATGTAGGTAGTAAAGCAAACTACAAATTTAAAGAGAAACTATTAAGTAACAGTTATGTTACTTAATACTCTGGACCTAACTCACAGAGAGCACCTTTAGTAAGATTTTTACTTATATAAGCAGAAGTAAGATTTCTGCTCCATGAGCTGTCAGTCTGAATCAGGTTACATATAGTGTCCTGACTATGACACACAAGGTTGGGCTTAAGGAAAAGAAGATAGGTTCAAAATAAAATAACATTACTGCTGTTATGCCAACTGAGGTATATTCCATAGGGGAACTGTCTGATGTAAGGGCAGGAAGAAAAAATTTGTCAGCTTATGGAACTTTTTCTCCTTTTAGGACTTAGTTTTAGCAGACAGGAGCAACTCTGAGCAGCTTGTACTACCTCAGATCCAGTGATGTAGCAACACATCAATCATGGAGTTTTTGGCTTAGAGCTGGCTCAGTGTCCAGATCACGCCTACTTCATTTTTCTTTGGTTGGGTGAGTGGGGCTTTTTTGCAGTGGGAGAAAATAATTTTTTTAAATAAGCGTTTCAATAATAAAAAACAGCCTAAGAGTTCACCTCAGGGATGATATACCAATATGCTAAGGCACTGCAAATCACTTCTCCCCCAAAGGGATCTGCAAAGTACGGAAAGAGATTCTTCCCATGACAACTCCTACTTGGCTTCCAGACCCTAAAGTCTATGTAGAAGACATCTGTAGCCTTTCCCTCATCCACTAAGCATAGAAGGAGATTGGGTAAGTCAAGCAGGACCTGCATTTCATAAATCCCTGCTGGCTGCACCTGATCCCCTAGTTCTCCTGCATGTGTCACATGATGGCACTCAGGATGATCTTCTCCATTACCTTGCTGGCACTGAGGTCAGGCTGACAGGCCTGTACTTCCCTGGATCCTCTTTCCAACCCTGCTTGTAGATGGGTGTCACATTTACTAACTTCCAGTCAAATGGCACCTCCCCAGTTAGCCAGGACTTCTGGTAAATGATGGAAAGTGGCTCGCTCGGTGAGCGCATCCAACAGCTCCCTCTGTACCCTTGGGTGGATTCCATCCTGTCCCATAGACTTGTGCATGTCTAAGTGGTGTAGCAGGCAGTTAGCCTTTTCCCCCTGGATTGTGGGGGCCTCATTCTGCTCCCTGTCCCTGTCTTCCACCTCAGGAGGCTTAGTACCCCCAGAACAACCGGTCTTGCTATTAAAGACTGAGGCAAAGACAGCATTAAGTACCTCAGCCTTTGTCACTGTGTTTCCTCCTATATCCAGTAAAGGATCAAGATTTTCCTTAGCCCTGCTTTTGTTGCTTATGTATTTATGAGAAACTTTTTTTATTGTCAGAGGACAGCCTGCTCCTCCATCTTTAAGATTTCCTCCTTGAAGAACGTCCAGCCTTCCTGGATTCCTTTGCCCTTCATAACTGCCTCCCAAGGGACTCTCTCAACCAGTCTCCTGAAAAGGCCAAAGTTTGCCCTCTGTAAGTTCAAGTTCTGCTGATCCCCGCTCTTTCCTTTCAAGAATTGAAAACTATAATTTTGCGATCCCTGTGCCCAAAATGGCCTTCAACCATCACATCACATTGCCCACCTCTGTTCACAGACAATAGGTCCAGCGGTGTGTCCTCCCTAGTTGTCTCACTCATCAACCATGTCAGGAAGTTATCTACCACACACTCCAGGAATGCCCTAGACTGTTTGGTCTCTGCTGTATGCTTTTTCCAGCAGACATCTGGTAAGCTGACATTCCACAAGAGAACAAGGGCCAGCAATTGTGAGACTTCTCCCAGCTATTTACAGAATATTTCATCTGCCTCTTCACCCTGGTTGGGTGGTCTATATCAGATTCACACTGTAATGTCTCCCTTATTGGTCTTCTTCTTGAGTCTTAACCATAAACACTTAACCATATCATCATAAACCTCTAGACAATCAAAATATTCCTTAACATACAGAGTTAGCCCACCACCTCTCTTTCCATGCCTATCCCTGAGACAGCAGACCAAAGGACCTTGCTGCACACTGTACCTTCACTTGTACTTCACAGTTGCTCACTTGTATGATGACACAGAAACAGCACTGTTGAGATCAGAAGGGACTTCTGGAGACCATCTAGTCCAACACATTGCTCAAAACAGAGTCAATTACAGTGCAATTAAATGCAAACATCTTGTAAAATTGCAAAACCTCAGTCTTCTACTCAGTAATTTTAGGCACTTGCAAGTAGTAGAATCACAAATTCTGTGGTGCAGTCTAAAGTTAATAGCTTAAATCCTTTTGTTATTCCTGCTTATGTTTGTGTTATCTCCTGAAGCATTATGAACTTACAGTTGAAACTGTTACATTTTTGTAGAAAAACCTAAGATATTTTGTAACCAGCAAATAGTTTTGCTTGGTTTAAATAATAATTCCTTTTAATTAGAGGGAGAAATGTCTGCTATAGCAAAGCACAACACATTATTTAAGCTTTTACCTTTACCTTTTTCACTGATGAAAGGAAAACTTAATTAAACAATTGTAAACATTCTAAAAATACACAGTAGAGTGACAAATATGTTTACTGATGAACACTAAGCAACAAAACATTAAACAGATGTTAATGAATGTGAAATAGTTTTGGGTTCATGCCTGTAGGAGCTGGAGCTCTAAAAAAAAATTCCACTGTATTAGGTCTGGCTGACCTGGAGTTCATTTCCCCTCCGTAGCCCTCACAGTGCTGTGCTTTGCACTGGCATCTAGAAGAGTGTTGATAACACACCGGTGTTTTGCCTACTGCTGAGCACAGCACCAACACTGTAACATTCCTTCCTTAGTTGAGGGCAAGATCCTGGGAGGGGACCCAAGTAGGCCAGCTGACGCAAACTGACCAAAGAGATATTCCATACCATGTGATGTCAGCTCAGATATAAAAGCTAAGGCACAGGGCAGGAGGGCGGGCATTCATTGTCTTATGGCTGCCTGCTGAGAAACCATCACGTGTACTGAAGCCCTGCTTCTCAGGAGTGGCCAACCATTGCTGCTCATGGGAAGTAGAGAATATAACCTGCTATCCTTTGCTTCTGCGCGCGCAGAACTCACTTCAAACTACAAAATTATGTTAAGTGTAGACATAGCTGGTATTGATTTTCTCTTCTGTCCACACCCAATGCCCAGAATCTGTCCAAAACCACAGTACTGGTTCTATATAAAAAAGATAATGCAGACTGTACCACTAACATTTTTTATATATTGTTATTTTCCTGATGCTGAAGAGCCTGAAGAACTTTAACCATCTCACTGATAGGTCAATCTTGCTGCTATTCTGCTTGAATACTCTGAGAATGTTATAATAGGGACTTACGTAGAATAACATTATATGAAGTAAAAAGTTTGTAAAATATCAGTTGGGAAGTATTTCTTGAAGCAGACAAGCTAGAATTTACTTCAAGAAAACACAGGGAGGAAAAACATAGATGCACTTGTTCATTTACCTTCCACTTCTGCAAATACTTAACTTAAAAAATATCCAGTTGATTAAGAAAACTTAGTGCACACGAAATGCTGCTGATTTATCTGTTGTTTCCTTTCTTATGTATATTTAATAAAGATTCCCAGTCTCCTTTCTTGTAATCTGTTTGAGACTGAAACTCTTCGGTACTTGGGTGATTACACAAATTTTCTTTTTAATGCCTTGAAGCCTAGGGGTAAAAAAAGCATTGACTGGCTATGAAAAGCATACTAATGCTGTATACTCAAAAAAAAAAATCAAGATCTTAATTGTCACTTCCTGTAAGACTTCAGAGCTTATAGAAAATTCCAGGGTACATCCCACAAGCAAATGCAGCAGTAACTAGTAACTGCAATGAGCCAGATCTTGGTACAGCATTTCAGCAAACTTAAACTCCTTCCATACCTGCAATCTGACAACATGCATGCAAAATATTTGTGTATCACTGTGTAATCTACACACGCTGGCAACAGATCAGAAGCTCTTAGTCTGCAGTTGTGCATTAAACCCTCTCTGTCTCAAAAAGTTTGTGCTAGCAATCATTTTCTATTGTTTATTGTCATTCCCAAGAAAAGTTCCCTGGTAAGTCACTGTCAATGCCACCTATGGAGAAACTTCTACACTAACTTCTTGGAACTGCTTACAGTAGTGCTGTAATAACAAAAATTATTAACTATTTCTTCCAACTGACATGGGAAAATAGAACTCCAGGAGGTTTATATGCTACTGAGAATATGCAAGTGTTGCACAAAAACAGAAGTCAGTTTATTTACATAAACACAGGAATGTTTGTTCATGTCCAGTTTAATCCTAAGAAAAGGATTCAGTAAGCCCATCAATTGCTTTAGGTTTAATTGGACTGACGTTGAAACATCTTTAACAACATCGTAGTGCAGATCTTGATGTGAAGCTTTGCCAATATTCCAGTAGTTGGTTTTCAAAAATGTGATTAATGAAAAGACAGAACTCTGTGTTACAGTACCGTTCTTAAAAATAAACACAGCCATTCAGTTTTCCCCTGTCAGTAAGAGGACTGAAAACTGTAGTGTTTACAGATCTTTTCAGTTTCTTGACAAGAAATGAAATTTATTTCTTTTTCTTTCCCCCAAAGTTCAATATTCTTTCTAGAATGCTATGTTTTTCACCTTACCTTAATTAAATTTCATTAGTGGAATCTGTCTACAAAGAGCTACACTCAGGAATTAGACTGTGGCAGTGAGGAGGACAAACAACAGTTGCACTTGATCACCTTTATGTTTTCGTTACACTTATCTAAACTTTTAATATTATCTCTATACATCTAAGGACAACTATTGACTTGGAAAATACATTTCTTACTTGTCAAGAGCTGAAAATCTGCTGCCTTTAGCATTTTTGAGAAGACAGTATCCACCACTGTGGATATGTACCTCTTCCTGTTCTTGTCCAAGACTTTTATTTCTGCTGCAACAGCAATCACAGCAAAAAGAAAGTAATCAGGCATATACCCATGCAAACATGATATGGAGGTTAATACATTTTCAAATACTGTGAGTGATAATTGCTGTTTCTAGTTAAATGATTAAATCTACTACTCACGAAAGCCTGTGATATGACATTTTTACTTAATTACCTTTTCTTCATGTAGAAATATTAATCATTAGATCATCTAGTTTTCAAAATGCATTTGGAATAAAGATTATGAAATGAGGGACACATTCTATTTAGAAGACCTCAGTGCACATTTCAAACTGAACTTCCTAAGCAAGACAGAATTATTGAACCATGGTAGTTTTGAGATGGTACCAAAGCGAAAACCCCAGTGACACAGCATCAAAGGAAGAGACTTTATGATGTTAATGAGGAGTCGATAAGCACAGACAAAACAGTGCATAAAAAGCTAAACATGGTGCTGGGTATCTGAGTGTCCAAACGTTAACTGAGCATTAAACAAGTTCTTTCAAACGGGCACTCATTCCGAAATTTATTAAAAGGGGAACAAGATCTGTCGCCATTAACCAGCCAGAGAAACATAGCAACACCTTGCTGTGAATGAAAGACTCCAATATAAACTAATTTGAAACTTGGAGACAAAAGGGGTTGTGAGTCAGAAACATTTGAGGAACTTACACTGTGAGAGGTAAATGAAGAAAAAATATCCATAGTGAAAGCAACAGGCAGAATAAAAAAGCCCAACATTTGAAAAGTAGGAGTAGATTACGCTTTTCCAAAACAGAGTGGAAAGTATCTCAATAACTGAAATATTTTGGCAAAGTCTGGATTAATCCTGCATGGTTGGAGAGGAAAAGTAACAAAGGAAATATTGTGCAAGAAGGCACAGCCAGATTCACTCATTCTGAATTGAAGAAATCTGAGGTCTCCAGAAGCCAATGAAATTTTTTTTAAAAAAAGGCTTAGAAGACAAATCTGTTTGCTAGTGAAACTTGCAGCTGCATACGTAGGCTAGACAAACAGATTTAGTTTGGACACAAGAAGATTTAGTTTGAAACAGAAAACTAGATTATCAATTTGGCATACTAATTGTAGCTAAAATCATATCACAAACAAAATTATTCTGTGACTATCACTGAAGTAGAGGAACAAGAATTATGGCCTATAGCTCCACAGACAGACAGGGATGAAGGAAGTAAGATCATATAAAGGAAGAAAGATGAGTCATGAGCTAAATATAGCAATTATTACAGAGAAGATGGCTTAATTTTTAAAGCGAATGTTAGCTTTAGAGTCAAAGGTATGTCCCAGTCCTGCACTTCAGCCATGAGAGATTTTACTGGTAGCAGAGAACAGGAGTGCCATTTCAGAATCTGAAGGAAAGCATGGAGAAACTGCTTTAGACTGATACTCTAAACTTCGATAGCAAGGGAGAGAGGCTGTAGCTGGTTTCCAAAAGACATCAGTGTTACGAACTTAATATCATGTACTTGACAGTTTTGTGCCCTTTCATCCAGCCTTATTAGTTTTTACATCCAAGGGCCAATTTTAGCCCATTCTACCCGACGGTAATTTTTCTGAACGTTATATTCTTGCAAATTCTAGGAGAACCAGTGGCTAAAGGAAGAAACTAATTTATGAAAAAGGCATAGCTCAGCTATTATTCGTTCCTTGTACTGGCCACTCAGCACTCATAAAGCTCTGGACATTGAAGAAAATTTTCTCATCAACAAGAATAACACATAGAGGTGACACTGCTGTATAAGGGTGGAGGATGGCAGTTCCTGCAGTTTTTTTTTCTGGTTACCATGTTTGAACAGAATGTTTTAATAAACATATGTACTGCTAGGGAATCATGCAAGTTTAGTTCCTTACAGCTCATAAGAACAAACCAAACAGAAATGCTCCTTTTGCATGGCCAAGGGGAAGATTAGAAAAGTCTGAGTTAAAAGTTAGTAGAAAAAAATTCTACAAAGAGAATCCAATAAAATACATTCTATTCTAAAAGTTTGCTTCTTTTAGTCAAAATGCCAGAATGGTATTTATTTACCATGTATTAACTCGTGAACACTGCAAGAATTTTAAAAATAGAAGCAACTCATACTGTTTAGCTTTTACGTAAAATACATATAAACAAGACAGGAGCTGGGTTGTTTGGGTTTTTTTCAAACTTGACTGGCATCACAGTCAAATGTGACTATATTAGAGTTTGCAGATAGTTGGATTGAGGACTTTAATGGGTTATATTCCAAGACTAAGGAATTAGATGTACAATCAAATTGTGAAGCTGACACATATTTAAAATGCCTGGTGCAGGCCGCTAATAAAGGTGTGTATGCAGTAAGATACTGATACAGGTTTTTTCTTTCCTTTTAATGAAACTTATGAAGTGCCACATCAATCCTCTGCCACAGGACAGCTGAGGTCCACCACTGCTCATTAAAAGAAATTGTTCAGCATGAAGTCAGAAGCCATACTGAGGAGGAAGCAGGCAGTGAACACAGTAGGACAAGAGCTGGTTGGGGAAAGAAGGCTGGCAAGCAGCTTGTTGCCAACAAGAGGAACAGCAACAAATCTGGCAGACGGCTGTGCAGCAGGGGCCCATGTAGAAGCCATGTGAATGGGTACAAAAAGGTGAACTCTCACCATGACAACTTCTCTCTGCATGTGGTCAGCTCCCAGAGAGTTTAAAACCTGTGAGTATCACTGGCATTAAAGTGAATGAGTCCATACTCTTATACTAAATTGTTCTTGGGAATTGAAATGGTACCTGTTTCATTTATATCTCTAAGCTTTTAAGTTCAGAAGCAATGACTGAGATGCCATCCATTTCTCCTAGTACTAGTGAAGGAATGTTCTTGTGCATTCAAAAAAATATATGTGCCCCTGTGAACCTGCCACAAGCTGAAATAGAAGGAATCTACTGTTGAGAGATAAAGAAACTCAAATTTCATTTTTCAGAGAATTATACCATGCACTTAGACTATGACTCAGAATTTCAAAATCATTTTTAAAGGAAGGAAGCAAAAGGGACTTCAGAGCTGGAAAAGAAAAAAATAAACCTATTCCAAACTGTTTGGAAACCACATATTTTTTTCAGAATGGCTCTGTTGGTATTATCATCTCATTTTATGTGCATACTTCTGTCCTAGGTCTTAAGACCATAAGCCTAACTAAACATACATTTGATGAAAAGCGTTTCATAAGAATTCATCCTAACCTTAATCTGTCACAAGAAATCAGATTCCACCTTACCACTTTTTGCTCATTATTAAAGTATAGACTCTACTTAAGAGTTATTTGAGAACATTAAAAGAATGGATTACTATAAAAGAAAAATTTACATTTTTTTACTTACTTCACTTTCTGACATCACTTAATATATATATTTGAATTATAGCTATTATTTTGAGAGGTAAAACATTAATGCAAGAATCCTGAACAAACTATGATTGAGATGTGGCAGTAAATTATACACATATGTACACATATTATACACAAACCATTCTCAACATATTATACATAAATTATTCTGAACAAAAAAAATACAGTCAAAGCATTAAAAAAGTTCTTTAAAAAGTCAAGAAATAGAAAAGCAACCAAAATGCTTATTGAAACTCAACTAGCACCCAATAAAAACAGTTCAGCTTTGTTGAAATAATACTGTTTGTAGGATTAGTAAAAAAGGATCACTTAATATCACAAAGTCTCTGTAGATATCAACAGTTGATTCAATATTACATGCCATTAAAACTTTGGAGGATGTGCTCTTTCTGTGCCCAGTTGATTTCTTACCAAAATTTTGAGTATTATTTTTGACTTCCAATAGTTATAGTATGTCTTGTTCTCCTACAGAATTTACTACCCAAATGAACAGAAAAAACAGCTAAAACACCTTCAAATTTAAGTGAAACCTTAGAGAATCTAAACCATCTTTTTATATAAATATATAAAGAATATATATATATATATATATATACAGGCTTCCTATGGAAGTTGAGTTGCCATCCCTGGAGGTATCTAAAGACATGTAGATGTGACACTTAGGGACACAGTTTAATGGTGAACTTGGTAGCATTAGGTTAACAGTTGGACACGATGATCTTAAGGGTCCTTTCCAGCATTCTGTAATTCTGTGACTTTCAAGTACCTTTCAATGTAAGTGCAAGTATGAATAAACACATTTATAAACCATAACAAAATTTAAGAGCATTTTTTTAACAAGTCAGCTGTAGTATGTTCCAGTTTCATAATCATGGATCAGCTGAATATTCAGATGGGAAGTGTGAGTATATGCTAATACTGTATTTTCTAACTGGTACTTGATATTGAAAAAATATTTGTAATGCATTATGCAAAGTAACTACTCATAAAGACCTTCCTCATATTCTACAGATTTTAAAATTCCAGTAACCAATATTAGTATTACATTTCTATGACAAAATAGGAAGCACTTTTTCAGAAAAAGCTGCAGAAACTCACTGCAACCAGATATAGTCCATGTCTTTGTTAATTAATGCTCATGTTGAAAAAAACCAACTTGTTAAAGTGATGAATAAATAAAGTAGATTTCAATTTGTATGAGTCATAGCATCTTTGGTTTGCTGCCATAAAACTGGGTTTCATAAATTCACATCTGTGAAGATTCTTCCAACATGTGAGCACAGCTGTCCCTCATATCCAACTTTCTCCACATTTTCTGAGCATCCTTTTGTCTGTCTGGCAAAATCAAGCTTCCAATTACTATTGTACAAAGTTATTTTGTCATACAGCTAGCATCTTTGTCTTCCACTAAACATCTGTTAGGAAAGCTGAATACTTGTGTGCAAATTATATTTCCTTTCAAACATAATCTTTTAAGATTATGTTAATAGATAAACTCCTCACACTCAATGTGGGAGGTATTAAATTGCCTAAAGAACAAGTGAGTTCAATTTATCAATGGCTAACACTTCTACAGCATTAACTCCAAAAACAGTTTTACCTATCAGACAATGTATGTGGCTCTGTTAATACAAAATCTACTGAAATAGTTCACATACTTTCTAAATCTATCCTGATCAGTTTTTTGTTTTGTTTTTCTTATGACAATCAGGAAGACTGAGGTAATTCTTAAAATCCACTCTGATTTTTAATTCTCTTTGCTACTGATGAATTGCCAAAAGTATTTACTTGGTCATTATATAAATGCTAGTGTAAAAATTAATTCTGGCCTAGAATTTGTTAAATATTTTGAGCATTCATCTCCCTGCCACATAATTTCTGATCCAACAAAGTTTTATTTCCAGATTGTAGTTAATCCTTAATAAATCTTAGGCACATCACAGGCAATGTATCTGTGTATTTCCTGCAACACATTATTGCAGATTCTTTTCATTAATTATTATATGATTATTTCCTTTGTTATTTCTTTCCCATAGAAACTGTATTTTTCATTCTGCTGCCGCTTGAGGAATTTTAAAACAAAATGCATGTCTATGATAGACAACACTACAGTTTTACATCACTATAAGTACTTCTCTATTCTTAATCTCTGTTGATTTGTAAAATTCTTTGAACAAAGCAATGAATAAAAATTCCTGAATCTAATCTGTAAAAATCAGCAGTTTTGTTTTGTTGGTTTTTTGGGCTTGGTTTTTCAGAAAGGAGAAAAATTCTGATACCTTCAGGTCTTATTATTCCAAATAGTAAATGAGAGGAGTTTTCAAGAGAAGGTACTGGAGTAGATGAGAGCTTATTCTGAATTTCTTTCTCATTCTAAGGTAAGCATGAGATGTATTCTAGGCAGATGGGTACAGCAGATTTTTTTTTCTTAACACCAGCATTCTAGAGAGTAGATTTTTAACACTATCTTTATACTTAAGTTTGTTTTCACGCTAAACAGCCTAAGAAAACAAAAATGCTACTATTTCTTATCATGGGCCAAGAGAAATTCAAGATTTATTGCATGGGAAGGATTACTGCTTCTAATATGTTACATTTTAACAACAAAGTCTGAACAATGGCAACAAAATACTACCATTTGATCTCTACTCCCTATAACCAATAAACTCTGCTATTTTGTAATCCATGAGCACCAATTGTCATTGTGATTAAAGAAGTAGTGGAAAACAGCTTTGGCAAAATTTAACAGTGGGTTGACAGCAAGTAATTCATTCCATACATTTAAGCACACTTGCAATCAATCTTTGAATCTTTTTTAGCTTTAAATATAACCTTTCTGAGATAAGGGGAAAAAACTACAAAGGATATTCATGTTTTAGATTAACCATGGATTTATCTCAAGGTATAATTATTTAAACCATACAATCGATAACAGTTGGAACAGGCAGAATATCAGTCTGCATCACCTACTAGTCTGTTTTAGGATGTGTTTCAGGGTTAAATGTCTTAATGACTATAGAATCTATGTTATCAAAAACATGACCAGATGCTGCTACCCATACAGTCACAAAATGAACACTCAGAAAGAGTAACTGTAAACTCAAGAATTACACTCATTACCATGCATGACTGTGAACTGGTTTAGACTTTGTCTCTAAATACAGCTCCACATCCTGAAGAGTGTGAATCACTTTTCCCCATCTTCTGGGTTCCACAATGTACCTACATAAGCAAATAGCAATTATTTGTTAACTATTCCACTGCTGATTGCTTCAGTAAAAACATCTGATTCTGGAACTGAAGACGCAGCAGCATTCAGGGCAAAAATTGAGTAGGCAGTCTTGTAACTTCTTATCTATTTTGAGCTTTAGAGTATTGGCACTATGGCCTCATAATTTTACAGGGTTATTTAGAAGATAGATATTTCTCTTTACTTCAGTGAAACATAAGTGATGTATTGCACAGGAAGTGCAATATCAGAGACAGTAAAAATACCAAATCTAAATCCATAATATGTAAATACAAGATTTTGAACCATTCTGCTACATCTCACAAATCTCCAGTTTGGGTGAAGAACATCAGTTGAACCAGTCACTCATGTGCTTCAGGTGAAGGGGCAAGCACTTCACTGCTTTGCATATGCATCTCACCTTTGTTTAACTCCATTAAACTCCATAAGTTAAACTTTGTTTAACTTATTTCCACCTGATGCAGAACATAAGAACTGTTGTCTGCAGAAAGACAGGTCAGAATGAGAAAGCTAAATAATACAGAGAGGTTAAATATAGTTCAGTCAGCAGAACTGATTAATTCATCTAGAGTATTTTAAGAGTCAGCTAAAGCAATGTCTTTGATACTCCAAGGAAGACCAATGAAATCCCAAAGGATTTGTGAAATGCAAACATAATGCTTTCCTTTAAAGTCAGAGCAACCTATAGACATTATTACAGGCTGATTGTGGCACTCAGGAAAATATTGGGCAATGTTAAACAACTTTAAAAGTACGTAACAAGATAACGTGATGTTCAGTATGGGGTTCGTAAAACACCCCCCCTGCAACCACCACCATCCTACTCCCCAATAACTAAACTAATTCATATTTAGTCATTTCATTTTATATATGGTGACTCTTGAAAAAGAAGGGGGAAATAACAGATACCAGGCTCAAGTAAGTTTTTGGTGGTGCTTATGCAACTGTGTTTTGATTTTGAGAAAGTTACAGCTTAGGCATGAACTAGATATGAAAATAAGAAGAAGGGTGAGGAAAGAGGAGTTAAACATTGGAACAGGAGTGTCAAGAGAGTCTGTAAAGCATCTCCAAGATGAAGGTTTTAGCAAAAAAACTAACAGGATTGGCCTAGGATTATACTTGATCTTGCTTCCACATTTTTGGGAGGGACTAGATCTCTTGAGATCCCTTTTGGTATCCATTTTTATGATACCACAGTATCTCATAAACAAGTAGGGAAATCAGAATCAAATTACCAAAGGAAACATATGTAGCTATCCAGTTACCAAGACTTAGTCCTTGCCAAGCTGGAAGTCTGCCTGGGATCTTCCTGCAGAGGATTCTATTGCATTAGATAATGTTATTTTCAGTATTCAAAGGATGATGGAGAAAACATAGTCTCACAGCATTTGCAGATAATTTGAAACTCAAGAGCAAGCCCTTCAAAGATTAGAATTAAAACTCCAATTTACCAAAAACTAAAAATAAACATCCATATTCAATCACATTGAATCCAGTGATGAAAAAAGCAAAATGCTGCACTATTCAAAGGTAAAAACCCCTTCAAAATATGTAAACACATAATCCAGAAGAAGAAGGTTTAGAAGCAAAAAGTCATTCCAATCAACCATTTGTGTAATTTTAGATTTCCTGGCAACAAGGTAAAAAAACCAATTTAAACTAAATTCTGCATTGTTTCAGAAGAAATTGTCTCAAAGAAAAAAGTAGTCACTCTTGACACAGTAGTCATCAGGTGTCATCTGCCTGTGACAGAACAGGCTAGAGGAAAAAGAAGTCTGATACCATCTCTGGTATCAGGAGTCGTTTTATTAGTTGAATGAATCAAATTTTCCAAATTGAACAAAGGTGTTCTTGAAAAATATTTTCATTACGCCATTTAGCTCTAACACTATCATGTCATTATTCCTCTCATTTGGCCGCTGAAGTTGCCTCTTATCAGGTTTATTATCAGTAAATACTGATATTTAGTCTCAGAACACTATGTTCTTGGAACCCTCAACTGAAAGAGTAATTTTTTAATTTCTGGGAAGCAATTGATAGAGTTTCCAAATTTATTAATGTTCTAGATGACACTGAAAATGCTAATGTACTAAATATAACTTCCAGTTAGAACACACTGAAACTGTACAGAAGCATTCAAGGTAATCTCTGAGAGAATATAAAAGTTTGCCATATTAGTCTTTTGAATAATTTAAGATATATAATTTCTCATTCTTCTACAAAAATATTCCCATAAAATTTTGCAGAGGATTTTCTTCATCTGTACCCTGTTCTGGATGAGTACAAGGCTTTCACAGTTTCCTAAATTCCCCAAAAAATGGAGGCGTCTGAAGGACAAAGCTGTAGCAGTCTTAGCTGCAGTCTCTAACATAGACAATGCTGTAGCATAAAGCCAAAAAGAAGTTAAAAAACAAAGCTATATGCACAACTTCTAGGAGATATAAATTTAAGGAAGCTTCTCAGATTTGGTCCACTTCTTAATTCTGTCTAATGTGAGCTAGTTCCTGTTGTACACCTGTTGTTTCACAAAATCATAACTACAGATTAAGGTATGAGTTATTCCTGCTACATAAGGCAGTCTTAGTAAGTATGCTCATACAATTTGTGTTAGTGATGCCAGTTTTCAAAGAAACAAGGCACAATAGCCAGTTAAATTACAGTTCCACAAATAAAATTTTGCACATATTAATTATGCCAGCTACTGAAAACCCATTACTTCACTAGGCATTACATTTTTCCCTTCTTGCCAACATCTCACCTATACTTTAAATTTTAAGCTAATATTTGATTTAAAAAACAGTTTCAACTGAGTTCTATTCATGATTTATATTATTTTAATTTGTCATTCAGGATAACTATTCATAACTGATTCTAAACAAGTATCAAATAATTAAATTATTAGAAACACAGTGAAACATATTTCCTAAAAATCATCAATTGCAGGTTTTACAGACATAATGTTAAAATCTCAGTAGGTACTCAATGTTATTTGACATGGATGAGGTAAACTTAAAGACTCGCTCTCTAATTACTATAAATACTGAACAGACTAGCATCTGCACATAAAAAGGATTGATTATACTTTAACAAAACATGCAAACAGACTAGGAAAATGCTAACGGGAAGCACAGCTATACTTTTACTATCAAGTTTTATGTCAATCATAGTACCAACTTGCAAGTATACTGTAAAAGATTTGTGTCACTGCATTCACTAGGAGCATTCTGAAAAGAACAGGCCCAAATTTGGAGACAGCACAAGTGATTAAATGTCTATGCCCCAGCTGAGCAAGCTATCACTTTTGCATTCATGGTTAGGCAATGCTTAGCCTTGGTCACAACAGGTTTGTTTGTGGTTTTTTTGATTTTTGTTTGGTTGGGTTTTTTATAAGCACAAAGAACACCAAATTTGTTCTTTTTTAAATTCAAATTTATTCTACGAGGAATTAAACTTGATCTCAGTATCACCAATAAAACCAAAGCAAAGTGTTCTGGGCTCGTATCTCTTGGTCATTAATGTGCTATCATAAATCTTAACAGGATTATAGCACACAGGAGAACCTGGTAAATGTGTGCCCAACCTAGAGTTACTGGTTTAAGTTATCTCCAGGATGCAACTGTCAGAGGATTCCTAAAGGGAAAAAACAGCATGCTCTTCTGTCAAATACAGCTTAACAGTGTAGATCCTGATTGAGATTTACAGGCACTTTTGCAATCTGAGCAACCAGGAGTTTTAATTCTAAACAGGGTACATAGCAGATAAGTAAAGATATAAAACCTATGAAGGACGTGAGAAGGACAGAGTGGCAGGACAAGTCTGGATAAAGCAAAAGGAATGCACAATTTAAAGTAAATATTAAATAAGGTTCAATTCTTTCAAATGGCATCAGTAGCCACAATGGATTCAGTGGGAGCAGACTAGAATACCAGTCACATCTGAATTTCAGTCACATGGACTAAGAGTAATGTCAGCTTTAAATCACAGTCTCCATATTAGGAAGGAAGATGTGATGACCTGCAGAATCTCACTATCCCAGAAAAGTTTCTTCCAGAAGTTCCTCCGAAAACTATGTAAAATAATGGACACTTCTAAAAGATAGAGTCCTATAGCAGGTAATTACAAAAATTCTCAGTAAACTAAAGGAAGAGGAGGAAAAAAATACCCCAAATGAAGCACAATCTTGAAGGATGAGTATACGGAAACCACAACTGATTTTGCATCATTATACCACCATTTCAAAAAAATATGGAATGGTTTCCAAAAGAAATGGTTTGGTTTTAAAACAGATGCTTACTCTCAGGGGAAAAAGAAAAAGAAAGGAAAGAAAGGAAAAAAGCTCCAGAATTCTTTGTAATTTAAAATACCCAGAAGCTGTAAACAGTACAAAAACCCACTGAGATTACCTCATACCAAATGCACAGAAGCATCTAAAATTCTGACTGCATTCTACTTTCTTGAATTCTGTGCAATATTTTTAAATGTCACAGTCCATCTAGCCTGCCAATTAGTCTTCGGGATAAAACACTTGCTATGCAACTGTGATAAACAGGGCTTACTAAAGGTAAGGAGCCTCAGCAGGCAAAAACATTAATTAGTAATTTTTTTCTTTTTTGCCCTCACACTAAAGTTGCCAAAAGCAAGAGAAGGCATCTGCTTATACTTGTTAAAAATAATGTCTCCTGCCAGTGATTGAAATGCACTTTTAAATTTCAAATAACAGAAAAACAGAGAAACTACCTCATATGCAAATGTTAACACGAAGAGTAAGTAGCTGAGATTTGCAAAAACATTTATTGCAACTAGCACTGGTTTAACACAATACTGTGTTATGCAATATACCTCTTCTCTGCATTTCAATATGCTGCATATTTTCCTACGTAAAGAACTAGTAAAAAACCTTCTCAGTCTTACTCTTTATTACATATTTCACCACTGGATTCTTCTATGCACAGTATCTCACCCAGACATTGGCAATAAGAAGAGCAACCTGAAGAGTGATGAAGGTTTTTAGAAAGGCCATTTTTTCCCCCACTTATGAAACAGGATGCAGGCATAAAAAATTGGTTTTTTAGGGCAGACCGCAGCCAATGGACACTTGGCAAAACTGCCCACTGCTTATTTTCTGCTGCTTTGTTAAGTAAGAACCCAAACCCTAGCCCAGCCAAAATGACATATTCCATCACCAAACATGTTTCACAAACTGTGTGTGGGATATGTATGGAAAAAGGTAGAGAAAAATACAGCCTCAGTTCTGCTCCAAGGCAACTGTGTTCACCAATTTCTCACAGCAGGATCTTCATTTGCTCTGGGATGCCTGATTCCAGGCCCACTGCAGTTCACAGGAACCCAGCCAGCTGATGTCATTAAGCTCTGATTCAGCTGCATCCTGAAAAACTGCTTGGAAAATATTTTAACATTAAATGGATTCATATTGCAATTTCCACCAAATTAGGCATACTTTGGAAGTAGCAGTTTAAATTTCTATCTGTAAGAGACTAAACATTAGATGAAATATTGTGGTTTCATCTTATGGAACACATAAGCAATAAGCTTCCTCATTGGAAAGTTTTGCATTGCTATCCTTATTCCTTTTAAATTTTCTCCACTCTTTTCTCATCACTGTTGAGAAGAGCAAAAACATGCACAGAATTAAGAATGTTGACAAACCATGGATTTCTGCAACGCTGCACTGATGTTCTACTTTGCTCTCCATTCTCTTCCTAATGACTCTCAGCATTTTATTTCCTTCTTTGACTGCTATTTAACATTAAGTTGATGTTTCCATGACTATATGTATAATGACAGGTTGATGTTTGTCCTTGTTGGACAGTAACTCATTATTGTGTAAAAAGGACCAACTCGGAAGCCATCATTTAATATAAAAAGCAATGGAAGAAAAAAGATCCCAATATTTATCTAACTTGAATTTTACCTGCCATTTCTTTAACCATTTAGACCATGTTTTAAGGTACCTCTGCCATTCCTCACAGTCAGCCACAGCCCTTTTTCCCCACATTAACTTGCCATTACACTGTCTCCTTTTTCAGGTCACTTAAAAATATACCAAATAGTTGAAAACCCAGATCAAACCCCTGTAAGGCTCCTCTCCCTCCCTCCATCCACCACAAAACCAAATAATTTACTACTATTATCCTTAGGTTTTGGTTTTTCACTCATCATTTATCAAAGGAAAGATGTTCCCTCTTAGATCTTGGCTGCCTTGTTTTCATAAAAAGCCTCTGGTGAGAGATTTTGTCACTAGATATTGGGATGTCCGAGTATAGCACATCATTCAGGTCACCCTCATTAACAAGGTATACCAAGTCCTTCAGAGAACTCCAAAGCAATGGTTATGTAAGACTTGCTTTCACCCAAGCCATGTTGACACTTCCCAAGTCTATCTACTGTGTCTAGATCATATTTATCCACTTGTTCACAAAGTCCATTCTAAAGTAATTTCTACTATATTATATAGCACAGAGACTTACAGGCTTATAGTTCTTTAGATTTCACATCAAGTCCTTTCTAAACACTGACATTGTGTTTACCATTCTCTAATCCTAGGCACCAAGACAATTTTAAATGAAAAGCTACACATCAGCAATAGTAATACAGATATTTCCCCCTTGAGGTCCTGTAGCGCACCTGGGCGAACACCATCTGTTCTAAGTAGTTGGTTATCAAGGTAGTAGGTGCTCTCCAGACATACTGACAGACTCCTGGAGTTCCATATTTCAAAGCAGTAACATTTCAAATTAGCAACTCAATAAACTGAATTAATCAAATTCACCTGCAGTATGTTGTTATTGTTGTCCGGTTTTTGGCATCACCAGCATAAATTACCCAACTGACTTGGGATGCCAAAAACCCCACTAACCCATTGGGTAAAGGCAAAATTTATGGAGAACTCAATGTTTTATTTAATCAAGTAACAGTAAGAGTAATGAGGTTCACTGAGCTACAGAAATGCAAAAACTCACACTTGCATTATTTCATTAAAAATGCACAGAATCTAAATACGGTGCTTGTAGCAAACACCTAGGAATTGGGGTTCTTGGGTTTTCTCCTACAAAATAGAATCCTCCTGAACCTGACAAGGGAGCACAGGAAAACAAACAGAATTAGGTAACATTAACACATATTTGCATATATAAGATTATCAGATGATCTCATATTATTTTGGCCTTTTATATAACAGCAGCAAAACAAAAAATGCAGAAATTGCTTTGAAGACTTTCTTTGCTAGCTTTTCTCCACCCACAAATACACAAAAATGAGCACAGGCATTTTGACTGCTAGTGTGCACGGGTAGAAAAATTTCTAGGACAGATGATAGATCCAAGACATTCTGCTCCATAATAATAAGAGCTTGACTGAAAAATGAAATTGAAATACCTCCATTACCTGAACTACCATGGTTCACCATTATGAAAGCCAGATTTTTTTTTTACTTTCCTGATAGTGAAACAGCCATAATACACAATGGTCTTGCTTCAACATCTGTGTTCGTTATGCTAAAACATTTATTATCAGTCTTAAGTTAATACTGAATGCTTTCAGAAAATTTGTTGGCACCTCATGAAAACTGTAGTTGCTTTGTAAAGACATAATAATCATATTAGATATGTAATATCAAGTACTGTCAGAGTGATATAAGTAAATAAAACATAGAAATTCTAACCATATTTTTCCTAGAATTCCCTAGTTATTTCTGCTAAAAAAATTTTATTATTCGGATTTCTGAGCTTCTTCAGGTGTATGAACTTTCTTCCTTACATTCGATAATTGACCAACATGTATATTAATCAGATACCATTGTTTTATTACGTTATTAATATAGAAGGGAGAGTTTTTAAAGAACAAAGGACAGTCAAGCACGAAACTGATATTCACAAGTACTTCATTCTGGTCTTTTTTTTTGAAAATCCACATCTCAGTTCCAATTTTTTAGGACATTCTTATGAAAAAGTTCTTGTACAATTCCAGGAATAGTGTTCCATATTTTAACTATGAAATTCAAAAGGTACCTGGCATCCTAAAAAATGCATTAACTTAAAAG
This sequence comes from Manacus vitellinus, assembly GCF_001715985.3. NCBI lineage: Eukaryota > Metazoa > Chordata > Aves > Passeriformes > Pipridae > Manacus > Manacus vitellinus. The sequence goes on along the minus strand of NW_021940864.1, from coordinate 24,777,917 downwards.
AATACTTTGTAAAACCTATTATCTCCTGCAGAGTAATGAGGACACAGAAGTGTGCCAGTAGATTTCCTCCAAGACATTCTTCAAAATTCTCAACACAAAAGGTTGCACATGAAACAAAGATATCTGTAGATGTAGGGCATATATGCCAAGCAGACTGTTCATGCCATGGGATATTCACAACTGAAATTTGTGGGTTGTGGAAAAGTGTGCCAGGTGTGTCTAACAGAGGACAGCAGCGCCCTAGGTTTGCCAGATCCTGGAAAGAAAGTTATGCCACAGTTTCTGTCACAGAGCTGGCAGTCTAGAATTCCCAGGAGTCTCAGCTTGCAATCAGGCATGCTAGGGAAGTCTAGTAAGGATTTTGGCACCTTGCTGTAGAACTATGACTCAGAAACTCAGGAACCCTTGGCTGCTATCTTCATAATGTCACTGAGCAACTGTAGCACACAGGGGGAATGCTAAAATTTAGAAACATTATATTTCAGTGTTTCTAGGAAAGAGAAAACAAGAATGTCTGTTCAGAAATTATATAAAAATAGTATTAGCTACGTAAGACCAAAGCCCACCCAAAATAATGAAAAACACAGACTTTCTTATGCATAAACCCCCTAAAATATGTACTCACTAATATATTCAGGAATAAGAAACTTGCATTTTAAAACACGCACCAAAATTAATAATTTCACTATCAGAAGCTGACAGCCCTGGTTAGATGCATATCAAGCCCTTAGACCTCATATTTTAAAGACAGATTTCAAACATTTGTAACATCATCCTTTTAGATATCTGCTCTATTAATTCACCACTGGTTTGAAAGTCCTTTCCATCAACTCCCTTTATTTCATTTCAAGGCAGAAACTCAGAAACCAAATCAGGTTTACCTTATACTTGCAGTAAGATTAATTTCTGAAATGATCTTGTCCTATGTTTTCTAACATTTCATTATATCAGATAATCATTTATTGGAAGATAGAAGCAAAAGGAGCCACTGTTTTTCCACTTTCCCACAAAGGGCCACCACAAGATAAAAAAAAAAATAGCTACAATCAATTGAGTAATTGTGCATTAAGATGAGAGTATGTCTAGGCAAAACAACACATACTAAATATACCTTTTAAACATCACCTCTAAGTTGCTTCCAAACTTTCCTAAAATAAGTCATGATGGTTTTGTAGTGAAGACGGATCTCTGAAATGCTTTTGGCAGCCTTGTTTGAACCCTTCATTCTCTCATTTCTTCCTTGAAAAATGCATTATTCTGCCAGAATAAATGGCAAGTAAACACCATTTTCGTACTGCCTAGGTCTAGCTGACAGTGGAACAACCTTTTATATCCTAATTACCTCAGCATGATTTAAAACAGCACAAACCAGTTCCAAGTAGTGGAAGCATTTTTACGCATCTGAGAGAGACTTCTCATGAGGGAAGATTAATACCTGGAAGAAGTTAATGTGCAGAAGTTAAGACAAATCACATCTGTTTGCCACCAAACTCCTCACAAAAGAAGGCTTTTTGTCTTTCTCATATTCTTCAAATAGGATATATCTGAAAGCCAGGTGACTCTATTACAGAAAACAAAAAAGAACCAAAACAGGCAGTCAAAAACCACCACAAATTAGGGCCTCCCAGAGCATATATTAATAGCCACCAATAGCTCTTTGAAACTTTCACCTTGCAGAGAGACAGAGCTCAAAGAGCCATCCTGGATGATAAAGCTCTGTGAGGGAGCAAGAGGAGGACACAGCTATTACTCAGGAGAAGGAGAGAGAAAATAAAGCATTACACTTGAGAAAAATATTCCCATTGCTCAGTGAAAGAGTGTTTGTAAGTACAAAACTGTCTAAGCTTATATAAGTTTCACATGTATGTTTTTTCCTGTCAGGTCATGTACAATGCACATGAGTTAATAAGCTATTTCTTTCTTCTCCTCTACTTCATTTATTATTTTCTTTCACAATATGTCCAGCATTTTGGGAAAAGAATGGGCTACAGGTATTCAGAACCTGAGAGAGACTATTTTCTCTTTCTGACAATTTATAGCATAAAGTGTATTTTGAATTAAAAAAAAAAGGATAATTTTCTTTTCCAGTCACGAGGAAGTTCCCCAAAGCCCACAGTGCCGCTCTGCAAATGACACCGATGTATCGTACGTCATCCAATACAACGATGACAAGTTAGAAACAGTAAGAGCAGCACGAGCATGCAGGTTGCCCATTACCTCTAGTTTTCAGTCTTACTGAGTTTCCCCTCAGTAGCATTTTAGATTTCACTTCATAATCAAACAAGAGACTCATGTACCTTGAAATCCTTTAAAAAAAAAACTACCTTGTCAAGAAATTCTTACATCTTGCTTTACAATCTAAGAAAGAAAAACCCTGCCCTGAAGCAGCTCTGCTTCCCTGATGAGTTTCACCTATAAAACATACTCCATTTGAGATTTAGTCTCCTTCTTATTCCATATTATGGAAAATTCCTCAAAATATTAAAAATTTCTTAGAAATAAGGGCAAAATAATTCAATTCTTCATGTATTAAACTCCACCGGCTTTTATAAAGACTTGATGTTTAGCTGTACAGCTAAGTATTATTACCTTATCCCAACAATCATAAGTTAATGAGGGCTGGTAGAAATGTCACTGACAAGGAGCCACCAGAAGCAAAAGTGTTCCCTTGGCATCCTCAAGCTCGCCAAACATTTCTTTTTAATATTTTTCTTTTATTGAATAAAAAAATTGATTGAACAGCTGAAAAGGGCACTCTTCTAGACGTCTGAATTCTGTTTCTGAGACACAGCCTACATAAGAAAGGAAGTGGCATGATGTGGTTAAAGCACTATTCCAGTGGGAGACAGGACAGATAAGAACTTGAGGCAAGGGTCAGTATCAGCTCAGCCTAAACAAGTCAGCAAGCAATTCTATGGATCTGCAGGCTGCTTTGATACTTTTTAGTTAGGAACATTCTTTTATGCTTAATCAGTATTCCAGATGTACTTCTCCTTCCATAAAAACACACCTTTAATACAGGATTTTAAACAGATATTGATAATGACCATTTTGCTAGAAAAGTTGACTTTATTCTTAAGTTACCTTCTCTGAAGAAGAAAAACTAATGCACAAATCCAAATAAAATTTCACTTGACAAGATGCAATTCTCATGAAAAATACAGATAGGGTAAACTACTACCACACAGTTAGTGTCACCTCCCAGATACAAACCCAGGGAACCTTCATATCTCACACATCTCTGTCCAACCAGTCAGTGACTGAAGGAAATGAGCTATACAAATTTCCTTTACCAGCTATAAGCTACTTGTAACAAATGTTCAGAATGAAACTAGAAAATACAAACCTTTTAAAACTTTAATTGGGTAGCAATATTATACTGACCCTTCTGCCAAACCGGTCCTCAATTAAAGCATGAGATATGAAGAAACACAAAGAGAAGTATGAGTACTAGTATCAGAAAACTCCTCAGTTCTTGCCCTTCTTCAAGTTGACAGAGCCTGATTAAAAGCCTTTAGAATGCTACTGCTCTCAAATTAAACTTTGCTGCCTCACATTTGGTTGTTCAGGGTTTAACCAATGTCACGGTTTAGGTTACTTAGGTTATCTTTGTAACAAGCAGGCAGAGGACACAGTGAAGTACCACAGAAAGCAATGAGGTAGCGTGCACAAACATTGCACAGGGCCTTTCAGCTATAATCCTACCCTGAAACATGTGTTGTGGTTCACATCTTGCCTAAGTTTCACTGACCTTACAGACCTTCTCTCTGTGCTGCAGATCGATGTTCAAAAACCCCGCCTTGCCAAAGCTTGGACAAGTTGTGCTCATCTACATTTAATTCCTAAAAAAATCATCAGTAGAAATTATTCTAACCATCTGTGCAGTCCACAAGCCTTTAAATTAAGTGGGGTATTGTGGCATTCCTCATAAGGAGGGAAGGTGGCACTGCAGGTCCTATTAGGTTATGAAAACAAAGACTACACAGTTGTCAGCAATGGTGCTTTTAAAAACTTCACACCCCTTGAGAGAATATAAAAAACTCCATTCTATATTTTATTTGCATTTTATCAGATAAAATCTACTCTTCAACCTCTGAGCTAAAGTTCAGTTGGAAAATGGGTTTTTCGTCAAGAGTAAAATCACCCACTGCTCTTTCCAAAGTCAAAACAGTTTTTCTGTCTACAGTCTTAACACATTATTTAGTTTAATATTTATTATTCCAAAGAATAATAAATTGGGTTTTTTGTTAAAAAAAAAAAAAAAGACAATGCTTTCACCTGTCAAAGGAAGAAAAATCTATCCTTCCCATCATCAGCCTTGAGCTATTTTAGCAGCCCATTAACACTTTGAGGACTATCACCATGAAAGACTTAACTTTCTTCAAGTCTTTAAAAAACCTTCTAGGAAACAGAGACAGTACTTCTTTCACTGCTCTCTAAGGCTCCCACCTATCCTGTAGTGCTTTTTTCCAATGTTTTCTGTATTTCTGATATCATGTAACTAAAGACAGGTACGTGGTTTATTTCATTCTGTAAACAGACTCTGTGAAGGACTTATTCAGGAAGTTATACATTCTCAAAGCCTTGAAATACATGTCTCACATGAAAAACACTTCAATCTGATGACAGATTTATTCTCTGGTTCCTCATGTCAAGTTTTTATTGCACACTCTCTTGCCTCCAACAAGTTCAGCTACAGCAACAGGACAAAACAGGGTTTAGGTTGGACCTGAAAAATGCAGCGAGGGTGAAAAGACTGCGAAGTTTGTGGCCCTCTCTTGTGAGGGCTGGTAGAGGAAATACACTTATCTGGGATTTGCTGACATCTGAATAGATTTCATCAGGCAGTGCAGGCATCTGCCTGTAAGCTAATCCTTCTGAGCTCTCTTTTTATCCCAACAGCCTTCTCTAGGATGTGATTTCCCTGTTCTAAAGGGAACATCTACATTTGGCTGGAAAAAATCAAATCCCGCAAAGGATCTGTTTATACTCATTGACCTAAAGAGAATCTGAGGGGAGTAAATCAACTGTATGTCTATAACAATTTAACAAGAGTCCCAGCCCTGATCTGTAGCATTCTAGCAACTCCAGGATAATTCTGGCCACTGAAGGCCATCCAGATGTTGGGTTCACTGAGTATATATAGCAGTTGGATCCCTAAGAAACTTTTTTATATCATGTGTACTCTACAACAGATCCACCTGCATGTCTGTCTAGGTTTCCACAGGCAAAAATCCAGCAGTCCTAAATATAGAATTCTGGAACATCTAACGTGCTCAAAAGAACATCTTGTTTCTTTCCCAGTCATCAGGGCTTCACACAGCCTTCATTTGGCTGAGGAGATGGGACACTAGACATGAAGATAGAAACAAGGAGAATCAGGCACCCTGTCCTTTTCATTCACACTAAGAGATCCCAGCTCCTATTCAAGTCTACATACAAATCCCAACCTTTACATACATAATAAAATTAAATAAAAAACCAACAGTTGCTGTAAGAGCTAGATCAAGACTTTTCCTGTCCCCTGAAGAAAGAGACAAGATTGCAAATGTATTTGCAGTCCTAAAATGGAAGGAAAAACAATTCACATTTCTGTTATGCAGAAATCTAAAGGCAGTTTGGAAAAAGTCTAAAATATTTTGGGTTTACCTACATCATAGTTAAAGTTCAAAGCCAAATTAAATAACTTCAAACTAGGCTGAATTATTAAACAATTTTGAAGCATTTGAATGAGCTGAAAAGAAACAATATGTACTGCCATACTTTATGTTTGATAATTAAAAATTTCCATGGAAAAATGAATCTCAAAACAGGTCCATCCATCTCCAAAGGCTACTGATGCTTTTAATGATACTTTAGGTTTATGTATCTACTCCTTTGTATGGCAGAGGTTTAAATTCACCATCATCTTGAAATGACATGACAGAAAAGGATTCCTGCTCCCACCAGAGTTGCCTCCCGTCACAAGAGTGAGCCTTTGTCAGTTGATCTGCATTCAGGTCTTTTGTGAGCCTGAGAAGATGCTGTGTAGAGATAGAGGAAGTAAGTTACTCAAAATTGGTAAAAGATCACTGAACAAATGCGTATTTACCAATTAAGATGAAATTGAAAACAAATATTCACAAGAGAGAGTGGCTGCAGGAAAGCACACTAGAACATTGAAAGAGATTATGTTCAAGGCATTTTATTCCTCACTGCACCCCAGTCATTCCTAATATGTGATACATTCCCTATTGAGTTCAATGTTTTTTCCCCCCTCTGTTTCCAAATACTCTTGGTATAAAAGATAACTCACATTCCCCAGAATGGTCAGAGATTTGCAAGGCTGACACCAAGATGCGTACCTTAGACTGGTAAAAGTTTGCATGCCCTGCATCAAACATATAAAAAAAGAGTACTTATGGTGGGGAGATAAAACAGAAGATCTAAGTGAGGTACTTTATTTTGCAAAAAATATAATCAGGGAAAGCCAAAGCTTAAGAAATTTATTCAAAACAAAGCAGATGTATTTCAGGTTTCTTAAAATTTGGAAGTGACCCTACCTCCCACCATGAGAACTGCTTTTACTTGGTGAGGAAGCACAAACAGACCAAGGGCAGAGCAAACAGTCTGTGAAAGATACATTTGAAGCAGTGGTCTCTTAGTCTTTCAAATCTTTTACTGAAAAACATATCTGCTATCTATATTAAGGTACAGAACTGCTTTGATTTTAGCAATAAATATGTTACATCATCTTACATAAGCAGAACCCAAAAACTGATTAATTTTTGTTATGATTGAAGTGCCACTGGACACATGAAATTGAGGAAGGTGCCAAATGTTAACTGCACCCCTCTAATCTCTCCCTGAGCAGACTGCTCATGAAGAAGCTTATTAAGAGAAATTGGAAGAAGGGATCCAATATCAGATTAAAAATATAGGAAAGAATTTAAAGGTCTAAAATTAGGGAGGTGGTAAAAAGCCAGAGAAAATGAAAGAACCAGAGAATGAAATTGAAGAGCTGGAGGAGCAATAGAAGCAGCTGGGTGAAGGGGTGGGAAAAAAAGAATTGGTGCTGGAGAGTGAAGTCACGAAAGTATGGGGGAAGGTGTGGGAAAGAAGTGAGCAAGAACCTGAAGGAAAAAAATAAGGGAGAAAGGAGACAGCATACATTTTAAACTATACATTTGAAGAAGCTTTGCATTTTTACCATCTGGCAGCATATGCAGTTTATTACGAAGTGCTAGAATGTGTTTTGTGGTGCAGTGGTGCAGGGAGAACTGTTTCATGAGCTCATCAGAACTGGACACCTACTATGTAGTTACCTTTTGAGAAGTGGGAGAGGGCCCAGTGATGACTTGGATGATCATGTCTAATCTCATCACCAGTAAAAATTAAAAGTGAGTTCAAACCAAAGCCAAAGACTCATGCTGATGCAAATCTCCCCGCTCAGCAAATTCTCCTACCTCTAAATAATGCGTCACACAAGCATTTTGGCCAAATAACATTTTCCAGGAAGTGTGCTATCTGTTAGTCATCACAGTGTTGCATGGAGTGCACTAAGCCTGAAAAAAAAATCTGATTCTATGACTAATTCAGGGACAATTTCACTCAATAATTCTTCTACTTTTAAGTTCTCAATGTTGTTAAAGATAAAATGCAAAACAGAATACAAGAAAAAAATCCCTATTCTTGCATCTCAATTGTAGCTATCTCTTTAGAGCCAGACACACCTTGCAGGGACACTTGAGAGCAGAAAGTGTCTCAATTAAACTTGAGCATACTTCACAGGTCTTCAAGGCCAATTCCCTTATCAAACTTGAATTCCTGTTTTTATTTACTCTGTCTCACTTAGATACACTCAGTCATTTCAATTCCTAGTAGAAAGTATATAGTGTTTTCTGTTCAGTGTGCTTGGAGTCATGTCATGAAACAAACTCATCTGCTTCAAAGATTCCTCTCTGCTTACAGGCATTAACCTATTGAAAATATGCCATGTCATATAATCAAAGGCATAAGAACAGTCTGACATAGGTAAAGTTATGCTAAAATTGTGTTAAGACTCCCAGTTATCTGTCATGCTGTAAGCAGCCCTCATTTATCTGACTTAAGGAAATACACTTACAAATGTTAGGGGAGGGGGGGGCATAAGAGGAAGAATTCCTCCTGTGCAGCTAGACTTCCATAGTTATACCTGTAGGCCTCTAGGCAGGGTAGGACAGCTGAAAAAAATTTGCATTAAAACTATAGAGGAAAAAAAAGATAGTTTGTTATCTAACAAAACATGTTAAAAGAAATATGCATACTTTCCTGAAGAACATATTCCAAACTTTTTATAAAAGAGTATAGTTATAATTAGTAAACTACCAGAATCGAAAAACAAATCATACTAAAACCTGTATGCTTTTTAATTCTGCAGCTGTAGAGTTTGCCACACTATCTCTGTGGAAAATCAAGATTCTGTAGCATACTGAAAATACGATCCTAGTGTAGCTTTTTGGTAGGAAATAAAACCTAAAATCATAAACTGGAATTAAGCTGTTGAAGATATGTTTGCCTGAATTTGCGTAAAGCCTGACATAAGAGCTCAGAACTATGAATTCTGCAGTTTCATTTCAGAGTCCCCATTAACTATCTCGTGGTTAATCAAATATGCCTTTTCAGGGAAACCAATCTCTCGTCTACATCTTCGAATGAGAATGTGAAGAATAAGCCTCAGTTATTTCTAACTCTGAGACATTATGAAGATTTGCCTTCAAAAACTTTTTTAGCAAGAAGGACATGACATGAGATGACACTACTCATTTTCATATTCAAAACTTTCATTACAGAACTAAATTTCACATTTTAGTCTGAAATCAACAAAAAATTCCAGCTGCAGACCTTCCTGTCTTGCAGGGAATACATAAGACTTAGTTCTCAGTATTCAACACAGCATGTTCTCGCAATGTATATTTTTTCAGATATGTATCATTTTAAAAAAGCTTTTTGTTTCCCAACTGCAACTTAAAATTTTTACAACAACTATAAAAAACATGCCATAATCCCTGACAAACTGATGCCAGCAGCCACTTAGCAGCCTTGGCCAAATTCAGAAGAGCCTTACATACCCCTTTGCAAGTTTAGTATGATTGCAGAACAAATATAACTTTGACTCTAAATCATTTTGGAGGTGGTGTTAAAAATGATTGGAGAACTGGGGCAAATTTGGCAGGAACTGGACGTTTGTACTCATTGCAAATTACTTTGAATTTAATCTTCAAACAAACATAAGCCTGATTGTGAGTGACAGTTTAAAGCGATCTGACTGTTATTCTCCAAAGCTCTCAAGGTAGATGGATACTATGTTTGCTCAAATGTCTCATGGATGTCAAAAAGCAAAGCAGTTCCTAAAAGGGGTTTTAAAAAAATCCAGAAAGCAGAACATATGCTTTCAATTCAGCTCTACGCTAACAGGAACATTCATACCTCTCTATTTACTTGGCTTTTCGTATAGAGGATAAATCTAAAGCAAAAAATCTCAGTCTATGGATTTCATGCCAACAAGAAGAACTGTGGGAAGAGAGAGAAGCCAGTTTGTGTTCTCTCAAGCATTCTAGGGATTCAGGGACAAATTTTGCATACTTCATGCATGCAAGTTCTCTCAAAACTGAAGGAGAGTTCCACTGGAAAAAAAATTATTTAGGATAAAGAATACAGGATTTATTCAAGTAGAGTTCCTAATGCCTTCAACAAGTATAAGGTCTAGAGGTCTCCTCAAAAATACGGTCCCAACTCATTCCTTTAAAAAGGATTTTGTTAACAGTTGCTGTAAGTAGACAATCTGTAGATATCAGAAGATCTAGAATGAAGTTACAAATGGGCTAGACGCAATATAAAGTTCACATTACGGGTCATGAAAGCTTAGAGCCCGTTCAATCCCTGAGTCAGTTATACTGATTTTTCTGGAATTCCACAGTTATTTGATTTTGCACTCTGCAGAGTGCTGTAGGATTCTGCAGCATCTAACAAACTAGGATGAACCTCTAAGGGGCTCTAGGCTTTGACTTCTTGAACACAAACCTGAGTTCACAGGGATTTATGACAAAATCAATTTGCTTCATATCTTCAACAAGAGATGGAACTTCACTTTCCCTTGAGAAACAGAGATTAGCTTCAGGCCTACACCATTAACTTATTTATTATACAGAATAGTTTCTTCTTAGAGGTAACAAAGAAGGGTGTGTGAAAGTCAAGTGGAGAGGAGTGATGGCGAGACTCAGATTATCAGGAGTTTCAAAGATTTTGTTACCACAGGGTAACCAAGTAAAGAAGTTTAAATATTAGCAGAATGTGTTGATAACCAAAAATTATCTGACTTCAGACGTCAGTACAATGAACATCTAGAAATGGTACTAGATGCCTGAAGCAGGACCAGGTGTTCTGAAAAGTTTCTTGTAACTAACAACAAAATTGAAAGCTACAGTGAATTCTCAGTGATTTACATCCTTGTTATTAAGGCATTATTTCATTTATATCAGAAATTTAAGGGATTCCACCTCATAAGAAATGTGTAAGAGAATAATGTTGACTGTCTGCAAAGAAGAGATGGGGAAGGAGTGGAGTAAGCAAGCAAAAGAGTATCATGATACTCCTAGCATGTTTATCTGCAGAGCTGTGTTGAGGCAGAGACAATACAGCTCTGGAGATGTACAGAATAACTCTACATTTGTAAAGTGACATCCACTTACCAGTAAATTAGAAAAAATAATCAATTAAAATACAAAAAAATATCACCTCAGGGCATATTTGTATTTTTGTAAGTTGATATCTGCCTGTGTCCTACAGTAAAACTTGCCTAACAGCAGAGGGGTGAGAGTACTCCTTATCAAGTCTGTCAAGGTTATTATGAAGAAATTAACTTCTGATGGTATCACAGTGGGGACAAAAGGAACTTCTGCAACTTTGATGGTTCCCAAGAGATGGAACTTCTATTTAGTAAAATGGGAAGATATTATTTCCACTCTGTTCAGCAGTGAACAGTGTTCAGTGATAAAACCTGCCTAACAGAGAATGTGATGGAGCACAGTTTGTTAAGACTGACCTAATTTTCCCATAATAAGAAACTTTTTCTAGTTGTTCATAAAATTATACAAAATAAACCAATAAACTAAAGGGGTCAAATGCCTGACAGGTGCAAAAGACCTTTGTTTAAAAATATTTCAGACAAGCCAATAATTCCAAGAATCAAAAGAAAAGAAAAAATATTATGTCCATATATATAAAACTCCTACATTTTAGAATAGAGGTCTGAAACCTGGCCAGTCACAGAAGCCATTTTACCCTCAAGTACAGTGAGCTGTAATGGGCACTTTTGTTCATAACTGTAGGTGAATCTTCAGGAATTCAAACCAGAATGTCTATTGCTAAGCTAGAACAACAGTTCTGTTCACATTTGCAAATTAGATTCATTTCTGCCATAGATCTGTTTCAGGACAATCAAAACTTGAAACTGCACAGACACTAGAAAATTCTGTATTTGAATAAGGACATGAATTCTTAAAACTCATCCCTGTCTGTATGTCTATATTGACATGAATGAGAAATAAGTACAGAAATAATGAATACTTATTCAGCAAGCACCTTTTGTCACATTACTGTTTCTTTCTATGAGGAAAAAAAGTAAAGCTTAAAAAACCCTTTGAAATGCTACCAATATGCAGTGTTAAATGCTGTAACAACAGCAGCATAGCTCAATACCTTAACTCTGATCTTTGACTTTTAGGCATCTTCAAAAAACCCAAACTGCAAGTTCATTCAAAGTAGGAAAATTAAGTTACGGTTTCAATGCAATCATCCAGACAGTGTCACACTGACGTCTTGTAATTTTCCAGGTGTTGGAGCAAGGATTGTTAGCGTTCTACTATGTCTGCCTTTGGCAATAATTACTACCTACTACACTTGTGGAAATGAGAGATGAGACTATTAAAATATTTCTTTGAATATATTTGAATATTATATATTAGGGTAAGGGAAACAAGGAGGGAAGACAAGAGGAAAACACAGAATATAGGCCATATATGGAGGTTCAAGTTGAGATCAATGAAGCCTGTTCACTAACTACTATGCAAATCCTTCTGCAATTCAGGACACATTTAAGGATCCTCTTCATTTTGCCAGTCACAATACACAACCGAGACCCTTGCAGTAGCCATGATACACTTAGAACTCTAATCACCCATTCCTTTTCCAGTCACATGGGCCATTTGGAGAACAGGCCAGAAGCATAGCATTGTTTAAAGCAGGGTTCTGCCTCACCGAAAAAAACCCAGCCAAACAACCTAGTTTTTATACAAAGATATATAGAGAAATATGTATACACCAGAATTAGCTCTTGCTTGCAAAGAGACGTGCTATTTCTCACATCTCACCTGGTCAGCTAGTTCAAGTCAAGACTCTTCAAGTTTATTGCAGACAATGAAAAATTGTTCGAGGTAGGAAAATTATTAGACCTACAAATCATGGTTAAGGTCCTGCTTGAAATGAATTAAAGAATTAAATTCTTCTGAATGCAGGAAGACACACACAGTTTCTTTCCTCACTTGTTCAGCTGGAGCACACTATTATTTTTCTGCATCAACTCCACTACCTCCAGTTCTCTCATTGTCTTTGCCTCTTTCTTTGGTTCAAAAAACTTTAATTAAAAAAAAAAAAGCAACTTAGGGACAAGGACAGGAAAAAGGAAAGAGGAGTGATATTTTCTGTGTATTGTTTCGAGGCTCCACTTTAGCTTTCTGGTTGATCAGAAACATTTCATATATTTACCTCCAATAAGTGGATTGGTTTTACACTCATTACTTCTAATCTGACACATAACATTTCTTTCCATGGAAGGCAAATGCAAGGAATATGTGAGACTGCTCCATGAAGCTAACAATGTCAGTGGGGAAGAACAAGGACCATGCCTAGGAGTCTAATGACAAGTGATACAGTTTTCAATTTTCCAGGTGATAGTAATTTCCATTCCATCACTAATTTTCCTTGGAGACAATGTTAATGCACTTTATTTTGAAATTTCATTTTTATATTGTTTTATAAACAGCAAAGACTAATTCTTCCATAGTCAAATATTTTACTTTTTAACAACCACTACTACTTCTCTGTTCCATTCTTCACTGAAAAAACCCCAAGGATAATAAAACTACTTATAGGTAAATTAGGTAAATTACCTTACAGATAAGCAGAAGTTTCTTCTGCTCCTATTTTTCCTGTAACATGAAATCCCTTCCTGCAAAGCCAAAACAAGCTGCAGGAAGCTACAGTTTGCATATCAATAGAAAAAAGCATTTGTGCGCATAGAGGAAGATGATAAAAAGTGGGTTTGACAAGGTCAAATACATGAAGACTTACGTAAGAATTTTTTAATCAATTAAAATATAAAGCAACAGAACTACATTATTACACTCATTCTCATGCACAAATACAATTGCATATAGGAAGTTGCAACTTGTTGCCCCCAGCTAAGTTCAAATACTTTCCCAGTCTTAAATAGACATTGAAACATAATTAGATTTTATAGTCAGGCTTGAGTAAAGTTACAGTTTCTATAATGATGAAAGCTTTAACTGGGTCATCTATAGCTTAGGCAAGTGTCTAATCATGGTTTCTCACTGGTCTTAGAATAAAAAGTAGGATTTACTGAAATGCATTGCTTCATATCTTTAGATTTTCTGCTATCTTTACTATATTCTAAAGAGTTTGCCATTTTTCTTGACCTCACCATACCATGTCAAATGATCAGCATGGAAATTCATGTTGCAGAAAAGGAAATAATTTCTCCCTCCTGGTACTACTTAGAAAAGTCTAATCTCTTCCTTTCCTTTTTCCATCTCTTCCAAGAAAATATGAATTTTGGCATATTGTGAAATTTTATTGAAATTTCAAGTCACCTTTTTTTCTACTGTATGTTCTCAGTGGGTAAAAACACTTCATAGACATTGAGAGCTGTTTAAAAAATTCTGGTTTGATATGGAGTTTCATAATGTTGCATGTTCAGGAATAGGTCAGACATATTTCGTTTTACTCACTTACTTTCTATGTAGGCTGTTGTATGTAACCTCAGGACAAATTGTCCTTACATTGTTACTCAGACTTGTAATGACTGCAGAAGAGTAACGCGTCATTTTTGGGCACTGTGAGGTTTGTACACTGCAAACTTACTCTAAACTGACTAATGAAAAGAACATGATGTGCCCAAAACCCTAAACAAACAGAATCCATCTATGTCCATTAACCTAATGGTTTACAGAGGAAAAAGAAATACTCGTCTCAGGACAAGGCGGCTAAACAGCACTGAGATTATTTGGTAAAATATTGAGCATTTAGCCCATTTGCTCTGGTGTGCTGTGGCTTTGTTCCAATCTTCTGTCTCATAAAGCTGCTCTGCCTTACAGCGTTCTCAAAGATCAACAGAAAAGGTTGCCTTTGAAGTCAACCCAAACTCAACTAGAAAAGTTTTATAAGAATGCTGATGCAAGTTGCCATTTTGAATATATGAAGCCTTCTAATTTTGAACACTCAAAATGCAAGTTTATTTCAGTAAGGAACATATATCATTAGCATTCAGTGACTTGTACTGAACTGAATATGACTCCAATGCATATGACTTGAACTACAAAATCTACAATTGAAAAGAATTTCTGCTTAGTAACCACCAACAAATTTCCACAACAACTAAAATCATTATCGTGATTGTATTTTAAGTGAGGTATAGCAGGAAATTTCATGGATCTTTGAAATTTGCAAGATTATTTGATTACATAGAAAGGACACTAGCTGTGCACTGCCCAAAGGAATACACTCTTTCCAGCAATATAGTTTTTGTCCTAACTGTCAGCACTGGACATTTTACAGTCTGAAACTCTGAGGTGGTCTCACATAATTACATAATCATTGTAAGGTATGCATGACTATTAGAATTGTTTTCTTTTTAAAATCAGTTTTAAAAATCATTAGAGAATACATACATATTAAACTAGTTCTTCACAAAAGCATGTCTTGCCATGTAGAGGTATTTAAAATGCTAAATTTATGCACCTGGTTAAAATCTACTAGTTAGTCGTAAAACCTATTTTGTAATCTTTTAAAAAAATTACTAGGAATTATAACATCCCTTTCTCACATTCTTTCCTTTCATCAGCAGTGGAGAAAATCATAGCCTCCTCTAAAGGCAATCTTGACTGCCCACCTAGATTCAGAGGCACACTCCCGAATTTCGAAGCAGTACAAGTGAAAACAAAAAGGTTTTATGAGACAATGGCCACCTCCTACTTCCATAGAGATTCCCACATTCAAGTCACTAAACTTAAGCTTGCATGTTCCCTGCAGGAACTGTAAAAAAAACATTTGCTATACCATTTATCAAGTTGTCCAAAAGCCTGCCACACATAACACTTGAAAATAGGAGATTGACTAGTAGCACATATATTTCCTATAGCAGAATTTTTATTTTGAAGCTCATTTAGCATGGCTAAAAAAAAATCTTTTAACACGTGCAACAAGTGAAGCAGCCTTCAAAATCTTTGTCAAAAGTGCACATAATATGTACTAGAATGTACTAGAAGAAAACCCAAAACCCTCTGAAAAGTAGAGGGGGTCCGTTACTAATACTGTATGTGGGACTCAAACTTCACAATTGGCTGAACTGAAAGAAAAATAAAAGGTGTAGGCATTGTCTTTAAAAGCAACACTTTCAGGGAAGTAAGGGTGAAAAGTGACACTAAATATTACCATACCATATTTTTAGGCTCCTTGCCAAACAGAGAAAGTCAAGCTCTGCATAAGCAGAACAGCCAAAAGGTTCAGTATTTTACAAGTTTTTAGAAAATTTTTAGTTTGGAGATATTTTGGTCACAGTGTGAACCCTGACATGTCAGACCAGATGCTTCTTTAATATTAAGGTAAACTAAATTTTAGGATAGCTCCTGCTTCAATCATATCAGTTGCACTAGAACCTCAACTATGGTTGAAGCATTAAAATCTTTGCTTTTTTCCATGTCCCTACTGCCCCTAGAGGGAAAAAAAGATAATAAAATCCTCAGTACCAATGTAGACATTAATACAAAATGAAAGCAAAACCCATTTATTGAAGAAAAAAAAAAATAAAAAAAACCCCAAACATCCTTAATTCTGCTCAGGGTAATACCAACCCAAGGTGCCAATCTCAGTACACTCAATCATATATTGAGCACTTTTCCAAGAGATTTAATGATGATGATAATGAATTTTGAAAATACTACCCATAAACAGGCCAGTAAGGACAAAGACACTTAAAACTAGGCAAAGAAGGCAGTTGTCAAAAGGCAAGAGTTTTTCAAGTCTGCAAGTTTACAGGCAAAATTATTTGCATGCTGCATTTACTCCTGAGGGTCTGTTTTTATAGAAACTACTGCTTCAACTAGACAGGCTAAAGAAAGTCTGTCCAAGACTAACAATCCACTGCCAAGACCTGAGGAGCCAGGATGTGACCTCTCTGGTATGGCAATAACCTACCTCGTCCGTTTTTCCATTCCCAGCCAAGGCCAGGTATAAAACTTCTACCAAATGCACTACACCCTGCCAAGACTCTTCCAGATTTCCTCTTTTTCTTTTAGATATATTATAATGACAGATTTCACAAAGAAGCAGTCTGGAATATCAATCTTATACATAACAAAAATAGGGGGGTATAATTAGAGACTCATCAAGATTTTTGGAAATAGGCATCTGTATTTGCCACACAATCCTGTCATCTAAGTATTTTGATTAGTAAAACTGATAAAGCATCATACTAAATTTACTTCATTCAGCAATTCATTGCTTCATAAATAAGTACTTGTGAATTTAAATATATTAAGACTTTTTCTCTTGTGTAGAGGTATGTCAGCTTTCTAGGTTGTTTCATTACTTCTACATAACAAACAATTTCTCAAACTGTAAGAGCTTAATAGAAGTTTAACAAACTTCAGATACTCCTGAATTCAGTAAAAGGCAGTATGATTTTTTTTCAGACTTAATAGAAATATTATTGAAAGTCTGAGCTTGCTGTGTCATTTTATGGCATAAATAGTCATCATACAAGGAACCTCTTTGTGGTAATCAAAGCCCTGGAATTTTTCAAGGCTTGTTTTTGCTCCTTACTTTGAGGAGGTAGTTCATGTGTACTGCTTTTCCATATTAGTAGAAAAAAAATAGTTTATGAATGCATTTATTTTTCACTCACTCTTTCCATTCAGCTTCATGGATAGGCTGCTGTTTGTTGCAAATGATTGCACAGGCAAATGCACTTTTACGATTCAAATTCTGCTTCAAAGTCCCCAATTAAAGCTGTACGTACTCCATTTGTATTTTAATAGTTCTCTGTTTTACATACTCTTACACAGATCTAAGGATATAATTAATGTTGTTTTTCTGTCAGCATAAAGTCGTGTAATGCTTGATTTTGGGTATGACAAGGTCAAAGAACATTGTTTTGTTGGACTGAACATTTACAACTAGCTATCTTGATATTGCACATGCACACAGTGCTGTCACTGGTCGCATTTATTTCCTGAAGCAGATAAAACACAGCTTAATGCCAGCCTTAAAAGTATAGTATGTGCTACTCCCTACTCTGCAAAGTTAACAGTGCTGCCAGTCACAGCCAGTTTTTAAATAGATTCAGAAGCACTGTACAGTGTGGATACAGGAAACTAGTTTTTCCTTTTTTTGAAAACGTGAGTATCTAAGGTATGGTAACTGAATGGGGAGCAAAGATGAACAGGGAAAGAAAAAGAAGAAAAAAAAAGGAATGAAGGAGGGAAGGAAGGAGGTAGGGAAGGGGGAAAGGGGAAGAGGAAAGGGGAAAGGGAAAGGGGAAAGGGAGGGGGAAGGGCAGGGGAAGGTAAGAAGGGAGAAAGAACTCAAATCTTCGTGGAAAGAATGGCCAAATCCTTTTAGAAACTTTATTATATGCCATGTAATTTCCCAAAGCTGTTTGAATTATGTGTTTGGGGTTTTTTTTCCAGAATACAACAAAACCAGGAGATATTTGTCATATGTACTTTGAGTTTCCATTTTAAGTCAAAATTAAATTCTAAATAATCCCAGTGCAATATCTGTAATTAAAATTCAAAAGAAAGTCAGTTAGCTTTTTAAGCTGATTTTTATTTCAAGGCTTGTGCAATAGCTAAAATTTTCCTTTGGTCTAAGTAAGTCCCAATTAAGGGATAAATAAAATGGATAAATGTGATCTACATTCATTTGCTCTAATCTTATATATCACAGCAAGAAATAAAGGAGTGTTTACTTCCTCATGAAGAATATGACCCTTATTTTTATTTTGTACATCCATACAAAAAGGGGCTCTCAACCACTTAAACTGGGGCAAACTAAGTATTTGTTGTTAAATCCTGCTTTACTACAGTGAAGAGTATTAACACTCGCCTTAGTCAGGGTAACGGGGCTTTGAATCTCCTTGGAGAGAAGGTAGATTGACACACTTAATCAACTGCTAAATGAAATTGATTTTATCCATAGCTCAGCACCATCACACCACGGACACTTCTTGACCAGTGCTGCATGGCTTCTCAACTTCTGGACTCCATATTTAATAGATGAAGTTTCTATAGGGACTGTAGGAACAGAGTTGCTCACTGATTAGCAACCTGTCCCATCTGAGTAACATAATCAGAACGAACAATGCTGCCTCAGAATGGGAAAAACTTCTGGTCACAAGGAATGGACTAAAATAGCTCATCTTTCTTTCCTGTTCCATTGTAGATATGAACAAATTACTTCAATGTACGTACCTGCCATATGTACCACATGACACATACATGGATTCATATCCATAGAACAAAGATACCCAGCTTCACAGATAATGTTGTAGGTTAAAGTTATTACTGTTTGGAGACCCCAGAAAGCAGGGAATATCAAATGAAAGGCAAATCAACGTAAAGTGTTAGGGACCACACAAGCTTTTTAACTGGTAGAGCTTCAAATCCATCATTTTACATTGTCATGAACCTTCAATGCTGGTGTAGAAATTTCATTCTCCTAGAGTGAAAATTACAACATTCACTACTACTACTCAGGAAAAAGTTGCAATTTCACCACAAAGTTCAAGAAGGAAGACAAACCCAACCCTTTCAGCTAGTCATATGCTCTTCAGCCTACACACGAAACCACTTCTGCAAGTCAAGTGAACACGGAAATGCTGGGGCTTCTCAAATAGCTGGTCTCAGGGTATAAGGTTACAAGTCCTAGAGTACTTTCAAAAGCAATGTTAGAATGTTTCAAAAAGTAGTATACTAGTGTAGTCTTCCTTAAAAAAAAAAAAAAAAAAAAAAAAAGCTGTTTTCCCAAAGATTTCAACCTTATTTTGTAAGCAAAACCATAAAATGATACTGCACTTAATCATTTGATGGTGAGAAACACCATACTGAAGTCTTATTCCTACACAATAGCAAATCACATTCTGCAAAAACTAAACAAAATAGCCAAGACCCTACACTAGATAGCTTGGGCCTTTCTTTCTCTTTTATTACATTGCTAGCTGTGCCTGTCATAACAGATCTTCTGGTTTCTAGAAAAGAGATGCATAATGAACTGCTTTGTGGGTGGGCTGCAAAAATGCTGACAAACTTGACCATTTTAAATTACTTTTCTGTAAATCTCCTGACTGGAGTGCTCTGCATGTAAATTCCAGCAGCAGCAGCAGTTGCTGCCATAGCAACAGAGTTATTTAGGAAATAATTTAAAGTGAGTACCACATCATATTCAGCCTCTCATGAAAGAAAGCAGACTTGGCAGGAGGATAGGAAGTGAAAAAAGAGATATAAGGTCTAGGACTTTCAACTGACAAATGAGTTTGTATGTTTCCCATGTCTACCAATAGTTGGAAACTATAAATCAATACTTATCTTGCATAGTGTTTAGGTGCTTTTATAGTATTTTTTGTTATAAAATCAACTAACACTCATGAACAACTTCACAGCTGCAACTTCATGAGGTCAGCCCATTTCTCCAGCCTCTTGAAGTCCCTCTGAATGGCAGCACAACTTTCTGGTGTATCAGTCACTCCTCCCAGTTTTGTGTCATCATCAAACTTGCTGAGGAGAAACTCTGTCCCATCATTCAGATCATTCATAAAGATGTTAAACTTCAGACTCTGTAAAAATCACCAGGGGGCACCACTAGTTAATGGCCTCCGACTAGATTTTGTACTGCTGATCACCACCCTATGGTCCTGGCCATTCAATCAGTATTCAGTGCACCTCAGTGTCTGCTCATCCTTCATCAGCTTCTCTATGAGGATCTTATGGGAGACAGCATCAAAAGCATTACTGAAGTCAAGGTGGACATTAACACTCCTCTATCCTAGTCTAGGAAGCCAGTCAATTCACTATAGAAGTTTATCCAGTTGGTCAAGCATGACTTCCCCTTGCCAAATCCATGTTACTACTCCTGATGACATTCTTGCCTTTCGTGTGCCTGGAAATGCTTTCCAGTATTAGTTGTTGTATTACTTTCCGAGAGTTCAAGGTTAGGTTAACTTGCCTGTAGTCCCCTGAGCCATCCTTATTCTATTTGAAGATAGCAGTGACATTGGCTCTCTTGTAGTTTTTGGGCGCCTCTTCCTATTAACAAACTCATTCAAAGATAATTCAATGGCCTCACAACAACATCAGCCAGCTCCATCAGCACTTGTAGACCCATCAGAAGGATCTGGATAAAATCTCTCTAAATTCTACAGCAAGCTTCCAGCATAGTGAAGCTTTGTTTTTCCCCTCAAACACAAAAGAGAAATGAGAGCTATAGGAAGGATGAGAAAAATGTTATTATAAGTAGAAATATTTCAACAGTGAACATTGAGAAAATTTAACAGATTCTCACAAGCAATGTCAGTTACAGCATACCATAATTCTAAATTTTTCCTTATTTGCTACACTGACAGGAGCTGAATTTCCATATGCATACCTCTATTGTTTTTGTTCCATCTCCTGTACTTCACAGAGATAAATGAGTAACAGAACTTGTTCCTAGGTGTGATTATGGCAGCTACATCCATGCAAGTCAATAGGGTCTCATTTGCCTACTCATCATTATGTATTCAGTCAAAGTTATTCTGCATTTCTCTCAAGGCATGATTGTTTGCAATAATAAATGTTCTTCTCAAATCTATTATTACATGACAGAGCCTATATTTTAAAAAGTAATATTTGTGTATGTACACACGACTTCAAAACCAGTCATATCAGTGTTTGCTCACCTGCTTTAGCACTAGTGTAAACAGAGACTATTGAAAAATATCCTATTGTCCATGATAGTCTTGAAAACACTCTCCTGGGTTAGTTAAAAATGAAATGAAAGAGCCAGCCACAACTCTCAGCTTTCCACCTATGCCACCTTCACAAGTTGGTACAAGTAATGAACTGTATAAACCCATTCTTAAAAATACTGTGTAAGCCCAAATTATTTTTAAGACAAAATTCTGTTATTTAAATATTGCAGACTACTTTGTATCAGCTCTGTCATACACTGATGTTCTGAAAGGATGTACGCTTAATACACCTCTTCCTGGTTGTTCAATCTTTGTATAAAATTTGTATCCTCAACTTGTGAAAAATGAGTTCATAATAGAGGTATTGCTGTATATTAGAATGTTCCAGCACTAGGGTAGGCAGCTGATAAGCAATATGAATGTCATAAGTACCTCACAGACATTATACTGTTGACATGTAACATCATGAAGACTTGTTTACCTGAATGATACAACTGTGCCTGAATGATACAGCTTTCACACAGACCTTTTTCTAAATGGTATTTAAACTGAAAATCACGCTGCAACGCTTCTGAGGATATATCATTAGATGTTACTTCATTAAAATTCAAAGTAAACTTACTGGAAATTTCTTGCACTGGTGACTGTCTTGGAGGGGAACTGGATACCTCCAACCCTTGTTTTTCATCCTGACTAAATTCTCCAAAGATTTGCTGTCTCTACAAGAATCACTGTCAAAGGCCACTGACCTTATTAAAACATGTGTTGGGCATAACTCCTCCTTTAGGTCTAACAAAGTTTATATAAATCCTTGCCCTCACCTAAAAGGGAAAAACCCTTAAGCCTATTGTGATTAATTGCATTTCTGTTTAAAACAATATTCTCCAAGTAATGCAGTCAAAATTTGCTGTTCCATACTAGTATCAAAAATGAAGAGGTTTTTCTTCACATCATAAGGCCTTCTGAGACACAGAGCTTAGTTTACAGTTTTAGAAACAGAATTATTTCATTGACCACAGACTGCAATACAGACTGTGTCCATTTTTATTGCTTACTATAGCTTTAGAGTTTTTTCCCCCCATTGGTACCATTACAAGCTACAAAGAGAAGGGAGTTCATTTAACTTGTTACTACACCAGAAGACCATGTTTTATTGTTATTTCACATAGAAATTTCCCAGTGTTTTCTTTTTACCACAACAGCAAGTAAGTTGTCTTCAGCATACTAGCATTGGTTTGGAGTACGCAAGCAGAGAAAGGCAAAAGGAAGGAAAACACTTCCTACAAATCAACAGATGTTTCCATTTGCTTCAGCCACATTTGTGTACCTTTTCTGTATTCACACATCTTTAGAAAGTAATTTAATTTTGCTGTCAATAAATAAGCGCAGAAGTTTCTGCTCAAGTTCCACCAACTACAGTTTCATCTACATGACATTCTTAGTCTCTAGATGTGACACATAGATTCAAATATATTTGAATTTAAGAGTATAGAACATGTTTAGTGATTCATTATGATTTCGTTCCGCAATTCATATTCTTTTAAAAATCTCTGCTTCTGGTTAGAATTTCCACTACAACTCTGATTCAACATTCAGTAGTTTCTGTCCTCTATCAACACCAACTTTTCATACAAACATTTAGTAAATAATTAGAATCAGGGGATAAGGTTTATTATAATTACAGATCAAACTTCCCTTTTATCTGTTGGAAGGCACTGTAAACGAAGCTTAACCAAAACATCACAGTTTCATATTTCTATGTTAATCCACTGGCAAAACTGGAACATTTCCAACAAAGTATTACCACACATCATTACTGAATGGCTTGCCAGTATGAACTGGACAAAAGGAATTGATGGGAAAGAGAAAAGATGAAAAAAGTCAAAAGGAGGTAACAAAACCAACAAATCAGAAAGCAATTGTTTAAGAAAAAAAAAAGACACCAGTAGACACATTTAGATTTAAAGACCAATTTTAACCTCAAAATACAAAATATACACAGTGAGATATTATATAGCAAGGCCATTGTTTATTCTATGTTTAACTAAATTTTTTTACTTTATTTTAATTTGGACAAGATACAAACATAATATTCCTAAGGAAAAGAAAAAAAAAAAGGGGAGGAGGATAAATATTTAAAATTATTCTCAGTGTTGAAACTTTAGATCAGATGATATCTGTGACAAGATATCTTCAACTACCAACCCAAGAGAAACATTTGTACATTGGAAAACAAGTCTTTTCTCATTCACTTCAAAAGAGACTATGGATGTACACAAGAACTTCCCTATCTGCTAGTATCCAGGTGGATATTATTTTTTTTCAAGACAGAGTTAGTTTACAGCAGCTTTTGTTCACTTTAAAAAGTTGCAAGGGTGACCAGCAATGGAAGGTAGATAGGGACATCTTCACCCAAAGTTTGGGGTACAATGGCCAGTGAAAAGTGCACAGCTATCTCACCAGCTGAAGTTGACTATCACTGGGCTTTAAACAATGCTAGAATCCAACATAGAGTGGGAACTCTCGGTCCCTGTCTCAAAGAGACATTTTCAGGCACATACAGCACCAGACAGGGCAAAGAGAGGACTGTTGGAAAATATTAATTTCTGTTTAAGTTAAATAAATAAATAAATAAATGTAAGAATAAAAGCTAGGATGTTGTACTGGCAAAGCTGCCAAGTCATTCCAAAACAAAAATAACTTTCTCTAGCTTGGGTAACCTAGGTCTTAGAATTTCGTATTTTTGTTTGACTATTTGTCCTGGTTTTGCCTGGGATAGAATTAATTTTCTCTCCAGTAGTTGGTGCAGTGCTGTAGTTTGGATTTAGTATGAGAATAACATTGATAACACACTGATGCTTTCACTGTTGAGCAAGAGATCACCTTAAGTGAAGGATTTTTCAGTTTCCCATGCTCTGCCAGGGAGCAGGTGCACAAGAAGCTGGGAGGGAGCAGGGCCAGGATAACTGACCTGAAGTGGCCAAAGGCATATTCCATACAATAGAACATCATGCTCAGAATATAAACGGGGTGCAGTTGGCCAGGAGGGTATGATCGCTGCTCGGGTACGGGCTGGGCATCGGTCAGCAGGTGGTGAGAAATTGCATTGTGCATCACTTGTCTGTCTTGGGTTTTATTCCTCCCTCTCTCGCCATTTCCTTACTATTATTATTATTATTGTTATTGTTATTACTATTATCATTAGTATTATTAGTATATTTTACTTTAGTCCAATTTCTAAGCTGTTCTTATCTCAACCCACGAGTTTTACTTTTTTTTTTTTACCAATTCTTCTCCCCACTGGGGAAGCAGGGGAGTGGGCGAGCAGTTGCATGGTACTTAGTTGCTAGCTGTGGTTAAACTGTGACTCTGTTTTAATACAAAGCTCCAAGAGAGCCTATTATGGCAATCTAATCTGACTTTATATACAAAAAAGTACAAATGAACTTCCTCTAATTAATTCTGCAGCAGGCTTAGGATCTCTAGTTGGGTTGGAAAGAGAAAAAAAGAGGGCCCTGCATCTACTCTGTCTTCAAAAACCCTCCTCTCCTCCAAATAATTTTATCTTTTAACATACATCAGCACTGAGATGACTCCATTCACTGTACAATAGGAAGAAACTAAAAAATACCCAAGAGCCCTTTTGGAGAAGGTGAGCAATATACTTTTCTTTAGGACTTTCAGATCCCAATTAAAACATTGGTTGACAGGTTTCCACATTGGAGTCAAGAGTGTTTTAATTGATTTCACTAAACAGAGTAACTGCATAGCTTTTGCACTTTTTTCTCCTCTAATCTATGTAAACAGAATGGTATCAAGGGCACCTTGCCAGTGTATGTTTCCTAATATGAACAGAGATAAAGACCTTTCCAGTTACCTAGATCATTTAACTCATGTGCAGCTGTGAATGTGCATTTAGGGAAGAATTGTTCAGGAGTATTTAGGTCACAAATCCTTTCCATCAGTGGCATCTGGTATTAGAATTGTGGGCATCTGCCATTTAATGTTCATTCCAAAAGTAGAAACAGCTTATCCTTAATAAGTCTTTAGTGTACTGCATATGACCGTGCCAAGAGATTAAAGAATTTGGTTTGGATTTTTTTTTAAGTCAATGCTCCATGGCATATCTATTTTAATTCAGAAAACTTGTTTCTATCTTACCAACTAGTAAGAGATTTCACCATTGACTTAGAACAGTGACTGTATCTCCAAAGCAAAGGTACCATGCATAACTCTCTTCACATATAAAGCTTGGACTTAACCAGTCACTTCATCTACTCTCATGAATAACCAGAAAATGGAAGCTGTTAATGGAAGCTGTTTGAGATTACAATTAATGGGGAAAGAAAGCATAATCAAATTTGTACTAATAACAGTCCATATTTGCAACTAACATTATAATTCACAGCTATGTGAAGAGCACACATACACACATAAATGCTTCAACAATAACTAAAATTAGCCTCTTTGTGACTCCAGCCACTTTCACCTTTTAAAAAAGTGATCTGTTTCCCAGTTCTACATATACACACAAGGAGAGCATACAGTCCTGCTGAAAAACTATTTCCAAGAGTTTCAGAGTACATTATTATTACATAACACTTGACTTAGAAGAACCCCACTCACAAACTGAGAAGTTCAGAAAGAGTTTACCTATTTGGAACATGGTAAGATGGAGCAAGATAAAAAAAAGCAGGAAAACTAAACACTGGGAAGAAGGATAAGGCAACCAACAACAGGAGTATTATGCTTTGGATGTTAAGACACACCAAGATACCTGTGGTCTTACAGGCCTTACGTTTCCCAGGAAGGTGATAAGAAGACAAAAATTTAGCTACTTACCAGTATCTTCTACTAACAAAAATTTTCACTAGCAGCACAAATATTGGAGTTGTAAGTTATCTCTGGTCCTGCGCATTAAATCATCTAATTAAAATGTATTTTATCCTTCTCTTGCCTCCTGGTGCAATGCAGGCAGGTTTGCTGTTTCCAAGTTCACAAAACAATACTATCAGTCCTCCAGCAATATTCCCCCTACCTCACAGTTGCACAACCCTGAAAGTACATGGGAACAACTATATTGTAAATCAAAGGCTAAGGGTAGCTTCCACATAAGCCCTCTGAAATTTGAATGTAAAGGTAAATCACCTTCTAATTTCAGAAGGGCCTGAGTTCTGACCTCTTTTTGACATGCCACAAAACAAGCTACATGCTAAAACCCCAAAAACCTAGAAAAGTTAGCCATTCTCCCATAACCCAAAAAGAATTCTAAGAATCATTTGCTACTTAAAAGAAAAAAAAAAACCAAAACCCAAACTCCAAACAAAAAAAATACTCAGAGATGTTTTCAGAAACAGAAAATAAAATCTATTTATTATCCCTTTAAATATAAACCTCACCTCTTCAAATGCATCTTTATCCACAGCTAGATTTTAATCATGTTCTTCACAGAATTTGTGCTGATTTTGGCTGGGATAGTTAATTTCCTTCAAAGTAGCTCGTATGGAGTTATGTTTTGGATCTGTGATGAAAACAGTGTTGATAACACAGGGGGGTTTTAGTTATTGCTGAGCAGCACTTGCACAGGCTTCACTACTTCTCACCCCACCTCATCAGCAAGGGGGTTGGAAGTACACAAGAATTTGGGAGGGGACATAACCAGGACAGCTGACTCCAACAGATCCAAGGGATATTCCAGATCATACAGCATCATGCTCAGCATATAAAGCTGAGGAAGAAGGAGAAAGGGATGTTCAGACTTGTGGCATTTGTCTTCCCAAGTCACTGTTAGGCATGATGAAGCCCCGCTTTTCAGGGGATGGCTGAACACCTGTCTGCCCATGGGAAGTGGTGAATGAATTACTTGTTTTGCCTTGCTTGTGCAAACAGCTTTTGCTTTCCCTGTTAAAACTGTCTTTATCTCAACCCATGAGTTTTCTCACTTTTACCCTTTTCATTCTCTCCCCCATCCCACCAGGGAGAGGAGTGAGCGAGCAGCTGCATGGGGCTTAGTTGCCAGCTTAGAATAAAGAACAGTCCTTTTATGTAAATCGATGATAAAACTATCACCTGAATAATCTTCCTGCTGTGTGTTTAAATGACTTGAAAAGTACTCTGTGTCCTTGGAATAAATTGACTAAAGTACAAGAGTACAAAATGCAAGATAAGAAGAGAAATCAATAGAGTAATGTGCAGGTAAGTAGGCAAACCAAGAGATACTTATCAGTAGTAAAGCAGGTAGTTAAATATAAATACAACACAACCTAAGATCAGAACAGTGATAAATTAGAATGATATCAACCACTAATTTAATGTCAGTGAGTACACCTGCAAGAGAGCCATCAAAGAACAAATGCTATCATATGCAAAGCAGCATTAATGAAACTCGTTATCACAAAATTGCATTTACATCCAATAAACAAAGCACAATTTAATTAAAATTCCTTTAAAAAGTCAATTTGAAAATATTAATTCAGCATAAAATGTGTATCATCTAGTTTACAAAACACAGAAAATTAATAGCTGGAAAAAACAATAAGGGATTTTATTGCAGTTAGGCACTTGGATGATGGGCCCTCCACAGGGAAACAAACAACCAAAACAAACAAACAAAAAAATCTCCCTCTGCTGTACTCAATTTCACCACCTACTTGAGTACCTGAAATTATTTCAGTAAGGAACTAAGGAATCTCTAAATTCATACCTTTAGCTTTTGCACTCGCCAGCTTAAGGTCTGCATTCTTCAATTAGAAAACCTTGCCATGTGTTTTGCTTCTAAGCCAAACACTCTGCAGTGCAAGAGGAGGTATAGAACCTGATCAAACTGAAAGTCAACTCAGCAGCATAGTAAATTGTATAGGTTAGCTGTTTTGTCAAAGACAAATGACACAGTTTGCCTTCACTGAACTCCAAGAAGGTTCTAAACAAACACAGCCACGCAGTCCTGCTAATGAACGGATCTGCCTTACCATTTTGGCAACAGAAATGGTAAGCAACATAAATGGTCAGCAACAGTTTGTCTCCTGCTAAGACTTAGAGAACCAGTCTTGATACTAAAACAACAACAAAAACAAAACCAAAACCCCCAAACAAACAACAAAATCAACCGAAAAAACTACACTGAAAAAATCCCACACCACCAGCCCTAAAAGAAACCGACCTTCAGATGACTTCTTGGAATACAAGAATAGTTGAGGTTGGAAGAGACATTTAAAGATCACCTAACTTACTCTGTCCTATGCAGTGTTATTCATATTTGTCAAATTTCAAATAGTCATGGGTATGCAGTCAGAAAAACATTTTATTGTTTTCTACTAACTGTAGTTCAGAATACTCCTTAAAAGTGTAGTGGCAAAACATTTTCTAGCAGTTTTAAGATTTGACCACTCTATCAGGATCTTGTGGTTTGAGCTGTCATCATTAAATATTAAGTTTTTTATTCTATTCTGCAACTGGGATGCTCTTCAATAGTAGATCTCTTTCAAAAGCATACACCAGCCTGTGTATTAACAGTGATCAGTCACTAGCAGAATTACAGGAATGCTTGTCCCAAGGTACTACTATCTACTGGTAGTATTTACAACATTTCAAAGTTTATGATGATCAAGAATTGAAATGTCGACAGCAAATGATTAGACAGAGACACAGGAGGAAGAATACAAGTTTGAAACTTAAGAACAACAGTCAAGGTCTTTACAGCAACTGAAAATAAGAATAACAACAACACCATATATTTGATCGCTCAAATCTGCATAAAAAACACCAAAGCTCTTTTGGGAATTTATTTCCCTAAACATAGTCTTTTCCAGCATGATAATTCCATGCAATAAAATAAGATGATAATGTTGCCAAATAATTTTTTTCATGCTGTTCTAGCCTGGACATGAAAAATCATCAATTCATCCACCAGATTAGTGCTTACAAAAATCACATCATTTTTTGAGTACACCTGCACTGATAAGAGTATGTATTTCAAAGTAAAATCATGAATGTACATTCTAGTTTTCAATCACCTACACGGCTCCTCTAAAATATAAATATTTTAAAATGTACTTAAGTAATAGAAATAATTTTAAAACTTTGTGTGATATCGTAACTCCATTTTAAAACTGGAATTCAAAGTATTTCAAAAGTGAAAGAAAACAATGACACCTCCTTTAAGGGAGCACAGTTGAAGTTAGTCATGAAATAATGTATCAATCATTCTCCTCACCTTTGTGTGTATTAAAAAAGCCCCATTGCTTTCAAAGGGACTCCAAAAAAGACAAAATTCAGAAACTGCAAATTCCATTTGAGAAACAGTGAATGGAAATATATCTGGTACATTACCACATCACTTTTAAGCTGTAAGATCCAACAGTACTGTGTAGAAAAAAAATCAATTTGTCAGGCTGTGAGTTAAAAAGCGTTTTCTCTTGCCATCTTAGTAAAGCACTGACAATCAAAGACTGTGTTCATCTGAACTACAAAGTCTGGTGAGCACTTCAAGATAGGAAAAAATATGGACAGCCAAAACTGAAAAAGGCCCTTGTAGAGATTATTATTAAAATAAGCTGAGGGAGCTTTTCTTACTTAGAGTTTCCATTTGTATTGCTTAAATAGTACCAAACAGAAGTCATTGGTTGTAGTGTTTAAGAAGACATATGGTTCCAACAGACCTTCTATAAATATCAATTGTTAGTTGATTTACTGAGTTGTAGCTTTCACAGCAATATTGCTTGATTAATGTAAAAAAAAAACCAAAAAAACCAAACAACAAAAAAAACCCCAAAACAAACAAACAAACAAACAAGCAAAAAAAAAAAAAAAACCACATGTTTTTGCATCCTCACAATGGAATTGGAATTCTTAGCCTTTCTTAAAAATAGCCAGTGATGACAGACTGCATTTGGAAACAAGTTATATGCAAATAAGCTGCCTTTCATTTATATCACAATTCAAGAGCATCAATACTGTCAGCTGAGATGCTTCAATTATTCTGGGCATCAACAACTCTGATTTTCAGGGTCTCTGATTAATACTGTAAATGTCATTAATCCAAGAAGACTTTCAAATTATGTCCAAAATCATTCTGCTTCTGCTTTTTATTTAATAAGGTCTTTCTCCTGCATTCATTTAAGATGATTGCAAAGTTCAAACTGCTGCAGAGTCAGGCATCAGTTATAGGATTTGAGTGGAAGACAGACGTAATAATCACTTGTTTGCTAAAGGTCATGGTTTTTAATAGGGCCTCTTAGATTACACTCATCAACAGTCACAAGCGACGATTTTTGGATAACAGCCATGGATTTGACCTGTTATATTTACCTCTGTTTTACTGGTAGGTTCTGGTCCACAGATTGTGGACTATGTAAGATTTAGAAAACAAATCTTGTGACTCCTTTATTACTTTTCAAAAGGGGAAAAAAAAAAAAAGCTTTAAGGCCCATTTATTTACAACAAAACTAGTTTGTCTTTTTCTGTGAAAGCTGTTATAAGGGAATTTTGGTAACATACCAGCAAAACTAACAGGGAACAATTACCAAAATGTTACATCTACATGTATCAGTAAACCCACAGATTTTCTATTGGATCATTGCTTTCGTACAGTAAACAATTCAGTGACACTAATACAAGGGGATGACAAGGATGTGTTAAAAAATTATTACTTATGTTAAAGAAGCTTGAATGCTGTTAAAGAAATGTAGGGGTCTTTTTGCAGAAATCCCCAAGAATTCAGCAGCAGATGATAGCAGAAGTTTTTGCTGGTACTGGTATAGGTTGATACCTGGGCTCCAGGGCTAAAAATACAAATCATGTCTTGTCAAATTTCTGGTAAAGGAATGGAAACTTGGGAGCTGGGTAAAACATACCATATATAGTAAAACTCAGATATAAAATGGAACTTGGGAACAAACAAAGAGCCAGCAAGCAAGATGTCCATGCTAGCAAACCCAAAACAAAAAACACAAGCAGATCCAAGAGCAATCATGAAGAAATACTTGATACCAATATGATACTCTTTCTATCAGGATGCAGATGTAATCGTTCACCATCCTTCTAGAAGATAACAGCATTGTTGACCCTAGGACCCTAAAGAGCCTAACAACTGAATAGGAAATACATACTAAACAGCTTGTGTATGTGAGTTTTAGCTATATTAATATTTGAAATTAACAATGATTGGATAATTAGGGATACAGATTTGAGTGTCTCTCTCGGTGGAGTATTCTAACTGGACAAATAACAACTCTGATCAGATTGATAATACTTTAATTAGACAAAGAAATAAATCTTGGCTCTGTGTGTAAGGTGCATTTCTTTAGTCCACACAAATTAAGGGTGTTTAGTTTGGTTCCTTGCTTAGGGAACCTGGCTTAAATTTCAATGCAATAAAATCATGCTAATTAAAGGTTTTATTAGATTTCCATACCGAACCGAAGCACTGAAAATTGAACTAAAGATGTAAAAATAGCTGTCCAATGGCTCATAAAGTTTTTGTGATTGCCTGGTCAGTCTCAAATTGTAATCTGTCATGTATCTCTCTTGGACGCAGCCAGAAACTGCACGAAACCCAGCATAGCATCAGACTTCAAATCATGCACTGTCTAGGACCATGAGTCAATCTCATTAGCAGACAGCAACATTCTAACAAAACAATTTAAAGGGATATTGATTTTAGTGTTATGACTCCAGAGTTGCCATTTATAATTGAAAAAACTCAGCTTCTGAGAGGTAAAGATGTTTTTGACAAATATATTGGCTTAGCATAATGGATTTTAGAAGTAACTTAATAAGTTGCTTTTAATGTTATTTTATAAAAGTTTATGAAAAGTGAAAAAGAAACTGGACACTAATCCAAAGTGAGGAAAATATTTTCTGTCATTGACAAAGCTATTCATTCCCGAGCACACAGTTTGGTTAGTAGAAGTAGTAAATGAAGGGAAAACTTAGTCATAGCTAGAATACCAGAATACCCAACATGGGTACACATGCACACACACAGTTTGGGGAATTACATCCTGTTGGGGTTAGCACAGATGTCGATAATATCAGCCTTAGTGAAAACAAATAAGCAAGCAAAAATACACCACCAAAAAAATCGCAACCAACCACATGATTGTCAAGCAAAAGAACCAAATAAACCACTTGTTTTGCAAGTCTACTTATGTTTCATGGGAATACTGTGTATGGAGCTGTATAAGCACATTCAAATCATCACTATCCATATTAAACTCATTCTATCCATATGAATGCGAATTGAAAGATTGGACTTTCTGCTTCAGCATCATGAATGTCAGGATATACTGCTGAAAGATACAAATGCAGTATCTGTTACAGAAATTAAAGCTTCAGGAAAACATAGCATGGATTAATGTCCCTTTAGTTACATTCACCATGATACTCAGTGCTCTGACTAGTTTTAAATTTAAATTCCTGAAAAGCAAGATTTCACAAACATGGCTCCCACACATTAGTTGCAGATATCTTCTGTTCTTGTTAAAAAAAAAACAAAAAACAAAACAAAAACAAAACCAAAAAAAACAAACCCAAACAAAACCAAAGAAAAACAAAAAAAAAACAAAACCAAAAACAAACAAACAAAAACAAAACCCACACCCTATGCATTTGGGTTCCATAGAAATACATATTATTCCAAACACAGCATTTACAGGCACTACAGAGTAAGATTAGGCTTCAGTGGTTATAAAGCATCAAATGCCATTCTATCAGTAAAGGTCAGCACTTCCATCATTCTCGCTTCTTTCAGCACATGAGTCTCCCCTAGACAATTTACAGGAAATGGAAGGGAAAATAACCAAATCATTGAAAAAAATTGTTAAATATGCCATCTGGTCTTCACAGATGGGCCTCTACTGTACTGTGCTCATGTACATCTCCTTTCCCTCTGTCATCACTCACTGCAGAATAAGAAGCAGGTAAAGAAACAGAAGAAATGACTCTAGAAAGTATACTATCAGCACACCGTGTGGAGATTTAGCCACTGTATCTCCACTTCACGCTCCACTGTAAGACAGACCAAATTTTCCAGGCTGATGAAACCTCACTCAAAAGGGATGCAAAATCTGTCAGAAAGTCAAAGTTTAGATCTGTACTGCATCACAGTGGTGTTGTGAAAAACAACTGGAAAAAGAAAAATAAGGCAATAATGGTTATTGCAAACCTGCCATTGCTACACTATACACTATCCAAAAACACAATTAATCTTATCCTGTGTGTCTTCATAATCAAGCTGAACTACCTCCAAACTGCAAATGCAAAACAAAGGCAGAGAATTACTACCATTTTGTCAAACAGAACAGTAGAACAATGATTCATATCCATGTTCCCACTAGTCAATTTTCTAAATGCACTACATGATTTTAGATACTCTCCTTGCTCTTAAGCAAACCGCATTCTGGTAACATTGCAAGAATTCTGCAGCCACGAGGAATTTATAGTTTGCACAGCACTGCACAAATCAAGAGTTTCTGTGGTTCCAATCTTCCTACTTAGAGAAAAAGGAAGGGGTCATTTACTTTTAAGATAAATGCTTTTTCACGTATTACTGAAAATAAAACCCACCTTACTTATCTGCATCCAGAGCTAAGCACAAAGTGCCTGTATAACTTTCAGCTCACTTGATATGGAGTGATTTATTCAAAACCGCTCAGCAGCACAACCTAGACAAGCTTTCTTCTCTCACTTTCAGAGTCTTCCTC
Organism: Manacus vitellinus; assembly: GCF_001715985.3. Classification (NCBI taxonomy): domain Eukaryota; kingdom Metazoa; phylum Chordata; class Aves; order Passeriformes; family Pipridae; genus Manacus; species Manacus vitellinus. The sequence goes on along the minus strand of NW_021940864.1, from coordinate 24,743,957 downwards.
TGCATGACCACATTCAGTCTTACAGAGAGGCAATCAGCTGGATCTGACATTAGAATAGTGATGTAACAGACCACTCATCACAAATTGCCCTAGTATAGCAGAGAGTATGGCTACTCTTGAATTTCAGTGTAATGTGTTCTCTGGTACTGTTTTTCCACTGTGGCTTATTGCAGATTTTGTCCTCAGGACACCATTCACCTCTTTCTTCAGGAAAAAGCTGTGATGCTGGCTAATGACTATTATCTCATTAATTCTCACTGTCAGAAGTCATTCACTGCATTAATAGTTAACATTACACTTTATACATCAATTTTGAAAACTTACTTAGCCTGCAGAAGGAGCAAGTAATTCAAAAGTTATCATTACATTTAGTTGTTTTGAAGGAAAAATGGAAAAAATTATATTTTGGTTATGTTTCATCTAATTCATTCCACAATAAAGCCTACTTCAGTGGGAAAAAAACCTGGAATTCACACCTCTAGCACATTACCACCAGGATCCCAGCATGTAAGAACTTCTGTAACACTTCACCAACACAGAACCCTTGTAGTAATACTTTTTAAGAATTAACCTTAATAATTTGAGTGAGAACAGCAGTTCCTCTGCTCTTAGGGCCATATAAATAAAGCAAAATTTCACCTCTACTTCTACAGGGTAAATAGAAAAGAATCTAGCTTAAAAAGAAAAAAAAGAAGAGAGAGAAAAAGACAAAGAAAATAAGAGACAGACATTTTCCTCCTCAACTGCATTTACTACACATTTTAATGTTCAAGAATGTCCCCAGGATAGCTAACAATGCAATAACACAGCAATCTGAACATTTCTAGTAACATTCTGAAATCTAAGTGGCTATTACATAAGTACATAAGCAGTCCATCTTGTACGTACTATTCAAGATAGCTTGGAAAAAGAATAGGACAGAAATATATCATTGTAACCATCCATATGTCAACAGCTTAAATTGATGTTAATATATACATATTACCTGTGGCCTATTCAGCTAAAATCCATTTACCATGTCTATATGGATTATATGCAAAGATCAAAAAGGTGGGATACAGGAGAAAAGAGAGAACATATTGTAACATATTTCCTCTCACTAAGACTTGTCCAGATAACAAAAGAGTAAAACTGCTGACATTTGGACTAAATCATGTGAATGACTGAATTTGTGGCAAGTTTCACTTCCATTATGGTGATCCTCAAATACTATTTTGAAGCTGATACAAAGACTATTCCATGTATTGAGGAAAATTATTTTCATTGAAATGAAAATTACCTAGTCTCAGCCTTTTCTGACTAGTCTCCCCAAATCACTTCACCACTTACTTAGATTGTAAATTTTATGCACAAAAATCATCTTTTCAGTTTGCCAATAGAATGCTAAGCCCAGTAGTCTCCTGTGTGCAACAGGAGTGCAGGCAAATAACAGAAGTGTTTAGGCTGACTGATGAGCACATGCTGACGGTTGAGACTTTCCACACAGAAAACTGCAGAACAAGCATCAATGAGTCAAAACCACTGTCAAAAGATTTGAGCAACAATTTGACCAGGGCACTGGCACCAACATCAATATCAAGCATGGAAGACGTCTTTATGAGACCAGCGTTGATTGTTTCCTCAAGAGAATCCCTCTCAGTATCCCTGTGGGATGTGTGTTCCTTACCCAGGAGGAAGAGCACCACCTAGTGAAGCTCTGCATAGGTTCTTGAAGCACCTCCACAATCCTGGCAATCCCGTTCACTTGTGATTGTCTCGCCATATTCGCCAGCCAGAGCAACTGGTGGTATAGCTCACGCGAATACAATGTACTGCAAGTGACAGGATGATGCAATGCTAAATATTTTTCTTTCAGTGCCTCACATGGAGCATTTTGTCCTTGAACCTATTCCAAGCTCTTTAATATTGTTGAGAGTGACCGAGAATAAGCCCCATATAATGATCTATTGAAATAAACTATTTCATAGGACACAAAGTGTAGAATTCCTGTTTGAAGCAAGAAGTATAGAACTGCAGCATATTTAAAATTAAATATATACATACATATATATACACACAAACACATATATATACAAAAATGGCAAGCCAAAGTCCTGTGCTTTGCCCTGCACAACAGCACAACATGGCTTATTTTCCATAATTTAAAATGAAAGCTCCTAAACTTTGGAATATGGATCTAGAAAGGATTGTCAAGTCCAGTATCCTGGGATCAAATTTTGCCCTCAGTTTCTGGAGGGAAAAAGAGGTAAAGCAAAAGAATCCCAGAGACAAGAGTGCTGGTTGTGGCTTGTCTCATCAGCTATGCACCAAAGTTTCTGTTACAAGGCTGACGGCATGACAGCTACAAATGCATCACAGGTATATACAAATACAACTACATAAATAGAGCATTTCCATAGACTTTTCTTCTGAATGTACCTCAAAATGAGATACAAACACCACCTCAATATAAGAACAGGACAGCGTATTTAGTAAACTGCTCAACATGAACTTCAACATCCAAAATGCTATAGAAGTGGAGTTGATGGTAAAGAGAAAGACAGATTGGAACTATTTTCTTTCCACTATAAAAACCCCTGAGTACTTCAGGTCACAACTGACTGTAGAACAGCAAATTACCTAAACTCTGAAAAGATTTTCCTTTAGCAGAGGTACTATTCTTGTACTACAGGTTTTTAAGACATAAGCACAGATAAAGCACTGTATCATTCATTCCTATTTTAAACAAGCCAAAGGTATTTCTCCTCACTTTTGAGAATCAAACCAACACTTTAACTTTACTGGCCATTAGTATGGCTCCTCTACTGTGATGCACACTGATATTCCCTCCAAATCACAGGAGCCACATATGAAATCTAGTATTTCATTCAGGTAGTGTGATGATTCCAGCAAGTCACAGACATGATTTATGAAAGGGTACTAAAAACCTTTAGCTCCTAGTGACTTGAATGAGATTTGTTGTTGCTTAGTAACTCTTAAAAAAACAGAGACATTTGAAAACTAGTAACACTGTGAGCAGCTGTGTAGAAAACTTGTTGTTTATAGTATTCTGATAGTCTAAAGATGCATTCCTATGACTGCAGTACTTTACCATTTAATGTGATATTTTGATAAACTTAAAGTACTCTGTACAAAGTAAACAGTTGATCTTTACAGAATTTCACTGAGATTTCTTTAATTATACTGCAGACCACCTATTTTGCAGATGATACAGCTAAAATAAGTTACTCATGACATACAGAAATTTTAGTATAGCCCTGTATGATACCATTAATTATTGACACACTAAGTTTTCCATTTGCTAAGAAGCTATCCTGGTTTATAATTTTGGACTTATGCCTGCAGCTTTAAACATTTTAACATCAGGGGTTTTGTGGTATAACCACAAAATACTCTGTATTTTCTCCTCCAAACAGACAGAAGTGTACAACATGAAGAAAATTCTTATTGCAAAACACCTGCCTCAAGTTTGTGTAATTTTGAAAGTTATTATTAAGCTTTGTCATTCTTCTTTTCAATTTTGATTCTATATCAAATGCAAATCTTTGGCTCCACTGATATCAAGAGATGCTGTGAATCTACATCTGAGGGCAGAATCTACCTCACACAAGACTAATACTTCTTACAGTCTGTAGTTCAGAGAAGTCTAGGTGTTAAGAAGAACTAAGGTCTTTCAAAAGGCATTCAGTAAACTGCTTATACACCCTGATATGAAAAAAGATCAGAAAAACTGTGGTTTTCCATCAGAATTTTGGGTGCTTTTAAAGAACAGCTAACCAAGGTATTTCAGTGCAGTTCATTTTCATAACGTGGAAGACAAAGTACAACAGTGTTACATCACATACATGATATATTGTAAAACCTATTATATATTTAAATGCCCTCTAATACAACTTTTGGTCATGTTTATCCAACTATGAATCAATAATCAAATTAGAATAAAAGGGGGCCCGGCTGGCATAATAGTCTTTCCAAAATAAATTTCATGGGAGCTGTATACTAGTTTTTTTCAGTGCTAATTTCTGTTTAATCAACAACAAAGAACAGTCACAAAAACCTAACAGCCAAAAAAGTGACATGCCAGTAAGAGTCCTGACCCCACAGACTGTGATGAAAGCAGACCCACCCCACTGCTCCTGCTTGTCTCAGGGCAGCAGGACTCTGCACGGGCAGGAGGATATTTATAACTGCTGATCCTTCTGTTAGTTAGACTACTGAGATACTACTATTAATGCATATGCATATACATACATGTACATTCACATTATGCAACCACATTCATCATCAAGAATAAGTGGAAGAGAAAGGGAAAAAATTCCTTTGGTGTTATAGGGAGCAGTTTTCACTTTCATGTTGAATACTTCTTGTACATTTGAATTGTATTGTGAAGATGTCCTCTGTGTTTGCTATGTCTTTCTCCATGGTACAGTCCTTACTCCCTAGAACTTCTTCACACTACCTTAGTCAAACAGGATTCAGCACAGGTCAGAGAAAGAAAGCAAACAAACAACTCCAGCAGAAGTGGTGCAGAAGAGCTAATAACAGCTTCAAAATTCCCATATTACCCAGTTTCAGTAAAAAACAGTACATGAATGCCAGGAGAATGATCATTTCACTGTGATAGATAAATTCCTGTCTGGATGGTCCTTGGTGTTTATTTGGCTCTTGCTTAAGGTTTTTCAGATTTTAACCAGCACATCTTTGATATGAATACAACATGATAAATCATTAGAGACTCTCCCCAAAGGATTTCTCATTTCAATGACACTGTGGATCTAATAGACTTTAGTTTCATTTAACATCAAAGATGTCCTCAATTGAGTATAACTAGTACAACTATAAAAATCTTGAAAAATAGGCCTCTTCATTGGAAAAATATGTATAAGTTATACATTACAGTTATGCATTTCCAGTTTCTATTCATCAGCAATAAACTTTTAGCAAGAAGTATATTTGAGGGAAGAAAAAGCAATAACAGTAAGAAAAAGCAGGAGTAATCTCTTGGGTTTTGATGCCCTGATCACCTTCACAGACAAAGCAGGTTCTCAGAGACACACAGAGCATTACAAACAAATTGAGAGAGACCCATAGCAGCATCTGACAAAGGAAGCTTTCAAACACAGATAAACACACACATGAGCACAAAACAGGCTTCAAATTTTAGGAGGCTAAATAGTCCAAATGTCACACTCCCATTCCTGTCCACTGAGAAGTCTGTATGTTATCTGGTAAAATCTACCCTGACAGTTACAATGGCTTTATGAGATGCTCCTACACCTGTTCCTACAGGTCCATTTCTCGGGTAGTCTGCTATCCTGCATTTACCCAGGCAGTTCTCACTCTTCAAATGAAACTGCAGTTCCCAACTCTGCTTCTCAGATAGTTCAGCTCCAATGTTCAGCCAACCTCATTTCCACTGTATTCCAGTTACCCTTATAACCAACATGCACTTTAATAACTAGTTCAACCTTTTTATCTCCAGCTTTTATTTGTAGCTGGTGGCAATCTCTTGCCAAAAATCAATATTCTGAGCCAATCCCTTCACCAAGGAAAATTGTACATGTACTTTTTCTTCAGTGTATCATCATCTCAAAATTTTATCTAAAGATATTTTTCTAAAGTGGTCTATCTCCTCCTACTACTAATGCCACCCTCAGAGTTTTCTTCCCTTATTCATTTTCCTAAGGTTCATATTACCACTACTAAAATCCAGACTTTTCTTGTCCTACCACTGTAATCTGTTTCCATTAAAAAAAAGAAGGGAAAAAGAAGAAAGAGAAATAATGGAAGCCATTCCAAGTAGTATTTTGCAATCTCAGCCCTAGTGGCTCCCTCTTCTATAGAAAAGAGTTTGCTCTTTTTTTACCAAAAAAAGGATTTTTAGCTTTTCCTATGCTCTGACATGTCCCTGAGGTGCCTCAGTTTACTCATCAGAGAATAATTCTGTGCATCTCTTTTACAAAAGAGACACAGTTAAAACCCAGCTACTGCTCACACTCACATTTTATACTGGCAGTGTTCACCTTTCTACAACTCTGTCTGAAAAGTTTTATAGCATGTAAAAAACAATTAAATATATTTTGCTCTTTTCTATGTTCTGTTCCTTCTAGGCTGAATCTGGGATTTAGATTTCTAAAGGGACTTTTCTTTTATATAGCTAGTGGCAGTCAAGACCAAAAAGTCAAAATTCTGAACTGATCACCATGGAAATTAAGCCAAATTTCCTCTCTTTCAGTAGCTTTTTGGATTTGAAGAAGCTGGTGCAGTGTTCCCTGCACTAAAAATTACAAATATATTTCGATTAATTTGAGATTCCTGAATTTGGAAGATAGTCACATTGTAAAAAGTTGTATTTACATGTAAGTATTTTATTATATTTATCAGTACAGTTCATATCAGCTTTGGTGGGAATCTGTCAAATATATGATACAGGTTATTATAAAAATTCCTGCAGTTCACAAAGAATATTGTTAGTCTGAAGTAAAGGAAAACAAAACTCCAAAACAAACAAATTCTGCCCCGACATTGCACGTCACTATCAATAGCATCATTGTTTCCATAGCTACAAATGTAGACTGCTTCAAAGGAAAGAAGCAGAGAGACTGAAAATGACAATGCACAATCAAAACAGGAACATACATTTTCCAACGGCACATGTGGGATGGAGGAAGTAACATGGGGGCACAGAATGTTGTGGGGTTTTTGCATTTGACAGTAATGCCAGTGATCTGAGAACATCAAGCTCAGAAAAGTAGCAGTAAGCCTCTTGCTGCAGTATCACTTGATGTATTTCTACACCTAGTGGAAGGAAGAGGAGAACACAGAGAACAGAAAATACCAGCAGGAGTCATCAAAGCAGGGCAAGTACTCCTCTCGCTGATCTAGCCACCTGCAGACTCAGACACATTTTTAACCAGTTTCCTTGGAATTTTCAGTGGTTCAGCATAGTTATGAAGACAATCAAATCCTCTGTATTGCTCTTATCACAAATGGTGACAAAACATATATGCTACACCTAATATTAACTATAAGCAGCCCAGGAGAGGATATAGCAAAGTGAATTACTCTGCAGAGGGTAGATACAAAACATGAGGGTGAGAGCATATGGCAAAACAAAAGGGATTCCACAGCATTTAGCAACTAGTCTGTGCTTCAGTATTAAGTTCCTGCCCTCTAAATTTAGCTATACAAAAAGCCTACTTCACTATCAATCAACTACTCCAGAAGTACAGCGTCCTCATAACATACTGGATAGGAAGGTAAATTGCTGTTTTTTCTACAGCAGGAATTCCTGAGGTGGACCTTTCTCTGTCACTTCTATAACGATGAGTGTAGGAATAAAACTACGACCAGCAACCAAGACTAACAACAGTGCCACTCTTCTTGTCAAAAGAAGAAACAGCATAATCTAGAGGTATACTGTAACATAAAATTTTGTAAATAAATAAACAAGTAAATACACCACCCTAGGAAAGAAAGAAAGAAAAAATATTTATCTCTACTACCTTAGAATACCCTTGACATTTCCAGTGTAGTAACAAAAAAGCCCTGGGATCAGGATGCCTCCATAGGTTGTGATGGCATATTCAAAAATGCACAGCATCAGAGCAATTCTTCCCTTCACTGCATGGCTATTGCTCTTTACAGCATTTACTAAGTATCACACTTTGGAGGCATGGTTTCTATCACAGAATATGCTGTGGAAGAGAATCACAAGGATGATTGCGTCCAGCTCCTGGCCTGGCACAGGACCATCCCCAAGACTCACACCATGTGCCTCAGAGTATCATCCGAACACCTCTGTCAGGTTTGGTGCTGTGACCACTTCTCTAAGGAGCCTGTTTCAGTACCCAACCACCCTTTGGGTGAAGAACCTCTTTCTAGTATCCAACCTAAACCTCCCCTGACACAACTTCAGGCCATTCCCTTTCATTCTGTCAATGAGGTTTCCCCTGCATCTCCTCTTCTCCAGGCTGAATAGACCAAGTGACCTCAGCTGCTCCTCATATGGCTTCTTCTCAAGGCCCTTCACCATCTTCGTTACCCTCCTTTGGACACTCTCTATCAACTTAATATCTTTCTTATATTGTGGTGCCCAAAAACCCACACACTGTTCCAGGTGAAGCCTCACAGTGCAGGGCAGAGCGGGACAATTCCCTCCCTTGACCAGCTGGCGATGCTGTGCCTGATGCCCCCCAGGACACGGTTGGCCCTTTCTGGCTGCCAGGGCACTGTTGACTCATATTCAACTTGCCATTGACCAGGATCCACAGGTCCCTTTCCTCAGCACTGCTTTCCAGACCATAATAAACTAAGGAGTTTGAGATTACAAATCCAGGCCTTGCTATACATGAGTACTGGCATATATAACTTTCCACAACTGTCACAGAAACAGAACAAACATCTCATTATCTTTATTAGGGTATTGAAAGCCCCAACTGTTAGTGATTTTAATCAGCTTTGGCAAAAGCTATTTTAACACTTGGGGCAGTGAGGAAGGTAGAGAATCAAAGGCTCAGTCACAAGAATATTACTTTTCAGAGGGCTAATCTTATTACTGCAAAATAAAGCTATCAGTTCTTAAATGAGGCTAGTTCAGAGAGCAATACAATAATCATTAAACTTACAAATCAGAACTCCTAATCCTCGCAGCACGTTTGACTAAAAAAGCAAGCTAAGCACAGACCAGAAAGATAAAGGTTTAGCAAGACCAGCAGTAGGTCTCAAAGAGAAGTTCCTCATACACAACCTTTATTCTTTCAATTATTTGTGCAGAGATTAAAAAAAAAAAAAAGGCAGGTCAGGCTCTGAAACTTAGAAAAGCATCACAGTATTGGCTTTCTACTACATCTCAAGTTCCTTCTTTAAGAGCTAGTTTGCAGTAGCTAGTTAGTGTTGCCAAAATCTGAGGTTTCTTCATGAGCAATTTTTGATGTTAAAATACTGTAGATTCTAGTCTCTTATCTCTTAATTGCTGACTGTAATGGACTCTGTTGGAGTGGAAGTGAAGGAAGGGGTTTTACATTTTTCATATTGCCTCAGGCTACTAGCAGAAAAATTCAGGACTTTTTCTAAGGTACGTCAGTGCCAATAATATGTCACATGTCATTACTTTATAATTAGGCTGATAGACAAAAAGAATAATGCAGCTGACATTCTATTAAAATAAAAATTATTCCCCAAGGCATAAAAACACTGACACAAGCATCTTAAAAGGTAGTGTAAAAATGATATAGGGAACTATTTATCTCTGCTGCTGTCTTTTCCATCACAGATTCAAATAAGTAATTCTAATTTATGTATGTATTGAATATTTAATTATCCTATGCTGAGTTTTTTTTAAAATTCATATCTGAAAGCAAAATGTAAGGATATTCTTCTTTGGCTAGGAATAAAAGCTACTATGAGAATGACAGGCTATCTGCATGCTATATTACTCAAGATTACAATTTGATAATCTGCCTTTCTACAATTCTTCAAATAAGTAACTAATCACAAACCAAATACATTAAAAAAAAAAAGAAAACCAGCCTCTTTTGTCAAGAGTTTGAAATTTAATTAAAATGCAGTAATGATTCTATAACAATTCAGTGTTAAATACTGAATTTGTAAACACTAGCACCTCATTCTGTATAGAATTTTCTATAAAATGCTCCTAACAGAATCAGGATTGAGACAATGAAGGGCTGTAATTCCATGTAGTTTAGAATACACTTAGTTCAGATTGTGTTAGTTTAGAAGAATTACCAGGTTACAAAACTATGGTTTATAGCATAAGCAACAGTCTTCACTCAGCATGGCTAAATTTCACCTCTTCATTAACACAAGTAGTAAGAGAAGTCCCATCTATTCCTTGCAGGTACACATCATAAAATGCATGCTATTCCATCTGTTGATGTTGTATAAAGTACTCAAAGAAAACATTTCCACATTTGTGAATTTCAGCAATTTTATTCAAAATATAAGACTACAAATTCAGTTTCAGACTGAAGCCAGCCAATAGCACATTTAGATTTTTTTCTAGCAACTATTAATATTTTTCCAGTTGGCCAAAAAAAGAGAGTCCTTCATGAAGCTGTCAGTTGTAGCTCTTTGTTCACTCTGTACAATGCTTTCATTCCCAACACAATGACAGACAGAGAAGTATTGTGTTTTCAAATGTATTACAAGGAATCCTGTGATTTAGTTGTTCCTATAAAAGATTTATATTCAGAGATTATATATTCTGAAGTGAAATAATTTCCTCATAACTATCCTTCTCTTATATTCTAGACCTGGAATTTAGAACACATTTGCTTACAGTAATATCATATTTCAGGAAAGGGCAGGTGACTTTTTTAAAAGTTATCTATTATTTTGTTGCCTGTTCCTTGAGCACTGCCAAAGGAAGGGCTACTTAGCTTTCTCTCTGTGCTCTAATGTCGTGTGCCATAATCTTAAATGATCTTTTGATTCACCATGCTACAAAAATAAGTAGACATACAAAAACAAAAAAGGGCATGTAATACTCTAGACAGTCAGCATTTTTCAAAAGTTTAATATTTAGTGCGCCACTTGCACTTTAGTGACAACAAGAGATAGCCCTCTGCTACACTGGAAGACACCATTTTTTTACCAATGATTTGCAGAGAACTGATAAGGTGTTTGATGCTTTGATTTGCTGAGCAGACATCTGAGGTGGTGTGTCCTATCCCCTCTCCCCATTTTCACATCTTCCCTGTATCACCAGGATTCTCGTCATTTGCCTCAGTAGTTCCATTTCCATCTGGAGGCTGCTCAAAGGCAATGTTAAATTTTGGCATGAGGTCATACTAAATACCGTGTTTCCAAGCTTTGTGTCATAGCACGTGTCACAGTTCCTTGAAGCAACTCTCTACAGGAGAGGAGAAATAATTTTTCTGTGTTGCCCCTCTGTGTACTAAGTAAGCTGAGAAAAGACCTTTTCCTCAGCATGGAAGTAAATGGTAAATGTGGAGAGATTCAGTTTAGAAAAATCAAAAACCTATAATGAGCAATATAAGCTTTGGTATATTGCTTTTAATAAATACAGCATAATTTCATGTATAAATTCATGTGTACTACTGCATTTTGAAACACACTTGTGGTGTTAATGGCAAGGTAATCCCGCACTTTTCTAGATGAGCATTCTTACACAGGATAACCACAGTTAGGTTCATAAATTCATTCACTTATCTTAAAGGTGCCTAATTTTACAAAACAACAGCTACAACAAACTAACTGAAATCAGCAATATATCTGAAAATAAGAGGAGAGAAAACTCATGCATCAGACTTCAACTCAAGACTGTTTTTTAGTTTCAGGGAAAAGAACACTTACCACAGTTACTGATGAAACCTCAGTTCACCTCAAAGACTAAACTGAGTATATACCAGGTGCTTTCTATTACAGTTAACTTCTAAAGGGAAAAGTCAATGCCTCTAACAAAGTAAAAGTATTGATTTTTTCCACCTGCTAAAAACAACCACAAACAAGTTAGAAAGTCCTGTGTACTAAGAATAAAAAAGAGTTGCATAACTACTTATTTCAGTTTGCAACAGCAAAATTATTTTTCTCCATTATTATTAGAATTTATTTTGTTATTCTTTTTTGATAAATGCAATTAATGCTTTATTTAAAAAATGTATAAACACATCTCAAAATCCCCAAGATTTACTCTCACTTAAATGAAAACGCAGTGGCTAAATAAGCCCCACTCCTGGAGTTCAACACCTGGAAATTTGTATATTGATGTTATTAGAATAATTACATTAGAATTCTTCCCAGAGAAAATTTCTAGACTGTATGTGTTTGGGTTTTTTTAAGTTGTGGCAATTGTGGACAAGTGATATCTTTAATCAGTTTTTTCCCCTCATATGAAATAAGTTAATGGTTCTGACTTCCCCACATGAGAGAAATATTGTACTGTACAGGTAATATTTAGCTTTAATATATATTAATTAATTTTACAAATAGACTTTGCAAGTGAACACCTGACCTCAAAACATGTTCCAGTCTGGCACATGACCAACCCCATGTATCCTATGTATCAATGCAGAAAGTGACTAAAATACATCAAGTATTTCAAATTGAAAACCAGCTGTTTCTGAACACGACGCAAAGTTGACACGTGCATGCATTTCACCATTTCAAACAACAGATGCAGTCATTTGTGTATTCATGAAACTGGAGAGAAACAGCAAAAATAATGGCCTCACTTGCTAAGCAAAAGAGTCCACGACTTTACCTTTCTTAGCTTCTGAAAAACACAAAGGCTTACCTTTCTGTACACCAGCATGTTTGGGGATTCATCAGCCACCCCATTGCTGCTTTGCCCATAATTATTTCCTTGTGCCATGTCCCACAAATTTGATCTGCTTTTGGATGTTGCACTGTAAAAGGTAAAAGTGGTTTCAGTAAGGAATCGCCTCAGGTCTCCTTGTTTCCCTGATGATTAATGCACCTGACTTTCTCCTAACATGTTATCAAAATCAGTGTATGCTCTTACTCCAACGGATATTTACATTAGAGCAAAGCTGCTAATTCACCATTTACTGTCATTACTCTCTTTTGCCTGTAAATAATGGATGTAATACGTTAACCTAATTTAGACGTTAATGAATTGTCATTCCGAATAGCTCACTGACACACCGCTAACCACCACATCACGCAGACGCTTCCTGACAAAGCGGTCCTTCCTCCCCTTCACGAGCTCCAACAAGAGACGCTCCGCACCTTCCCGGCCAGTTTTGGGAGGATTGGCTCGGGCCATGACGCATATTCAGCAGCGTCCTCTGCTCACGGCTCGGGCCGTAGCAACTTTTGTAACATTCAAACTCGCAAAAAGCAAACCAGACGCTTTGAACTTCTCTGTAATTCACCGTCACATCTGTGCTCATACACATATGCCGGGGCAGGGAAGTGGGTGACAAGGGAAAAGGAAGAAACAAGCCAGAACACCTTTGGGTTGCTTTCACTACTTTGATCGTACTTCACCGAACAACACCGGCTCCCCGCCAGCCGCATCCCCTCCCCGCCCTCCCTCGGCTCACACGGGAGCTGCACTAGGCAGGAGCTGGGATCATGCCGTAGCTCCGGCTTTGCACGCAGGTGTGAGAATGTGCTCCATCTACAGACCACACCGCCGGCTGCGGAGAGCCCGGAGAGCCGCCGAGCCCCGCTCCAAGCACTCACCTCCACAGCCCTCCCTGCTCCCAGACCTCTCGAGCGGTCCGGGCTCCGCTGCCCCCCGCCCGCTCGCCGGCCCGCTGCTGCCCCCGCACCGCCGGCCGGGGCTGCGCGGCTCCGGCGGCCAAGGGCCGGGGAGGTACCGGCTCTCCCGCGGGCAGCCCTGCGCGGAGCCCGGGGCTCCAGCTCCAGCACCCGCAGCTTCCAGCACCCGGACGCGCCGGCAGCCGCGCGTGGAGCCGTCCGGGATGGCCGGCGGGAGCGGGGCCCGGCCCCCCGGCGGGCGGCGCGGGCGGGGGCGCGGAGGGGCGCGGAGCCCGCCCGCTCGTTTACCTCCTGGGCCAAGGTCACTGCGCGGGTGGCCGCGGCTCCTGCCTCCTCCTGCTGCTCCTGGCGCGCCCCGCGCGGTGGGTGTCAGCCGGCGGCGGCGGAGGGACGCGGCGATCGCTCATCACACACACGCACACAACACACGCACTGCGGCGGAGGAGCTGCTGCTGCTGCCTTGCTGCTGCTGCTGCCCGCCGCCGCCGAGGCTGCGGCTCTCCGTGCGCTGCCGGGAGCGGCGGGCTCAGCTCCCTCCCCGCAATGGAGCGGCCGTCACGTGGGGGACGGGCACGTCAAAGGTGCTGCCGCTGCTCCGCCACACAGCAGCAGCAGTCCTCCTCCTCCTCCTCCCTTCTCCTCCTCCTCGGCGCTCTCGGCTCGCTCACCGAAAACAGCGGCCAAGAAACTGCAGCAGCCAGCAGATCTGGCAGCAGCCCCTATAAATGAGATTAGACAGCACTGGAAGGCTGGGCAGGAAGAGAATGTGGGCTAATGGGATAGGGGAGGGGAGGGAAGGGAAGGGAAGGGAAGGAAAGGAAAGGAGGGAGTTGGTGGGGAAACTGTGTCGCCTTCTTCATACTCCTTTACCGGCAGCAACAGGGAATCAGCCTTTTCCTCTGCGTTATGCTGGACACTTTCTGTACTTTTTTCAGTGAGAATTAGGGAGAGCTTGTGCCCTATTGGCACTGCAGACCTCTCTGAGCAGTAGCACAGAGAGAGCAGAGAGCGAGTCTGTTCCAGCCAGAAAGGAATAAGCCCTGAGGACACCTCAAGACACCTTCGGGACTGTTTTGTTATGTCCCAGGCAACTGCCTAATTTGTGAAGGCCTCGTATTGGCCTCGACAAAAGAAAAAGATCAGGTCTGTCAGTCTTATTTTCTCATCACACACAGACAAAAATACTTCGCTTTTCCAAAGAGGTTGAAATGCCCAGAACTCGATATCCACAAGAACACGAGATACTTAAGTGGTTAAGCTTTCGGGTATTCCCATTTGAAAGTGTCTTTTCTGGAAACAGTAACTCTTACTATAAGAATGATCTTGCAAAAGAAGTCGTCATCAACTGTGCACTGCACCTTGTGTGGAGCATGCCCTGGTAAATCATGCAATTCAGGAACAGAGGTTTCCATACATACTGAGTCATGTCAGCCCTTACTTGCTCTATTTTTCTCACACCTCGGACAGACTCAAACCAACACTTTTCCTGCTAGAAGTTTGTTATTATCCAATACTGCAACTTTTAACTACTCTTCCAAACTTTGCAGAGGCCTTCAGATACTTTAACAGAGAATGTGGTAAATTAGCTAAGGCAACAATAGGGAGTCATAGTGGCCGCAACAAAATGAAGGAGAAAGGAAAGAGCAGATCTGGACTTCTTGGAGACACAAAGAAAGGAAGACACAGGTTTGATAATGGTCATAGAACCATTACACCAGAGTAAAGAAAGATGAACTCCAGCACGAACAGGGATGTTTTGCAGAGACAGAAGTAGTAAAAGATGAAATAACATAACACAGGATAAGAACCATCACCTCAGTTCAATGAGATACATTGGCAGAAAAGGGAAGGAGCTCTGTAGCAGACAGACACAGTGTGTCTCAACTTTGACAGAGATTTAGAATAATTTAGTATGTCAAAAGGAAAAGGCAATATGAAAACAAATGGTGTGAAAAAGAGAAATCTGGAGTTTTAAGGTGGAAGAGAACAAGGGAAAGAATTAAATAGCACAAGTGTAAAGTGAAGAAGTATCAATGCTGAAAAGAGTGGGAAGAGAAATCTATGAAACTAAAGAATAAACAGAGAAGGGAGAAAAGACCTGTTTCCCATTAAAATTCATTTGACATACAATAGCATCTTGGAGAGGCTAATGAAGTCTGAATCAAAATATTAATCTTCCAACAGATCCTGTGATTCAGTCTAGTCCGCTATCAAGAAATGGGAACCAGGAGTAAAGATCTCAGTCTATAATTTCCCTAGCTTTCAAACAGGCATTCCAGAAGAGCAGCAGTGCAGTGTTCAGAGCTCACCAATTTGACTATATAAGACTGACAGGTGCACTGGAAGAGAAGGGAAATGCCTCCTCAGACCTGCTAAGAACACAAGTGACGCCTTGTGGCTGTATGGAATGAAAATAAACTCAAAAATCTTATTTATCAGACTGGTGTTTAAATTTCTTTTTGAGAGCAAAAATGGGAACTTCACAAAACATAGGTCAAATGTATTTTTAACCTCAAAGATGGATAGAAGGAAAAACCTTAAAAATATTGATAATTCCTTCCACTTCTTCTGCAAGACAACACTTAACCTAGTAATTGTGTTAAAGGGCATAAAAATCAAACATTAGCAACTTTCCAATAAAAGCATTGTTTTCTTAATCCGAGTCATTTTTTTTTCTTTGAAAATATTCAAATTTTATTAACATAAATGCAGTTCTAAAGCAGAGCAATGATGTGGGCTCACTGAAGTTATTAGGTGTTTTTCCAGTAATGTCAAAAGGAACTATATTCCACATAGTCTTTAATCTTGTCCTCAGAACCAGAGGAATAACTTAGACATATCAGTGATGTGTCTCGTAACTACAGAGTTGTTACACTGGACAGCTTTGGTGGACCACCAAAATTTTTTTCACTTCACCAGCATGTTCACTGTCAAAACAAAGTAGAAGTTCTAAACCATAAAGGGGTTAAACAGAAGAGAAGATCATAAATAACCCAAAAGAATTTCATTTTTGACACTATTTTGTGGTGAAAGAAACCCTGGGCTGGACTACTTCCATAAATGCAAGTAGAAAGAAAATAATATGTAATGGGATAATCTCATTCTATTGTAGTTGGATGTGTTTGTTCAATAGCCTATAAAAGGCTTTAATTCATAAATTACTTACACATCTTTCCTATGTTGAAAGTCATCACTTATCTCATAGGCAACCAGCATTAGCCTTCCCAGAAAGCATGGTCTGCCAGAAGAGGGATGGCCTTTTCAAAATGCAAGGCAAAACTACTCATTAATAAAACAAAGATGATGGGGAAAGGCTGCCAAGGGGCAGCTTTATCTAACAAGGCAATAAAGTACACATGATTGAACCAGGTGGTGACTACATTTTCTGTGTTTAGTTTGAATTGTCAATACAACACAAGTATTCCAATAACATCACACGCACGTGGCACTTTTAAGTAAAAACATTATGTCAGGATGTATACAACAATCTATCTGGACATGATCAGAAATTTTGCTTTCTGTCCTGCTGACCAGTACTGTAGCATTATGTCAGTATGCTGCCTATATCCATCAATTTATCTTGTCTTATGCCTAGACTGAATGTTCCTTGGAGTAAAGACATGCTGTGCAAGCTCTTAGCACAGCATGATCTTGTTCCATGACCAAGTCTCTAAAACATTACAGCATTATAAACAGTCACATTCAAATTTACTAAAATAAAACAAGCATTCTATTTAACTAGACTCTAAACACTGCCAAGACTTAATACTGTGCTATCTTAAAGTATAAAACCCACTTTTTTTTTCTACTAGCCCAGTTAAGCACAGAGACAGTCTGTCTACTTTATTTGAACTCATATATTTGTGACCCTACAGAACTACAAGTGTTTCACTGCCAGGCTCTGAGCAGGTAGCTAGTGATTCAAGGCCCAATCCTTGGCCTTTTTGATGGGATCTGAACACCTGCTCCTTCAGGAGTGATTTGCAATCAATCTATTTAATGTAGGTTTTCAAATGTCATTCCAATGACTACAGGTTACAGTATGTATTTTATAGAACTGAACCTAAGACTGACTTACAAAATTCACCACTTCCTTCACAGCCCTTTTTTAAGCTCTAGGTATTTGGTTTGTCACCAACCTTCCAACCTTATGGGAATTTTAAATTTCTTTGTCAATTTATGTTGCTGAAGTACCAAGTTTTTGTTGCTTTGGTACTCTGTTAGTTAGGGAAAGAGTTAAAAAAAAAAAAAAAAAAAAAAAAGAAGGCGGTCACTAAAAAGCAACCTGGATTTAAAAAGAAAAATTATGATTTGATAGAAAAAGAAATGAGTCATGGACAGACAATTTCACAGGAATAGAAAATTATTAGAAATAAGGAAAGCCCACATTTCCGTAATCTTTTTTTTAAAGTATGAAATATAGGTATATGTACACACCCCCAAAGAGAACGCAGTACAATTTGCATATATTTAAAACCTTAATGCAAATTTTTCATACCCTACTGAAAATGTCGACTATTACTGGAATAGAAAATCCACAGCTACATAGAATTTGATACCAATATGGTGGTCCACCAAAGCTATCCCGGAAAATCCAACAGCTTCTGCAGGCAAAGCAGAACAATCTCAAGCACTTGCACTGCAGTCCTGACAATTTAGCCAGTTCTAACTTTACCCAAAAGAGGGCAGACTTTCTCAGGCAAAGAGAAAGGTTATGGTCGCTAGCTGACGTGCAACTAGGAATTTTTTTCCCACAGAAAGAGCTACCACAACCGGTTATATACTCTCATTTCCTCATAAAGTGAGAGTGTTTACAGAAATGAAACGTATCATATACACAGCATTTCTTTAAAATTACCTGGAAGAACCATGATTAATTAGTCCCAATCTTATAATAAATTTCCAACTGAAGAAATCAACCAACTATGTAGGGATAGAACTAATCTCTAGAGGGGAAAAAAAAAAGATGGGGTTTAGAGGCAAATTTACATATCATCATACCAACATCCTTGACTCAAGCATGGTTCTCAATCCTGGTCTCCCAGTTTCCATGGGAGGCTTTTCCATTTTGTGTAAAAATATTATTATTTACCCTGAGTTTGCCAAATGGGACACTGTCCCTGCGTCAGATAAAATAATTAAAGTAACAGTGTATTGCTCTCAGCATCTCTTATCACTTGGTATTAATGACACTCTCCTCAG
Organism: Manacus vitellinus; assembly: GCF_001715985.3. NCBI lineage: Eukaryota > Metazoa > Chordata > Aves > Passeriformes > Pipridae > Manacus > Manacus vitellinus. The sequence continues at coordinate 24,725,525 of NW_021940864.1, read as the reverse complement.
AGGCAAAGATGAGCTATTTATAGGTTAATATCTACATCTTCAGATGCCATGTACTTCACATAGGAGTGTCCAATTACTGAGAACTTAATATAAAGTAGGGAAAGAAAACACAGTGATGTGGTTTTGTAAATTTAGCTACAATCCTTTTAGCCCAAGATATTAGCTTAATTCAATCTGACAGTAGTTTCAGGTTTTAAAAAAAAAAAAAATTGTATTTTTTTGTGACTAAACCAACACACCAAATAACAGGCTCTTCCCCTTCATTCCTCAAGAAAATCTATCAGGTGGGCCTAATTCAGAGGACAGCATTTGTTCAGATCAAAATAGAATAATCCACTTATTAAGGATTAGTTAGGAAGAAGACATTGATTTAGAACCCTTTGACGTGAAAGGACTAGAGAAAGGAAGACTCAAAAGCCCTATAAAGGGAGGGGGAAAAGAGCACCATGTATGAGAATGCCATGGTTACAGACCAGAACAGATTAATTGCCAAAAGACATCATAACAAAATTAACAGGAGACACCAAAAACTAGCTGAAGGAATAATTTGTGTGGCAAAGAATTGAGCTGATAAATAAAAATCATGCAGCAGAAGAAAACAAGGAGGAAAAAAAAAATGGCACCCAAGGGAAAAAGAAGAGGCTCAGAAGAGATGAAAAAAGAAATTGAGAATGAGGCACAGGACTTGATCACAGTTGACAGCGGGTGGTTCTTGCAAGTTGTTGAAATGTTTTTTGGGGAAGATGTGTTTAAGTTGTTCATAAGGAGAGATTAGAGAGCAACTGAGAAATTCTGAAAAGTAAAAATTATCCATTAGTGTATCTGATTTCATCCCGTTTACACAGTGACAGAATTTCTAGAAGCTTCTGGCAAATAGGTAAGAAATACAGAATACAGGCTAACTTTTGTAGGATTTTGTCAGATGTTTTATTAAGAAACAATTTTTCTTCAACATGCCTTTTTGACTGCAAGCTAAGATTACACATACTACAAAAATAATAAAAACTGTGGCAGATATCAAGCCAGGAAATAGCTTCAAACTTAGCACCACCACTTACCACCACTTCAAACTTACCATCATAGGTAGCCTGCAAGTGCCAAACTTGCCTATGAAAGCTACTACTGAAATTGCCTGCTTTGCTCATTCCTGCCAGCAATCAGAGTGGATGTGACTTAATCTCATTAATTCACTGAGCTGAATGCACTGAAGAAAAAGAGAGCTCAGCAGTTTAACCAGCTTCGTTCATCATTTTTCTTTCCTTCCCCCACTTTCCATTTTGAAGTTCCCTCTATCGTTCACGAATTCCCTGCCTCACGTTCACAGACAATCTAATAAAACAGCTTTTTTTCCCCTAAGGTTGCTTTGTTTTTCTGAAGGTTTAAATCAGCCAAAATCAATTTGCTGATTGCGTATCACAAAATGAACCAATCTACATCCATTTATATCCAAGAATAAACAATAAATATAGTCATTGCCTCACAGGAAATAAATGGAGTTTTCATTCTTTTAAACTCTGCATAGCATTCAGGCTGAAAGGAGAGTTTGCTTTTTTAAATTAAATTCTCCAGAAACTCAAAGGAGTAAAAATTACAAAAAGCAAACAAGCAGGCATCTACGTTGGCTAAAAAAAAAAAAAAAAAAGTAATAGAACCACAAAATAGGGAAGTTGGTTTGTTGGGTTCTTTTCAAATCACAGTATAAACTCAAGTCCTTCCCAGAACACATCCCTTATCACAAAAGCTTTTTTTGTTACTTCAGTCTACAAGATTATTATCAGACATTTCACTTCTATACAATTTCTCCAATATTAAAGGAAACTTCCTTAAACCTTCACACTGCAGATGTACAGTTCAAAACAGCTGGACGAGAAAACATCCAGCACCAAACTCTTGGCAGTATTCTCTCTAAAATCATAACAACAAGTTAAGAAAGAGATTGAAAAACAATAAATCTAAAGTAGATTTAGTGTTCAAAGTCAGAACAGTTTAGACAGTCAAGAGAAATCTTACAAAAGCTCTGATATCATAAAATTTGCCTCAGCTTTCAATATTTGAGAGTCAGGGAGTAAAAAATGCATCTTTACTTGAATTATACTACAACATCAAGCCACTCTGCAAGCAGGGAAAACTAAGTAACCTTCACTTAGAGCTCGTAACCTCAAATAGTCAGGTAGTGAGGTAAAACAATAAGAAAGAAATTAAAAGATGCAAGACATCCAGGAAAAAAAAAATCTAATTTTGTGTACTCTCTGTCCAAAATGTCTGCTTTTTGTTACTGTGCACAATATCTTTCTCTAGTTAATGTAAAGAACTGCTAAACACAACAATACATGCGTTTGGCTTTGTCACTAGTTTCTACTTAAAGTACAAGAAGCAGACAGTGAAGCCTGATGATTTATCTGACAGATAAAATGCTTAGCATGAAAGAAAGGTTTTCCCCCTAACATACTAATGGTTTAAACTTTATTTTTTGCAAGAGAATGGAGACAGGAGCAGGAAAATAAACTGGTGCTAAAAAAAGGTAGAGCTTTGCTGTGCCAGATTGGGAACTAAAATTTTATGCAAGGGTATCAGGTATCCAGCATGAGATTTGCACAATGTAAAGGTTTGTCTTGTATGGGAGGACTGAAAGATATTTAGCCATAGGTCTTTAGATAACAGAAGGGGGGGGGGGGTAAATGAATAAAGAGGTCATAATGATGAAGGCGGGAAGGTAGCACGAATACATCCAGACTGAAAATTGTTCTACAGTGGGGAAGGACAGTACTACTTGCTTAATAAGGAAGCAGATTGAAATCAGATTTCACTATCTCAATGACTCTGTCAAATGAAACTTGTGCAGCTTCCAACAGTAAAGTAAGAGATGGACTAAGACAAGATGAAGGGAGCAAGGAGGATAATTCAGAAACCAAGGATTGATCCCACTTTCTCTGCAAATTGGTTAGATTTTCGGGCTAAAATTAATGAAACAAAATTTAAACTAAATCCAAGAATATACAAAATAAAAAAACTGAATGCTATAGAAAAGAAGAATGCACTTGGCTTTTCATCTCAACAAAGAAAGAAGAATGAAGAACAGGTTCAGGGAGTGAAAGGAAATAAAAATACTTGGCGATTGGACAAAGAAAAACAAAGAGTATAATAGGTACAGAGCAAAAAGAATCCACTGTTCCTGGGCAAGGACAACCAGCCTTTAAATTCAGTTGATAAAATCTACTTCTTGACTACAAATAACAAGGGAAAAAGTTCTGAGCAACTTTCAGATGGAAAGAGCATGGCTTTGTAGCTAGGAATAAGTTTAGCTAGAAAGGAACAAGGATGGTTGCAAAATATGAAAAGCTAATTTACTAGTCTAAGCCACAAGAGTTTTCAAGGGGTTCTCTAAAGGCAGAAAAAGCCACAATAGGGACTGCAAAAACCTAAGTAAATGGCTTTTATGTGTCAGAGGGAACTGAAATTTACAGTCACGAGCTCAAAGAGATGTTCATAGTTCTTTCACACTCCCTCTCTTATGCAGCATCTTCTCATCTGATACTGCACAGAATGCTAATGCAAACGCTATCTAACCTATGTGTTTGATCTCATGGTACTATTTTTTTCTACATTCACCAGTGTGGCTATGTGATATATGCAATAGATAATTTTATGTCATTATAAGGCAGTTATATCTACCATACATTCATCACAGAAAGTGGTTTCATATTTGACAGTGGAAGAATAAACAGAAGTGAAATCTGGTTTCAGTGCAGTTCACCTTGGACTGAGCAAAAAGCAGCAATCAAGACACTTCCTTAGGCGTACAGCATCTGTTCAGGGGTGACCAATGCTTAGGGCCACAGATTCAGCCATGTTTCCTTCGTGTTTCCTTTCTGAGTTGTTTGAAAATTATTTCTATGGCCATATTATCATTTCAGTTCTCATCATTGGAAATATTTTTCGTTCCCCTAAAACATCAAAATTTGCAAACACATAAGAGGAAGGACCTTGAAATACTAAAACAACCCTGCAATCTATACTGATAGTATCTTGCAAAGCAACAATGACTTTCACAAGAGGCTTCGCTAGACACGAGACTCACTTCAAGGAAGCAAACTGCAGATACAGAATTGTAGGCACACACTCCAGCCTAACCACTTTTTTAGCCAACTAAATATCACTTTAGTTTGGTGAAGCACGTTCCAGTATATTGTTGCTAATGTTATAAATGCTATGACAGTGCTTTGCCAGTCACAACACTGCTATCAATCGTCTTTCCCAGCCTCATCCCTGAGGCACACACAATATCCCAATAATTTGTACGCAGGCATCTGTGACAATGGAAAGCCAGCATTTGTTAGTTAGAGCAGAAAGAGGATAAAGTCATGAGCTTGAACTGATGATGGGTAATTTACATTAACATGAAAATATTTCAATTCTGAACATTACCAGGTAAAAATGGCATCATCACAGGATATAAGTGCTGCATCCAATCTCATCCTCTTCAGTCTGGCCTCTCTCCATTTCACTACCCAGCATTAGGGCAATGCTACCTGAATAACCTCTCCATGCCAGCAATTCAGAGGGAAATAAACAGAACAGAAGTCACACTTCTTTCTCCTCATACACAGTACTGATTCCTGCTTCCTGCAGTCTGCAGAAAAGCAAGGAATTGCTACTCATTAGGGTATTCTGTGGACACAGAGAGGAAAGTGCTTTAAGGCAATGATTTCACATCTAAGCAGTCAAACTTATGCTGCAGTATTCGTTCTGGGACAAAAATCCTCTAAGAGTAAGTCCTACAACTCTGGAGAAATGAGATACTTTACTCAGCTTTTGCTACAGACTGTAATAGAGGTGCCCACTTCACAGGCCCTTCCTTCCCTCTCAAACCACCACTGTCCTCCATTCTAAAAGTGAAAATGCTGTCATAATATTTACTGATATCAACTACTCATAGCTTGATCCATCAGCACGAGGAAGTGAGGAGTTTTGCTGTTTCAACATACTAACTTTCCTGCAATATTCCAAGATCTTTCTTTGGTCAGCTCTCTTGCTAAAAAAGACATTATTAATTTATTTTCATAGTGGAAGCCAAGTAGCTCTAAAACATGTTTAAAGCAGCCTTACAGAAAGCATCTCCAGGGGAAAAAAAAAAATGTACCATAATTAAGAGGCAAGAAATCATGTATGACCTTCAAAAGTTCCAATAGGCCATTTAAAAGGTTACGTCTCTTCCTTTAAAAATAAATAATCATTTAAACTAAGGCAACACTGATGTCTGAGCCCAGTAAAGCACCCCTACCAACAAAGAAGGCTAAGCATATGATAAAGTCCAACTGGCTTCACTTAACATTAATAAACTATTTTTGCAGATTGTCTTGGAACAGTATCTGAAACATTACAATTAAACATGTGAAGCAGTAAAAAAGGGAATGGGAAAAGGAGCTTTCTAGGGCACCAAAAGTGGAACACAATGCATGATTCATTTTTTTTCAGATCTTTACCTCATTAAAAATGTGTTTAATTAAAAGAAACATATTTGCATTACTCTCATACAGGTTAATGTTGCTCAGGTGCTTTGTGATTTGTAATTATTATCAGTTGTAACTCTACTGTTTTAGTGTATCACCTTGAAAATTCAATTAGATGACTCGAAAAAAAAATCAAGCATCTTCACCATTCACTTGTTAGCAAACATTATTTAATCCATTCAACTTTAGCTATCAATTTACATAGTTCTTATTACCTATACCAGTGGAATGTAATACAAGGGGTTGGGCTGAGGGTCTTGTTTGTCTGTGTTTTGTTCTAAACAAAGAATTTCACTTTCTGCAATTGCCAGAGGCTATGGCAAAAACATCTCTTTCAAGAAGGCAAAATGGGAAAGAATTCTTTTCTATTTGCTCTGCCTTACAACAACTAAGTTATATCCAGGACAAGCAGAGAAACTATAGAATCTTCCCAGCTGATTTCTCAATGACATGGGGAAAAGATTGAAAATAGTCATGATTATCAGAGAAACACCCCCATTACAGACCCTTGGAGGGCTCTAACTCCTAATTATGATGCTGGTAGCATGAGTCAGTTCTGGGTTGCTGAGAAACAACCTTCTTCCTTTCCTGTGTTGTTTCCCTCGTTAGGAACACACTGGCTTCACAAAGCAAGTGCTAACTGACCTGGAAAACTCACTTCTTGTGTAGGGAATTCAAAGTCTGACTTGCTCACTGGGGCCAAATTTCACCCTTCAGCTACAGTGTACCGGTGCTGAAACAGCAACAATCCTCTTTCCTTCCTCTGCAGTTTCCTTTATCTCAATCCTCCTCTTTTTATTTTTTAAATACTGTCCATATTGGCATAGTGACTTTGCAGGTCACCAAGGCAGGCACTGAGACTATCTGCACAGGGCTCCAAGCAAGGCATACCTTCCCAAAGTGCAGAAAAATTCAAAAGCCTTTCTAAGGACAGCCACAGCTTCCTGACTTGGGAGGACAGGCCTGGTCATTCCACAGTTTTCAAAATCCCATTTCATGGCAAATACCTTAGAAACAGATCCCCAAGGTACACTAAGGAAAGGGGCTTTGGTCTCCTGACCCTGAGGAATCCCACTTTAGGCTTTTGTGAAACCTCATCCCAGTGGCATCCTAAGAAGCCAGGGAGCTTGTTTCTGACACATAACACAACAGACACATTTAATATGAATACGAAGACAACTACAGGAGAGAAGAGTATAATAAACCCAGGTGACACATGGAAGTAGACTTGGTATGTGACTTGACGAATAGCACTAAGACAGCCACTTTGGCATAGGGAGAAAAATAAGACTGAGAAATGTGCAGGTTTGAAGCAAGCAGAAGAACAACTGGAGACAGAGTTAGGACCACGAAATTAAAGAAGAGAGACAATAGTACAAAACCTTTCTGGCCTATAGTAAATCAAGTACAGTTAGATCAAAAACAGAATAAAAGGATTTTCTGGTCAAAGAGGGAGGTGCGAACACAGTAAAAGAAAGAAAAAACAGTTTTACCATGTGGAAAGGCATTTCTCTCTGAAGACTTTCATCTTTCAAAAAAGCTAGGTGTGGTACACTGGAGTATGTTTTGCATGATAGAAAGAAACTAGAAAGAATGGCTTGTAAAAATCCCAAAATACAGGAAAACATGAGCAAGTTCAAACAGAAGATGCATTATTTCAGAAGCCAAAAGTTGTGCTTGCTTTGTATTTTGAGATATGTAGCATATAAGGCAAGGGCTTTCATACATTCCACAAATTATGCAGACCTAGGGTTTTTTTCAGGCTGTCGGGAAAATGCTGTTTCTACAGGAAAATAATATTTGATTTTCAAAAATCAGTGTTCAATACAAACCCTATTGTACAATTTGAGAGCACAGTTTCAGTAACAGGAGAGTGTTTAGGAAAAGGATGATTGATATTTTAATCTAACAATCCTCTTCATCATTTAATTCTGGACTTTAAACAAGATTGAAAAGTAGATTCTGATGCTCTGACTAAATTCAAGGACAGGTAATTAGTCTACTTTGTGGTAAAAACCTGAATGCTAAGGAATAAGTTATTTTCTGGTACTTCTAAACACTAATCAGCACTTGAATATCGGTGCTAAGTGAAGGTGGTTTCATACATACAGCTGCTTTTCAACTTGTTTCAGCAACTTCAGGCAAAATTTCCACTGAATTCATTGAGGTTTCTGAGTTCAAAAGTTACAGACAATGCTCCATTCTCTATTTGCAGATGATTCAGCTTTTTTTTATAAAATGAAATTAAAATTTCAGATTTTTTAAAAAAATACAGACAGTATTATTCTTGGAGAACTCAAACATTAATCACATTTGTTTTCTACAGCATTTCAATACTGTTACAGGCTCAAGGTATCAGCCATCTCCTCCAAGATGCTCCTGCTGAGATTTCAACTGCTGAAAATAACTCCAATTTTTTTCATACTCAGATCCTTTAAGAGCTCAGTCCTATCACCAAGTCCTTATCTTACTGGGCTGTAGAACTGCATTTCTATGGGAAATGTAAGTGGCTATTCTCTATTCACTTACTGTTGGGAAGTGTGGCACAACAGTTTGCACCGATATGGCTAATTTTCCTACCTCAAAACAAGGGGGGCTTCTTCCCTATTGCCTATTAGAAATAGTTGCTAGCCCATCCCATCCATCACAAGGCATTGTCAGAAAAAGAAGTGATTGCCTCAGGTGAAAATCATGCCTAGAAATTCACTGAATATGGAATCACTGGGCAGTGCTAAAACACAATCCCCACCCCTGCTAAGTTTCCTAACAGAGGCACAGTCTTTAGGCCCAAAGTGGTTATTTCTCCCTCACCCATCCCTATTTGAGTTAGTGCACAAGGAGAAATACTATGGCATCAAATGGATTGTCTGAACAACTGGATTGTGGAGCTGTAATCAAGGCCTTTTTAAAAAGACTGCACTCTCATAACTTGTGATGGTGAAGTGCAAAAGTAACAAGGTTTAAGATAAGCTTCTTTTTTTCATTACAGTTACTGTGAATATTATGCTCAGAATTATTTTCAGACTATCATGTCAAAGATGCACTAAAGATATGCGACTCCTTCCCACTCCTTTAAAAAAAGATGGAAGGGGAGAGAGAAGCTGAACTACAACAGTTTATGAGAATAACATATCTAATACTGAAAAAAATCACAAAGACAAGAGATACATACTTAAAATAACCTTTTAAGTTTAGCACAGATACACTTTTTCATTTCCAAATTTAAGCAGGTATCCCACCTACAGATTTTATGACAAGTGCTGTCATGTTGAGAAGTCCTTGGCTCTCTAGAAATGTATGTGCTCAGCATCTCGTAAAAATAGTTCTTGGTTGTTCTTGCTGAAAGAATTATTTGTTTCAGACTATAATTTCTTCTTTCCATAAATCCAGACTCAGTTCTGTTTTGCTTAAATTTTAATGTGTGAGAAAACCTCCTGACTTATACAGCATGATAAAATTCTGCTGACAAGATTCACTTGCCAAGGTAAAATATGCAATGGTGAGGGAATGAACAAGCGAGCATACAAAAGGCTGGTAATATCATCTAATCATCTATTAAAGCTGTCCTACACGTCTCTTAAAATGTTGAAATTGCTTAGAAATCTACCAAAAACTGTTGGGTTAAATTTACTCGCACAAAAGGTGTTGGTCCTAGCCTGAACTTTCCTGAAGACTTCACTAAAACGGTAAGGACAGCAGTGATCAGGCATTTTTCTGCACTTTCAGTTTTGAACTGTTACAAGCCAAGCTGGAGGTTTAGAGGTCCTATATTTTGAAACACTACCTTTTAGGGAGAAGGAAATTTTTTATTTCATATGAAGGTTCCACAAGAAATGGAGAGGAACAGATTTGAAGAGCAAAGAAGGATCTACCCCCTGGAAAGGCCAACTAAAGAACTCAAGGGGAAGGTGATTTGAGAACTCTCTGGTCCTAACAAAAGGACATGAACTGAAAATCCAAGGCAGTAGGTACTGGAACGGGGAAAGAATCTGGAAGGAATGTGAGAGCTGGTGTGTAGGCAGAGACACAGATTGTACATGGAACTGAAGGAGGACAGATACTGTTTTACACTGCTGAGTAATCCTGGAATCACTTGTCCACAGAGGTACCTTTCTCGGCTGTACAATCAATTTAGGCGTATGGATAAAATGTGACAAGTCTAAGAACAAGACAGAAGGGTGACTTTCTACATGCTTGGACTGTCTGGGTTAAGAAGCAAAGTATTCAACCTGTTGCAAACTCTTACAAGCTCTTCTAGGCTACTTTGGTGAAAATTATTATCTCATGTTTCCCAGAAAGCTCTCAGCTCGCAAGTTGAAGAGGATAAGAGAGAAAAATAAAAAGAAAAAAAAAGTAACTTAAGAAAATAAACAGAACCATTTACCTGAAGAAGAAATACTTTCTTCCTGGAAACAAAAGGCAAAGCCTAAAGGCTGTCTTCTCTCTTTGAACAGGAAGAGTTGCTTTATTATATAACACATATCACTGAAATAAAAATTAAACACTCACAAAAGTCTTAGAGTTACTTACATGGACAAACAAATCATATTAGATAGAGACTTTGTTGTGATTTAATACCAAATGATTTATTGGTTAGGGATTCCTTATATCTCTTCTATATATATATTCAGAATTGGACAAATGGGGAAAAAAAATTGAATTGGGACTATGGTAGAAAAAGTGTGAGGTTTATGTGTGGATTAGCAGTCTGAACTCGAATAGCACAAACTTTATTATTATGCAAACCAACACTTCTTCCTCTCAAGTACAACCTCTAAATACAGGGCCTTCAGTGAGTAAAAATTTTGTAAAGGAACCTAGTAGTACACTAACCTTGTGTTAATATCTATTTTCCCCCCGCTGAAATCTTCCTTTTTACTTATTAAAAGAAATAAATTTAGCTTGTATCATCTTGTATTTTCACATTTAAGATTCACTGTAAGAATATATTAAAGACACAAAGTAACAAAGTATTCCTCTTGTCTACCTTTTTCTGTCAGTCACATTTTGGTGGACTCACCTGTTCTAGTTCTCTGGAGGTATCTACTTCTTTCCATTCATTACAGGGGGAAGCTAGACAGCTAGCTTAAGCTAGACATCAAACTTTTAGACACAAAGACTTCATAACATAATCCTAGGTCTCTTTCATTCAGTTTTATGCTGCCTAAGTGTTTCTAAGCCCTTTCTAAAGCAAAAACATACCAAAAGTCACTCAGTTCTCAGATATTCCTAAGGGCAGTTGGTACAGTTCTGCACTTTTGACTTACATACCACTACAGACCATCTACACACCCAAAAAACTTTATATCCTGCATTACCTTGTTCCAAGAAGAAAATAGGAACATTATTGAGGTGAATTGAATTTTGCGCTGATGAACCAAAGTCTGATTTTACTGTTTCTTCACTTACACATATTTAAACTTTTAAATGTAGGTTGAAAGAATGAAGGCTTAAGTTCACATGGGAACAGAGTTAAACAGTCCATGAAATTCAATACTTCATAAAAATCTATGTTACAAATTAACCTCTAAAAGCTAGTAAATCAAGCCTCTAAGACATTAGAGTTGACCCTTCCCCCAACACATACTCCTCTCTATTGCTATTAATCTTTAACTCAGTACACCTCTGAAAAGATTCATCTAGACCCTTGAGGAAGCTGGAAACAATCTACAATGACATTCAAATCAAACTGACTCTCACATGGAATTGTTAACATCAAGCCAAAGTCTTCTAATTTGAACTTTAAAAAAAGAAAAAAAAAAAAAGAAAAAAGACTTCTAACTTTACTGGTTTTTTAATCTTCTCTTCAGTCATTTTCTTTGAAACAATTCAAACTAGCAACTGGCTGCCAAGTTTAGCTGGATTTCCTTCAATTTTATATGCCTCTGCATTTAAGCAAAAAAGTACTATGGAAAAAATGAGTAATTCATGTTGTAATTGTTCGTTGGACTTTCAGAGAATTGCAGAAGCAGCATCACCACATATGCTTATATCTAAACAAAGATAAATTATGACGTACCTGGAGTAGGTTAAAAAAAACGCAATGAGAACTCATTGGGAAGATTTATAATCAAGATTTTGTCTTGAATTGTTGCTCACATTTGTCTCCTAGATATTCACCCTTTTTCCCCTTCCCCCACATAGAAGAACATATTTACCTTTAGAAAACAAGGAACACTTCAGAGCAGCATTATTGGCTGTACTTTTGTCATACAATAAGAGCATGCTCCACTGTATAAGCAAATATTATCTCAAAGCAAACATCTCACACAAATGTACTGACTGTATTTCACTTCTGTTTTATGAACCTGCATCATGTTCCAAGCATGGAGGCCCATTTGCTGCCTCCTCTTCAAGGATTACGGTGCCATCAGGGCCAGAATTAGCACTTACCAGTCCTAACCTGCCACTAGCCCTTCTTGTATACAAAAAATCAAAAGTGGACAAGAATGCTACAGGGAGCAAATCCATCACATGAACATCCCACTTTAACATATTTGGCTTAGTTTGTATTAAAAAAATACCATATTTCAAGAAACAGAAGGTATTTCAGTTCTGAACTTAATTTCCAGTTTTTTAGGAAATGGCTTATTCGGTCACCTTATCCACTGCTTTTTAGTAACCCCAAAAGCACCATCCTGAAGACCAAGTGAGAACACACATACCGATTTGTTCCTGAGGTTATTATAGATGCTACTGCAAGCATATTCCCATTTCCGTACATAATGTGATGGTTTTTCTTAAATAACCTTACAAATCCCTATGCTGTCTGATCCTCTTGGTACCACTGTCACTAGCATGAAACATACACCTGCAAAATACTTGACTTCACCAGCACCACCACCTGCAGGAATCTCTTCCTAGCAGCTCTCTTTCCTACTCACCTCTCTCATCAGAACAGTGATATCTACAGCAAGAACAGATGTCCCAGGCCTACAAAAGGCAGGAAGGGAATGAATGCGTATAATTACAGTTAGACTCGATCTTAAGTGTCTTTTCCAACCTAAATGATTCTATGATTACTCTACACCATCCCTACGATGTTGACTGTGACTGTTCTGAGCAAGGCTGAAGAAGAGTGCTGCAAGCACTCAAGGTTCCCCCTAACCTACTGGTACCATGCTTACCAGACTGATGGCAGCACCTGAAATTTTTCAAACATCTCTACAGAAAATAAAACCTTGGTGACAGAGTTTTATTCAACCCACGGAGAATTCTGCAAAGATTACAACATGAATATATGGTTTCTGTTATAAAGAATATCCAAGAAAACCTGCTTTGCTTTCCCTTCCCCCCAAACAGAGTGGGAGAAAAGTTATTTTTAAATAGATCTCTAAAATTGGAGTCTCATGGCAAGAGGCTCTAAAGGTCCACAAATAAAACTGCTAATTTTGATCACTCTGGTAATACAAATTGTTTACAGCATTTTTTATCAGTGTTCATTTGTAAGTTGTTAGGGTTGAAGAAATAGCACAGAGAATGTGTTAATACTTGTCTAAAAAATAAAACAAATAACATAGGTTAGAATTACCTATTAAAACTTTCATTAGTTTATGTGAAAACTTTCTTAGTTTTCTTTTTAAAACCATTCGCACAGAAATGTGCGATGTCCCTGTGATTACTATGATCACATGAAAAGCCACAACCATGACAAGTCTGTGAGGTGTAAGGAAAATCAGATGAAATATATTAGACTTAGGCTTAAAGATCAGTTCTTATCATGAATCATATAAGTTTTTAAGAATTCTCCAAGGAGTTAGGTAGATAGGGTCATCTATTTCAACTGGGAAATACACACAAAGTTTTGCATTCATAGGACATCAAAGGATATGGAGAGCTCAAGTCTCAACATGGTATCTCTTTCTGCTTGAGATACTCGATACTCTTCTTTCACTGAAGATTAAAATTCAGAGAAACATCAAAAGGGACACCAAATAAATGAATATTTCTGGTGTTGATTGTGCTACAGGAAGAGCGTAGCAATATCACCTAGGCAAATTCTGCTCAATTTTTACTGCACAATCCTAACAGTAGCCTGGCTCTCAGAAAGGAAAATTGTCTTTCTACATCAACTCAACAAACACAACACAAAACAAAACAAAAAGTTCTTCATTTTTCTAGTAATTTTCCATAAAGAACTGTTTGTTGCACCTTAAAAAGACACTAATAATTTTAACAGGAATTAAAATCTGACAGAGCAGTCCTTCTGAAGAAGCTCACAGGTTCACTGATGCAGAAATTTTAGTTTCCTACTGCCTCTGGAATGTGGTAGTTAAAAATTACTACAGCATGATTTTTACTGGAAGTAGAAAATTTATCTTTTTTTTCTAATTCTCAGGAATTATACAGTTACACCAGAAAGCACTTAAATAGTAAGATTCATTGCAAGAAATTTATGCATTCTGTAGAAGCATGAAATATAGTTCAACATAATGTTAATTTTGCATAATTATAATCTTGGTTGTTCAAGGAACTCTGACAATTTCTATCATCCTTAAGTAGCATGGTTTCTTGGTAAGTATCAAGTCCTAACTGATCTGTTCTTTTCACAGAAATAATTACCTTACAATTTGTACAAATACACAATAATATAAATAAGGAAAAACTACTGTATTTCAGTCTAACATACACCTTACCCAGGGGATATAATTGTGCTTTATTTTTTGGCACAATGAACTCTTTGAAAGATTCATCAAATAAATATGAGATAGAGCTGTCCTCTTTCTCTCAAAAGGCACTCTTTCCTAATCTTCTACTATACAAAATCAAAGCAGGATCTACTCTGACACAGGATAATCATTGATTGAATCTCTACTTACATATATGCAAAGTTTATGTCAGCAGACTCAAATTCTGGCAACAACCTGTCAAACTCAACAATGTGGCAGTCAGCAAGGACAAATATTGAAATTCAACAGCAACCAGAATGAAGAAAGATAAACAATACTGAAACTAGTGACACGTCTGTTGCCAGTTACACTGCAAATATAGAACACTATGTATGAATTGTCCCAAGTCTGAAAACATGAGTGAGACCTCTACTTTGGGTTTACCTTCCTGTGATAGATTTACCATTGGAACCATGAGTGCTCATACCAACGGGGTCTGACTACAACTTCTGATGCACGTGCAGCAGACCTGCAGAGCACAGGGGGTCAGACAGCATTTCCAAGCATATGTGTGAAGGAAAGCTTACTCCAACATACCAAATGGAGGAAGAGTGGCAAACAGATTGATGGCACAGCTGTCACTTTGAATAAGCAGTGAATGAATAAGCTCTGAAGGCTGAGTTAAGAGACACATGTACATAAGGTTAGAGGACGTTATCATTCTATATGACAGGGACATGAGACGAGTAGGGACAGAATCGTAATTGCCAAAGACAGCACCATAGACAGGATGAACTTTGCTACCAGGTAATTATACTCTGCAGAAGCATCACCACCTGAGATCATTAACACAGCAAGAGACAGAGCTCAAACACACAGTGTGCATAAGCAACTCATCCAGCCAAGTAACTGCCAGAGTTTGAATGAAGAGCAGCTGAATAAATATTTAGAAGATAAAAAACACTAGTCACCGGGGAAAAAAAAAAAAGTGAATTGCCACAGACAGCTATTGAAGGACACATCCTCTACAGTTAATCCTCTAGGACAGTCTCTCTTTAGCTTATGATTCTGTAGTGCAAAGTACAATGGCATCTTAGCCAGTATGCACAACAAAACAGGACACTGTAAAAGGAGTAATAAGGTAGAATTATTACTCAGGGACACTTTTCAAGGAGGTCTCTCTGACAAGCCAGTAAAAAGAGTAAGACAATGGCATTAAAAAGACAGATGCTCATTTTCCCATAAATAGACTTAAAATGTTTTAGGAAAATTGAGGATTCTTTCCCAAAAAGTATTTAGAAGACCATGCCATCCCCTAGAAAATAGAGAAGGGAAGAAGTTTAACAACAGTAAGATTTCAAAAGAATTTAACCAGTTATTTAACCAGTTGTAAATTATTCATGAGATACAACATGGAAGCCCATTATTGGTTGAGGCCAAAAGCACCACAGGTAGCTAAAAGAATGTTTCATTCCCTTTTCAGAGGGAGTATTAGAAGTTTAATGCAACAGAGAACAACTGGGGCTTTTATAAAACTTTTGAAGGACACAGATAATCTTCATTCCCATTTTTCCACACACGTATACTTTGCTAGCAGTACCAACCATTGCTCGGAGCACTCTTTTGTGGGCAAAGCTAACATATGATTTTTTTTTTTTTTTGCAATCCAGACTTCTTCTATTTAGGCAGATAGAACTTAGACACATTTGGAAGCAAAAGGCAAAACCGGCTTTGGGTAGAGCAGGGGATTACTCACATCTCTACAGACTAGAGCGTCATAACAGCTGCTCCTCTCTCCTACATGATGTTATTTTGTTCCAGGCAAGAGGAGATAGAAAACCCCCTGCACTTTCTCCTAGACATCCCCAGTCAAGAAAAGGAAACCAAAAAACAGAGAACCATTCCCTCTTCTCTGTCACCATTCTCACAGAAGGTCCATGGTCTCTACACACACACAATAGCTGTAGCTCCTCACAAAAAGCATCTCTGAAGCCCTTTCAGCACAGTTGACCCTAGCAGCTGAGCTCTGCCTTTTCTAACAGCTGCTTCTAGAGCTGCACAGCTACAGCTGGAAAAATAATTAGGCTAAACCATATTACCGTGAAGTAAAGGGAAGCCCTGTAATAATCCAAAAGGCACTGAAAGACAACACAGTCATTGGACACCACCAGAATGGCTTCATGGGAGGAAAGTCCTGCTTATCAAACCTGACTTCTCTTTATGATAAGGTAACTCACTTGATCAAGGGAAGCCAGTTGATGTAATGTTTTTGGATTTCAGTAAAGCTTTTGACAGCGTCTCTCACAGGATCCTTATGGACATAATGTCCAGCACACAGCTCGATAAACACATCATGTGGTGTGTGAGCAATTGGCTCATGGGTCAAGCACAGAGGGTAATAGTGAACAGGGTTACATCAGACTCGTGACCTGTCACTAGTGGGGTTCCACAGGGCTACATCTTAGGCCTTGTGCTCTTCAAAATCTTCATAAATTACTTGGACGCAGGACTGGAGGGGATATTAAGCAAGTTTGCAGATGATACAAAACTGGGAGGAGCTGCTGACTCCCTGGAAGGCAGGGAGGCCCTGCAGTGAGACCTCAAAAAATCAGAGGACTGGGCAATCTCCCTTAACAAGGGAAAGTGCTGGATTCTGCACCTGGGATGGGGCAACCCTGGATGTACCTCCAGAAGGGGGAATGAGATGCTGGAAAGCAGTGCCACAGGAAGGGATCTGGGGGTCCTGGTCAATGGCAAGTTAAATATGAGTCAGCAGTGTCCTGGCAGCCAGGAGGGTCAACCATGTCCCGGGGGACATCAGACACAGCATCACCAGCCAGGCGAGGGAGGGGATCGTCCTGCTCTGCTCTGCACTGGGGTAGCTCTACCTTGAATACTGTGTGGAAATTTGGGCACTACAATATAAGAAAGATATTAAGCTGTTAGAAAGTGTCCAAAAAAAGGCAAAAATTAGTGAAGGGCCTTGAGGAGAAGCCGTAAGAGGAACGACTGAGGTCACTTGGTCTGGAGGAGACTGAGGGGAGACCTCACCACAGTCTATAACTTCCTCACAAGGGGAAGAGGTGGGGCAAGCACTGATCTTCTCTGTGGTGACCAGTGACAGGACCCAAGGGAATGGCCTGAAGTTGTGTCAGGGGAAGTTTAGGTTGAAAGTAAGTGCGACAATGTCATCAGGATTATAGACAGAAGAAACAGCAAGATGTTTACTCTGAGAAGGAAAGGCAGCTCTTCATAAAGCATTTTTTGGTCATACAGTATAAAAGAAACTAAGATATTAACTTCTCTGATCAACCGATCAGTTTGTCCTTGAAGACAAAAGCAGGAAACTGCATCACTGATTTTACTGAGTAATTTTATAAGCCTTTTAGTGCTATGTAAATTAATTTCTCCATCTGCAGTAGAGACTTGGAATCCCTTTTTCTATCTATTACAAATAAAGCACCACCACATCCTTCAAAATCCATTTGATGCCTAAAAGCATAGGAAAAAGAGGGGATGAGAATATTACCTATGGTTTATATCAGCCAGTTCTGTGAGATTAGTTTTGGATTACATTTGTAATTAGAGCTACTTGTTCTTATCTCAGTGAGTAACTGCCAACATGAATACAGCTAGAGAACAGCAAAGCCTGATATGCAACAACTCTGCAGCACATTTAGACTGTTGTACCATCTGAAGGTAAGGGCAATCAATATCTGACAATAACACTTAGGAGTGATGCTCAGGGTAATATTCATTCCCCAGTGTCTTGAATTTTTGCTGCAGTCCTTCAACTTGCAGGGGCAATAACAGCACCTCTATTACAGTCAGCCACCTTTATCCAAAAACTTGTAAAACCGCTTGAGAGCTCTAGTCCTCTAGCAAGTCTCCAGACAGAATTCTCAACAGTTACTCAATGTAATTGCACAAACCACTTCCATTTTGGTTTGGGGTTGGTTTTTCAGGTTGGGTTGGGTTTTTGGGCATTTTTTTGGCTAAGTAAAAAAAAACTTCCACGGTGGTTTGGATTAACCATCAATTAAGAGCTGGCTTTTCCCCCTGTCATTCTCCTTCCTTCAGAGTTTACAAAACTATGCTCCAGAGTCCCTCCAGGGATGAAGAAAACATGCTGTAACCCTTCTAAATGCAGGGTCCAAATCACACGTAAACCACCCAATACTCACTCTGAAGGACTGGGTACATTTTCTAGCAGTTGTGTAAACTAACCCTTTGTAGCATCTCCAACCATTTTTTTCCTAGCTGAAACTTTTAAGAAATGGTATATGAACTTGCTAATAATAAGGTATGTTTTCTAGCAAACATATATGCTCAATCTTATTGCGCATTCTAATTACACTAAAGCACAACATACCAAACAACACACAGAAGTCCATTATGGCTATACAGTTATTTATACTGACCAAACTTGCAATAGCAAATAAATCCCATTCCACCATTTCTCCACAGAACCTATGGTTTAGAAGAGAGAATTACACTACTTCGTGATTTGCCTTTCATATCTGTCATTCCTGTGTCTTCCATTAAGGTGTTTTATTTACCATGTGTTGGCATAATGCTAGTTCTTATTTTAGTTCTCTTAGCCAGGAAACCTAGAGAAGAGAGCACAGAAGGGAAAGACACTCAAGTGGCTGGAAATGGAGCTGTGGCAGGTCCTCTGCTAGAAAATATAGGGCTCATTAATCGGAATTGTTTCTTTGTACTTCGGGCACAGAACGTATATAAAACTTGTGGTTTTCTCTTCATATCTACTGCAATAGCACAATATTGAACAATATTCAGAGATTAAATTCCCACCAACTTTATGAAGATATACATTTGAATAAAAACGGAATTTTCCAGCAGAAGCAGCAGCACATAGTCTTAACCAGAAAATAAAGTCCAGGGAAGGGGATGGGAAAGACTAAGAGAAGTTGTGACTGATTCTTCCCCAGGGAACGGTTTGATCAAAACTCTTACATTCCTGGATCATGTGGAACAGAACTGTTACCCAAGCTAGAAGAGGCCAAGTTTCCACAGTTTAGCTATCCATGAAAGTGGTTCATATTCCAGTTCCAGCTTGTCTTGTTTCAAGGGATGATGATAAACTTCTGGCCTCAACTACAGCCTCTGTAACTTGAGTTACAGCTGAGAATTCTGCACTTAAAGAACTTATTACTTCAGCCACTGAACCAAAGTAATTCAGACCTATTTTAAACAAATTATTGATGAGTGTACCTCTTGTGCCTTTTCATGTCTATGTACCATCCACTCTAAAAAGTAGAGTTCAGAAATAAACAAGCTCAGTAGCAGAGGCTGATGTGATTTTCTTTCTATACTTTATGTCTACTTGTCAATCTGAAAAACAAGACTAGAGGGTCAGAACACAGTTTTGTGTCTCATTCACGTATCTCAGTATGATCTAATTGGGTATTAGTGAGGTGTCACTGATGTAGAAGGTGGTGGTCTAACTTCAGCTGAGAAAATATATTTCCCTCCCCACCACCGTGCTAACTATAGGCTGTCCTTTACATTTGACAAAAGAAAAATTTTGTGAGACTGCAACGGTAACATTTCAAGTTTTGCCTCTTTTCCTCTTCCAAAGCATTGGAAAAAAAAATCAAGTGGTTATAAATTAAAAATTCACAAAATGTTTCCCTTAACCACTTAAAAATCAAGTATTGTGATTGAATGCTGTTTAGGACACTTATGGCTGGCTGCACTGATGGTGGGTCTTAAGCCACGGGCATCTCAGATGTTGACGTGCAAAATCTAATCTCCTTACTCATATAAAGGGTCACAAATGTTCTTGCTTGAACAGAGGACGGATTCCATACATTTCACATTCTCAAGCTCTGCTACCCCACATTTCAGACAGAAAAAGAGGTATCAAAAGAGATTCAAACAATGTGGGCACTCAGAAAGACACAGCTATTACTCCTTAAGTATGATCATCACACATATATGTAACAAATTTATATATTGTAAATAGGTATTATATGTACAGCTTTAATATACGAGTATGTACATACATGTCTATAAAATCCTCTAACAGAGTTCTCAGTACCTATTGTTTCACTTAGATATTCAAAAGCTGGCAAGAAATTATGCCTAACACAATTAGATTTAGCCTTTTACAGATGCTTTCTGGATGCATTGTTGGGGTCTGCACAATGGTCAGAAACTACCAGTCTGGTGCCAGGAATCCTCCATCTCCTAAATCCATAATTTTTCATTTGGCTCCAGTTTCTCTTCTGCCTGGGCTCCCATCAGTTCTGTCTCTGCATTCTTTTGTTAGCAGAAGTAAACAGGGAAAAAAAAAGAGTAGAGGAAATTTAACTCAGTTCTTGGTTGTATGCTCCTACTTCTGCAATCCTAATCCACTGGGCTGCCTGCACCACTAGCTAGAAATACAGCAGTAATGTCAAAAGAGGGAAAGTACTTCTGTTTGGTATTTCAAGTCAGGCAGTGAGAGAGCTGGACACTGCCCAGCTTAGATGCAGGTAACTCCTTTTTACCATATCACATTTCAGATTCACCACAGCCTTAAAGCAAAACAGGCTATATTTTTTGGAATCCCCCCTGGTCAGCATCATACTTCAGGGGCTTGCTGCCACATGTATTATCTCAGACATAAGACTTTCTTTTCTTTTTAACAGGTTTCTCTACAGACTAATTTTTATTCAACACTTATTTTCCCTGAAGGGCTAGAACTTTACCTAATACACTGACATACAATCAGCATAACCACTGCAAGCAGAACTCTGACAACACCACTTTAAAACACATTGTGCAAAATCATTCTCCAATTAGTCATGTTTATAGCATGATTTGTGAATAAGGGTATAGATTTATCAAGCAGTTTTAAGAAACCACATTAACAGAAAAAGCTTAAAGGATTAGTGGTGGCCTTACATTTATAATTGTGATTTTTTTTTTCTGTGAAGAGTTCTAAGGTGTTTTTTAATCTTATTTTTGCAAACCCTCCTGTATTGCTCATTCCGGTATTTAAGCAGAAATGAACACTTCCTTACATAATCTTAACTATAATTCTCTTCTGTTAATTATATCTTAAATTCAACGTGTTACAAATATTTGAAAGGCATCAATCATATTTGCAAAAACAATTTATCAAGACCAAAATATCTAACAAGAGTGTTAGTCACTTTTTCTACAGAATTTCGTGTGCTGCAAGAAACAGATTGTACTTATCATATCATCAAAAATTTACTGTCAGTTTATAAATATGTTAAGCAGGAGTATTTCTCATGTAAGGAAACATTCTGAGTTCAAAACCCAAGAAAATTAAAAGGGAACTCTAATAAATTACAGTACAGCAGTCTCCCCTTTCAGAAGTCTGAAGACCAAATACCAGCTATTGTCCAATGTCTTCCTTGGTACTTTAAATACTCAGCTTTCCTACCACCTTTTACACATATAGACTTAGGTCACAGTACACATACAATAAGACAACTTACAGAAAAATGTACTAATCAAACTTCATCTCGTAACAACAAAATCTCAAAGTACAGCTAGCCATTAACAATTAGGGTAGAACAGATTTGCATGAGAAGGGCCTCATCCTGAAATCTTGGTAGAATGACTTAAAATACAACACATAAAATACACCACCTCCAACGGCCTTCCTCCTATGAAGACTCTTACTGCTCTTTCTTCCCTAACTTTTCAGACATTCAATCTTTTTCAGCCTCCCAGGCTACCTGAATCTTAGTAAGGTTCTCACCACTGCAACCCAACACCTGTTCTTCTTTCCTTGCACTGCTACCAATCACCACGTCTCCCTTATGTTACTTCAAAGCACTGCTCCCAGAATCATCTTCTAATTCATTGTCAACCTTCACTAGCCTCCTTATTCTTCTCCAAGTTCTCAGATTTAATCTGTTAGTCCCTCCAATATTTAACCTTACTGTATCCATCAGATCTAGTTTTTAGCCATATGCTCACTTTTGTTAATGATTATAGCCTCGGCTTATCCCTCCTGAAAAGGTAACTTTCTACCATAGTGTGGATAGTAAACCCCTGACAGGTAGATGACCAACTGTGATGACTGCTGCTGACTGACCAGGAACCACCTTGGCACTCTTTTCCTCACCAGCTGCCACCCTCCAGTTGTACCTTGGTTTTCAGATGATTAAAATTTCCATTAGGCCTTAGAGCACTTTGCATAACAAGGTCCCAGATTCATTGTCCTTTTGATGCTACTACAGCTGTGTAAATCTTAAGTAATGACAGGGCATATGAGGTGGTTTCTGGAACATATGTCCCAGTGCTGCTGAAGTAGTCTCTAGTACCAGAAGATGGTGTGAGAAATTAATAGTTGAGATGAGACATATAATCCCCCGTCACGAGGATGTAACAGAAGCACAGCTAGATGTGACCCCAGTTTATAAGATGGTACCATCCTTGAGACCACGTAAACAAAATGCCTGGTAAATAATAGGAAAAAAAAATTTATACACACATGCATATACATGTATATCTGCATTCCTATTTAGTTTATATTTTATGCACAGTTATGTCTGACTCAACACTTTTCTTCATACTCTTTGTATCTTAATGTGCACCAGAATAAATCAGCTTCAGTTCCAGAAGTTCTATTAGTTTTATCTCCCAGCATTTTCTAAAAGTGGCTCCTGGTGGGTCATATAAAATAAAAGCAGCTTTTTACAGGAACAACAGATTTACAACTTTAATAAGACTGGCCTCCTTCCTGCATTAAAGTCTACAGTACACAACAAATCAGATTAACCAAGCTGGTATCAAATCTGAAGCCAAATGCATTTTTGAGCCAAACCTTAATTTTCTGAAGCAGTTCAAGCTTATTTTGAAGATGCTAAATTATTGATAAAGAAAATCAACTCTTTTTCCAGCTCAAGCAATGTCATATACAGCATATGCAAAAATAGCTAAGGTAGATTTGCTGTTTTATTAACTTCACAACCCTTTAGAATTAAATTACCTACTTATTCCTGTTTAGAACACAGATAAACAGTCACTACCAACAGCTTAACAACTTTTAACTTCAGATAAAATGTTTGTCTGAAAGCAGACTGTCAGAAACAGACAAAAAACCATGAGACACCTGCAGACTCTTAAGTTTATTTATTAAACTAGTATTATTTCCCCAACATCATTAAACTCAGACACTTCAGCAAATAAACTTTAATGCATTCTGTTTTTCTCAAAGGAGTTGAAATAATAAAACATATTCCATCCAAAGAGGCAACTGAAGAACGGCAAACAATCCTGGGAGAAAGAAGGCAGGATGGCAAGAACAGTTCTTTGTGCACAGTGACCTCCCCTAAACAAAAAATGGATGAGTATCTACATATATCCTTTTGCTTAGACTTGCTCCATAGCATATCAACTATTTTCAGTCCCTGTGATTTTGTTCAGCATCTATCTCCTAGCATTTCCAGAGAAAAATCTTAGGTAAAACAATGGATATTATGATGTAACCTTTCTTAAAAGTATCCCAACCATTGTACTACAAGATACATAAAAGAAGGAAATAAAATTATGGTACCAATCTTTCCCGTTCTAGAGTAGAACAGGAATTACACAGAATTGAGTAAGCAATTATTTACAAAGAAGCAACACCCACCCTCACAGATATATATATATATATATCCCAAAAATACCATAACTATCCGTTTTAGGACTTAATGATATCATAAGGTGACTTAATGGTATCATATGGCGACTTAATGGAAAACTCTCTTGAGCTTTCCTGTTGAAGATGTCCAGTTTAGTATAAAATACACAACTATCTGACAGAGGAAAAACTCACTCTCCAGGTTAGTTAATCACTATGCTTCTCCCAGCAGACACCTTGGACGATATACCCAATTGTACTTTTATACACAGTAAAACAGCCTGAACAAAGAGCTGCGTGCACACAAACAGAAATATCTTTTGCCCCCTGAATATCCTATCAGTTAGGACAAGACTTCTCTGCCAAATGCAAAAAATCCGTTCCCAGTTCTCTGATGAGTGTCCTCAGAACTCAGAAAAAGCAGATTTTTTTCTGTAAGCGATGACAGCCAACAATGGTGCAACTTCCAAAATGTTCCCAAATGAAACCACTGAGCGAAAAAACGCAGTTGCAAATAACTACTAAACAAGTAAATGCATATTCTTATGAATAAAGAGTCTTTTAAAAAATCCCTATTCAGTTCTAATATGAAATCCATAATAATGGTAAGTTACAAACACCTGCTTTTCAGTCAGCCACAATTCGAATGTGAGATAGCACATATCCAGACAAGGAATCTATTTGAAAAACATACAAATAGCCCCTCATAATAGAGTGGAAATAATCCCTTTTGTTGTAAATAACTTTATAAGCTCTGATGTGCACGTTACTGTTTCTGATCTAATTAAACCAGAAATCTGCCGTGGAAGCAAGCTCACCTAAGCGCTCCAAAAAGAGCTCAAACGCCTGGGCAAAACACAGCCATTTGCAGAAGGCAAATAACAAATGTTATTTTTCCTTCTCCTTCTTACTTAACCACTTATTGCACACGCCGCCCCTCTGCCCAGCGGCTCCCCGGCCCCGGGCGGGTGAGGGGGCAGCGGGGGCAGCAGCACCCACCCCTTGCCGGACTCTCAGCCCTTAGCAGGTCACCGCCGCCCATCGCCACACATGGACCGCCGCCGTGCCGCGGCGCGCACCACAGGCACCACGCGGCACCACACGCCTCCCTGCCCGGGGATCGAAGGCGCCCGGGGCCGCAGCCCTGCCCGGCGGCCGCAGCTCCCCGCCGTCCCCCCCGCCCCGCCGGCCCCCCACGCCCGCCCGGGCCCTCCCCACCCCGAGCGCCGCGCCTGCGGGACCCGCCCCGGCCCGGGCACGGCTTCGGCGCGCGAATCGCGCAGGCGCGGAGCGCCTCTTTCGTCCGCGCGTACGCGGGCGAAGGCGCGCCGAGTGTGCCCTCCGCGGCGGGATCGCGGGAGATCGTGCATCCCACACCTTCCCGTGGGGAAGGATGGCGGGCAATGGGCGCGGCGCTGGCCGCGGGGCTGCTTGTGAGGCTGGCGCGTTCTCTACGGGCTGCACCAGGCGCGCCATGCGATGCGCTACACCGACGTCGACTACGGGTGTTCACGGACGCGGCGCGGCTGGTGAGCGAGGGGCGCTCGCCTACGGGCGGGCCACCTACCCGCTACACGCCGCTCCTCGCCTGGCTCCTGACGCCCAGCGTGTTCCTCGCCGAGCCTTTCGGGAAGCTGCTCTTCGTGGCGGGGACCTGGCGGCCGCCGCCGTCGCCTACCGGGCCTGCGGCGCCGAGGGGCCGGGGCCGGGCGCGCCTGCGGGTGCTGCGCCGCTGCCTGGCTCCTCAACCCGCTGCCCATGGCCGTGTCCAGCCGGGGCAACGCCGAGGCGCTGGTGGCGCTGCTGGTGCTCGCCACGCTGTACTGGGTGGAGGCGGGCAGCGTGGGCAAGGCCGCGGTGTGCTACGGGCTGGCTGTGCACATGAAAATCTACCCCCTCACCTACGCGCTGCCCATCGCGCTCTACCTGCGGAGCGAGGACGGGGCAGTGGATGCAGGAGGTGACAGAAAGGCGAGGTTTACGTTTGTGGTGCACATCTGGCAGCTGTTTGTAAAGATGCTGAACTGCGATGTGCTGCTTTTTGCTACGGTTGCCGGATCCGTGCTGGCTGCCTTGACGCTGGCGTTTTATCACCTCTATGGCTGGGAGTTTTTGGAGCATGCCTACCTTTACCACGTGACCAGGAGGGATATCCGTCATAATTTCTCTCCCTATTTCTACATGTTGTACTTGACAGCAGAGAGCAAATGGAGTTTTGTCCTGGGGCTTGCAGCTTTCCTGCCCCAGTTGCTTTTGCTCCTGGTTGTGTCTGTAGCGTTCTACAGAGACCTTGCCTTCTGTTGTTTCCTACACACTGCTATTTTTGTGAGTTTTAACAAAGTATGCACATCCCAGTACTTTGTCTGGTATCTCTGCCTTTTGCCCCTCATAATGCCTAGTATTAAGATGTCTTGGCGTCGTGGTGTGCTGCTTCTCTTGATATGGTTTGTTGGACAAGGCCTGTGGCTTGCTCCTGCATACTTTCTGGAGTTCAAAGGATATAACACTTTTTTATTTATATGGTTGGCAGGCTTGCTTTTCCTTTTTATTAATAGCCTCATAATTGTTCAGATTATTTCACATTATCAAAAAGAAGCACAAGTTACAAAAAAACTCAAACAATGGTAATAAACAAACCAAAATCCAGAAACAGCCCTTCTGTCCTTGACAAGTCATTACATACCACCAGCACTTTGTTTAACTAAATGTGTGTGCCTTGTACTAAAGCACACTGTATGTAAACATTACTATTTCGGGGTGGTGAGGACACTGATTGGCCTCACTTACCCTGAGAGCCCCAGTCCTGCCCTGAGTAGTGTCTGCAGGTGTACCTGTCTTCCCTGTGGATCTTGAAACTGTGTTGCAACCTTATCTCCAGCACTGTCTCCGAGCCCTGTGTCCTGCTGCTCCTGACTGGACTCCGTGGAAGTATCCTGGACCAGTTCATCATTTAACTGAGTCTGAGACTGTGAGTGGACTCTGTTAACCCATGTCCCCTGACTTGTTTTCACCAGCCATCTCCAAAGACAGTGTGACTGTGCCCCGGTCTGTGACAGTATGGCCTGTGCTGGGATCACCCCCAGTTCCTGTTTGTACTCCCTCATGGACCAGCCCCAGCACCCTTATTCTTACTTTCAGTGTTACTTTGCTTGTTGAGGACTGTGGCCTCTGTCTGGAATAAGACAAAAGATTATGAAGGAATATTGGAGTTTGACAGTTTTGTACATTCCAGTAAGTCAGTGAGCTGTTTTGCAAGGGCTAATAATGAATGAATGTAAGGCAATCACTTAATATGTACACTGGAATTTATTTTTTCTTTTGTTTTCACAGTTACATTTTAGCTATGCAATGTTTGTGGCCTGTACCTGGTCTTTATTTGGAGAAGTAGTAAAAAAGTGATTATTTCAAACGAGTCATTAACTCTTTGAGACTTTTATTTTAGAATTCAGATATGCCACCCTTTCACTTACTTTTGCATTTGCAGCGCTGTTTGAATTTTTTAATCGATTTGTTACCCTTGCCATGGGGGAAGATTTTTCCATATACCTGTCACGGAGCACAGAGATGTATAAAACAAAAATATCTGTTTCTTTTTGCCATGATCTAGAAAAGAGACCAGTGCCTTAAACTGTGGTTCATTGACAGTTACTGTGGATATTAACAGTGGAAAATGCTAAGAGTCAAAGTACAGCTAGAATGGTACCTGTGTCCCAAAAGCAGTAGGGTTTATACCAAAACAGTAATTAGAAATGAGTTTCTCAGTAGTTCAGTATCTCTACTACTAAAAAATAAATGAAAAAGTGAAAGGAGTTGAGGAAGTGGAGCAGCTGTCAGAAGAAAAGGAAAGTTTTGAAATAGGAAGCTGTACAACCTGTCAATCTTGTTTATTCCCAGATGAAACATAAGATGTGGAATTAAGTGTTAGTGGTAGTGAGGGTTCAGAGCCATTTCCCTTGAGAGTCAATACCCTCAAGAACATCCCACAGGAGGTCTGTATACACAGCATTTGACGGAGGTGGAAACTGGCTAGGTATTTTTTAATACTATCTAGTTTAAATAGGCGTATGCCAAGTACAAGAATTTTCATATTTGCCTCAGCATTTAGTTACATCCTCAACTTTTAGTTAATGAAACCCTTAGTGTGTAATGTGGAGCAGAGCTTCAAGGCAAAATAACTTCAGCCCAGTGGTGTGAGTGGGAAGGGGTATGGCCAAGTGGATTTGCCTTCCAGGTTCATTTTGGCCATGCTGCCTGACTGAATCCTGCTGTCTCTTGAGGCAGGACTGGAGCAGCTCCTAGCTTTCTCATGTATAGGGTTTTCTTTCCTGGTTGTAGTTGTACCTTGTGAGGCAGAATTACAGTATTTTCATCTGTGAACTTTTCCCATTGCTTCCCAGCCCCATTGAGGTGGTTATGAGAAAGGAGAGGAACCCCCTAAGCCCCAACAGCCCAGAGCCAAAGGGCATGTTATCAGGAGGTGTGATGAGTTCCTTACACCACTCTGGCCCAACTTGGCCATTCTGATGTATTAGGATGATTTCCCTGCTCAGAGTGCTGGGGAGTGATTCTGCTCTCTCGCTGGAAAGCTTTCCTTTGCTGTCTGCACTCACACTCACCTTCACATTGTGAAGATCCTGGCAGCCTCTTTGTAAGTCCAGAAATTGGATGATGCAATGGGTATTCTTTTAACCGTCTTTTTTTCTGACAAATCTTTACAGATGTGGCACTGATTGCCTTCCCCTGGCTTCACCTGGGATGAAGGAAGAAAAATTTATAGCATCAGCTTGTCTACATCTTCCATTAGAGGTTTATCACTCAAAAAACTGGTGGCATAAGCCACTTGCATATATAGTTTTATATTAATCAACAAAACATTTGTGTGTGCTATGAGTGCGTGAAGAGAAAGAATCCCACATGCTTTGATTTTCCAAGGTGGAGTTGGACATGCTCAGTTAGCGACTCAGCAAAAGACTGAAGAGGCTCTTTTGTGCCGATGCTTCTGTTCACGCCATTCGGATGTGCAGGGAATAGCTCATTTTCTTTTGCAACTATTCTATTGCCTGTTACACATTTTTCTGTTGCAAAAAGCAGATTTTTCTTCCCCCAAAGCAGTGTTTTGTTTCTCTTTAACAGACTTACTTATGCTATTTCCACACATTTCTACACCTATTTTTCCTCTCCTTTTGGCAACGAAAGCAAATGCAAGCCAAAAGACATTTCCGACTACAGAAGACGGCATCTTAAGTCACTGTGTTCATGACTGAATTGTAATGGTTTTTAGGTAAGGAGTAATTTCCTTATGACGAATACATTCTTGATTCATTAATAGCCAAATCAGTTTGAGGCCGTCAGAAGGCAAATTCTGCAGCAATGGGAACTGAAGGAAACCTTCCCTTTGCAGGTCAGTACCTGCCCTGCAGCAATGATTTGAGGAAGCCATGCATAAACAAGTTATAAAATGCCTTTTATACAAACCTAGATTTACAGTCATCATTTTAATAATCCAGGATGAGTCCCTCTTTTTACAGTTGTTTTCTAAATTACCTGAAAATGTTTGGTATTTAGAAATAATTCCAGTGACTCATAAAAAGCTGGATAAGAGAATAAACTGAGACACAAATAAGAGGTATTTGATAGTTTACATCTTGCAAATTGCTTTAGATAGTTAAATGGAATCATAACTTTACTCATTGGAAAAAAACATTAAATCAAAATAATTTTAGTCAAGCACCAAAAAAAATATAATTCTTGAACAAATCTTGGTGATTAATTGTAATTCCCTTAAAATTTACCAAATTAATTTTCTTTGGAACATTTATTGCTTTTGATGAGGCTTCTTTTGCTTAATATATTTTATGTCCATTTATCTTCTGGTAATTGAACTGAAGTGTCTGAATGCTAGTGTGTAGAGAAGCAAGATTCAGGATGGGAACAGTTCCAGGCATGGAGAAAAGCATACAGCAATTGGCAGGACTTTCATTTGGACTTTACTGTTCTTATGTGGTTTCATTGTATTCACACTACACAGTGCACAACTGCACATGCCCCGGCTTGCCATGAGTTTGCCTGCTGCCTGCTTCCCCTACTCCTCCCCCTTTTACCTCTGTCCGATTCTGGTTTGTCCCTCTGCTTGTCTCCGCCCTGTGTTCTGGGCCTTTCCGCTCCCGAGCTGACAGAAAGAGTGTGTGCACACCTGAATAGAGGATTCTGTTTGCACCTTCCCTCATGTCCCATCCCCTCTTCGGACCGCGACACTGGTGTTCATTCCCTACCACGGGTTGCAAAATTGTAGTGCTGACTTTTTTTTTTAAAAAAAGAAGGTTGAAGTTCCCAGTGAAATATGTCTTATTTGCACAAGTTTTTCGCATTGCACTGAAACCAGCCCTGAAGTGCAAAGTACAAGATGTGAAAGAGGAAGTGAAAAGAAGAATCAAGAAAAGTGACATTTTTGCCTTTCTTTTTACAGTGTAGCCTGTAGTCCAAAGGCTCATGACTGGATGTACAGGTGACTTCAGGCACAGCTTCAGCATTTAGCAATGATTTGATTTAAAATTTATAAATGCAATTACTCAAATAACAGGGCAAATAAAAATATAATAATAAATATTTCATTCAGTTTTAGTGTGAGCATACTAAATTACTATCTGACACAATGTACTTTGTCCTTCTTAAGTAACTGCCCTGTATGTGTGTTACTTGCATTGTATTGACTCCTGAAATAGTACGGCAGCAATTATGTGCTCTAAGCTGAGCTCATCAGTTATCGTTTTCAAAGACACTATGAAGCTTTTATATTTAACAGCAAGGGGAAATTCCAACATTTCTCCCAAGGTTTTATAGAGAAAGCAAATGTTAAAAGACAGTAAATTATGAGCTAGTGGTTCCCTTTTTCATCCAAGAAGAATGAGGTGTATTTTAAAAGGGCTGCAGAAATACATAGTGAACACAGAAAACCTAAAAAGTGTATTCTTCTTATATTTGCCAAAGACAGCTGCAGAATGCATGTTGTACTGATAGCAGCATTATGAAATAGGATTACCCTGAATTTAGGACAAATCCTTTACTCAGACTGAAACCCAGCCACTCATGCAACCTTCTTGTTTAAGCATATGTTTATGTGCACCATACTCACACACCTAAACATTTACCTGCACATACAGAAGCAAAACGAAAAGTCCCATTCAAGACACCTTTGAATAATGTGATTTTTCAGAGCTAGCCTCTATAAAATAGGTTTCTTAGATATTTCTTCTGTTTAGCCCTCAGAATCTCTACTGACTCTAAAACTTGAATTACATAAATTTTGATGTATATGGAAAGTAAAAGCATATGCTGCGGGGATCTTGAGTGTAATGGACACATTAAAGAACCAACTAATTATATATTTGAAGGTGCACATTCAAACAGTATCCTGATATTCTTCATTATAACGGTCTGCGCTAGTCACATTCGTGTAGGAGACTTACTTCAGT
Source organism: Manacus vitellinus (assembly GCF_001715985.3). NCBI lineage: Eukaryota > Metazoa > Chordata > Aves > Passeriformes > Pipridae > Manacus > Manacus vitellinus. Next base: position 24,694,321 of record NW_021940864.1, on the reverse strand, counting down.
CTTTATGCATGATGAATGAGGTAGAGACCTATGTTTTGTACTAGTAAAAGTATCAGAAAGAAAAAATTCTCTTAATGAAGCAGTACCATTGTTTTGTTGTTTGGGTTTTTCAATTATGTTTCTGTAAAGACATTAAGAAATCGATGCAATAAATCCATGCAATTGTGGCGTGCATTTTTAATACCTGGTATGTCTCTTTTTCATCAATCTGGTAAATACAAAGAAGACCAAAATTTGTCATTTTTTGATGACGTAAGCCAATAGTATTTTGAGCAAAATTCTTCATGACTCTCCTTTCTGGTACCTGCTAAGACAGATATGGCTTCTGCAGGAACAAGATTGCTTATCAGGAAGTAATCTGTCTTAATGTGTAGATAAAGCTTTATCTGCAGCCTCTTATACTTAGAGCTTAACTTTAAGACTTTAACGTTCTCTTCAGATAAAACATTTCATGGCTTGCACATAAAGAAATTACACATAGGAGATCCTCCCTATTTTCTTATGGAAATTGATGGAGAAGCAAGCTAGAACATCTGTGGAAGAAACATCTAAAGGAAATGTCTATAGAACTTCAGCCTTGGAAATCAGTTGAAGTGCAGGCAAATTGAGCGGTAAACCCATACTGTGAAACCCCCATTATTTATATGAAGGGTATTCAATCAAATGTGCTTTCCTGTTTTGCAACAGGAAAGTGGGATCTTGATAGCAATTGTCAGGCTGCAGGAATATAACTTTGCTCCTTTCACATTATCGTAAGGGGGTCTATAGGATCTTACAACCTACAGTAGCACTTGTGGAATTGTGCAGGTCTCACTTGCATAAGTTATTAACAGTCAATATTGTTGGTGTACCAAGAGATTATTAGTAAGCAGTTACTCTGAAACTGCTTTTTGAAGGTTAACTCAACTAAAATCTGATTTCTGCTTCACAAGTCAGCAGCTGTGTTAATAGAGATGGTACTATTTTGACAGTAATTTTCCAAGGAGAGCTGCACTCTGTGGCCCATATGCTTCCACTCTGTGCAAAAGAACATTAATTCAAATCCCCTGGTGATCTGACAGCATTTTTTTAATCTATCCCATGTCCCTCCCACTGATCCAATAGATTGAATCAGCCATGAAGCAGGCTTAGAAAATGAAGTGGAAAACAATGTATGATTATCCTTCCCCTGTTTTCCACCCTGTGTAGTGTGTATATGTTGAATAATTAAGATTACCTTTTGGAACACAGTCCCATTTGAGCTAGGTGTTTGTTAATATAAAGTATTTTACCCAAATGCACTTAAGGGAAAATTGACTGAGTGGGCCACGTGGCCTTTTGTCAAATGATAATAAAGCTACTGATAATTTATGTCAGCTTCAATATTAGCACTATTCTGCCCTATCATTCTGTTACATATATATGACAGGTTAACTAAAAATAGCAGTACCTGTAAGTTCTAGCTCCAAGTTTTCCTTAACCAAAGAGTTTGGAGGACACATATAGCCATAAACTGACTAAAAGAGGACGAGTGCTATATCACAGAGAATTTATAATTCATTAATAATTATATCTTTCCCACATCTGGCATCTTCCTGAAGAAAATAGCACTTTTTTTTTTTATACAGTCTGGAAATTCACATGAATAACAAGTACTTCACCTTAAAACTGTCAGATGTATTTGAAAATAGATTTTAATTACCATTAGCACTTCCAAGTTTAGTGCTGGCATCAGCCAGCTTGTTAATTCCAGCAGTACAGGAACTAAGTCATGACCAAATTTCTTTCATGCTCTAATAAACTGGTTGATTAAGTATAAGAAAGTTTGTTGTCCAAACCAAATGTTTTTTGTTCACTGGAAAGAAATACTGCATGGCCAAAGCCAAAATTTACATAAGCAGAATGGAGAAAGTGATCAAGAAACAAGGGCAAAAAGTGAGGCTCCAGAGACCTTGACTACTGTCTTGCCTTTGCCACTAATTTATCATTAGCAAGTGATTGCAGCTTGCTCAGCTGTTTGCCTCTGCCACTTGTGATGGCTTGATATAATAAATGACACCTTATTTGTGCCAAGATGTCTCCTAATCCATTCCTGTGACACGCTGCCATGAAGTGATTGCAGTCTTGTTTGAAACAGTTATATGTCTGATTGGCAGTAAACTGTAAACACTTAACTAAAGACATTTTGATTAAAAAATATTCAAAATACTTTTTTTTTGCATATATTTAAACTTTTTTGTGAGATATATTTTGTTCTCATGTGCATTCCAGCATTGCATTTTTAGGAGAGGGTGAATTACTGCTCAAGCTAAATGAAGACCTGGAAGCAGATTAACAGAACTCATGGTAAAAAGCTAGACAATTAAGAAAAATCATTTAGAAAAATTATAATTAGCTGATGCCACAATTAAATAAGATTTTATTATTAGTGGTCTGCTTACATTGTATTGGAAATCCATGTTGAAAATGTATTAGGGAGATGAAATAGCAGACAGCTATTCATCTGCAGCTGTTATAAATAGTTACTTCAGATGTGAGAAATAATGGCTGAAGAACTGTTTCTGTATATTCATAAAACAGGTACTATGATGTTATCCAAGGGAAAAGTTATTAGTTGTGCAGCCCTATGAAGGCAAATTACAGTTGTGCTTTTAGATACAGGTGAAACTGAATTATTTCACTTTGGTCTTTCTCCAAAACTTTTGTTAAAAGATGCACAGACTACCAAGTTGAAATCTGGACCAGATGTGCTATGCCAGAAGCAGTTACAGGGAGCTTTACATTTGCGTCAGCCTTGTAAGCTTGCTGGAGGCCATAGGTGGTGGGAATGCACAGATGCAAACTTCTCTCCAGCATGCCTGGAAGTGACTTTTCCATGGTTCTTAAGGCACCCAGATGTTGCCTTAATCTATACTATAGTAGCTCTATATATCTCTTCATAAATCTATACATATCTTAAAGAGATATATATATATGCTACGTAATTATATATATTTTCATCTGTAATAGTTTTAATAATACTTTCCTTTAGCTCTGGAATGATATGTACTGCCGTTTAGAATTATTAACTTAGGCTATGGGTGAGTAAAAATAGTGTTGGCTGAAGAAAATAGTGTGCTTTCTACAAACTTGACAGGGCATGCAGTTAAAGAGTATGGCAGATTTTGCATCTAAAACACCATTTAAGTAAAGAGGAAAAGGCAACATTCCAGGCCTAGCCAATGATGAATGGCCTAGATTGCCCCATGCTGAAAAATTATTTTATCTCAATTCAAATTTAAGCCAGGCTGAAAACAGCTCTTGTGTTGGAGAGGCTGGAGGTGTGGTCAGACCTGGTCTCATGGCAGCTGTCTTCTACCAAAGTCCAGGCTCTTCAAAGAAGCATCCAGTCACCATGCATGTGCCTTGTTGCAGTCCTTCCCTCTGTTTAACCTCAGCATGGCATCTGCTGGCTCACAGGGAAAGCAGCAGTCAAATTTTAGTCTGCTTCTCCCCATCACTTCCCTGTGAGAGCAGCCAAGCATGCCGCTGAAATGTGACTTTGGACAAAAGGAATTCCCTTGTGTTCCCAGTGTTTAAAACACAAGAGTTAAAAAAAAGTTCACTATAAGTGGTATAGTTCAGAATTGCTCATATATTACTTGTGTGACCACAGCCACTAAGGCAATTCTTCACCAGTGTTACAATTCATATCCAAGTCTTGTGCAGGCAGACATACAGACATGTCTTACATCTACTGATTATGTGTAGTTGTGATCTTGAGATCTTTGAACCTGATGGGTAATGTCAATCCAGTGCAAAAGACTGCCCTCTATTTCTCTGTCATTTGTTGCTTCTGATTTTACAGTGGTCCCCTGAGAATTCAAAGAAGGCAAAAGCTATTGAAAGCTTCCTTGCAATCTGGAATAGATTACTGGGAAATAGAAACTCAGAAAGTTTCTGCTTTTGTCTAAACCAGATTAGTCTATTTAATTATTCTCATACTAGCACATTTTCTAACATTTCCTTGCAGGCAAGCTAACTCTAATAGGGTGTGGGTGCCCCACTTTACTTTTTCATCGTGACAGGACCAGAGATTGTTCTGCAGTTCTGAGAGCTGCCTCAACCCAAGTTTTGTGTGAGCAGGTTAGAAGCCCAGCAAGAGACATCAAAGGTAAACAGTGTTGCTCACAAGATGTTTGAAAATGACTTCTTTAAAGCCACTAGTCTACAATGAAATTTCCTGCACTTTTGTCTCTTTGCTTCACACTTGCATGCTTTTGGCTTTGATTATGCCTATGCAGAAAGAGAAGTGAAATTTTCTTACAGAGGCGTTAAGACAATTTACACCTCATGCAAAAATATATTTTTTTCCAATTCATCAAGGCTAACACCATATTAATTTAGCAGTCTGGAAAATTACAAGTAATTTGATCCTTAGTGTTGATTAGTATCTGCCATTCTGTCTAAAATTAATCCTCAGAATGATATAGAAGGTCTCAGCTGGGGACTTAGATGCTTGAAATTTGAGCATTAGTTGGACCTAAATTAAAGTGCATTTGCAAAACCTGACAAAATAATACAATTTCTTCTTCTTGTCCAGCCAAGATGTTAGAATTAATTCAGGTGCTTTAACTTCAGGCCAAATCATGATGCATCAGTCACTGAACATGCATAGTGTTCAGCATCTTAAAGGTCAAATATATTCATGACAACATGTAATCTTATGTATGTTTGGTGAATGAATGAGAAAAACATATCCGTTAGAGAAGAGGAAGGTCAGAATATTGAAAAAATCCTTGTGGCTCACATTTAGATGGCCACTACGGATGTTATTCTGATGACAGATTTCTGCAAAGCAGTTTCAAGAACACTCATGAAAACTAGAGGATATACTTCAGCCTTGAGAATTTAAATAGGTACTATGCTGCCATATGGCAGAGCTTTCAAAGCAAATGCAGGGTTTTTTCTCTTCTGGGAAACCAGATGGCAAAGAGTTTGGTATCTAGAAACTGTCACACCTAGATTATCGGTATCAGTCAGTTGTATGGGGCAGCAAGTAATTTTAATCTGATAGCTTTTCAGTAGTTTATATAAAACACAGATAATGTGTGCATTTATTTCCCAAACACAAAAATATATAGTAAGATCCTTGGGATAAATTAAACTTGTTTTTGTACAGTATTGACAAGTCAAAATTTGATGCACCAGAAACTTGAATTATCTCTTTTCACAAGAAGTGACCCTTCTATCTTCAGAGACTTATCAGTAGTGTGTGTGTTGTGCAAACCTTCCTGAGACATGGGAAAACCCAGATTCTAGCATTGCAGACCAAACACCTTCCAAAAACATTACAGCCATTTAAATGCATTTTATGTTGTTAGAGCAGGTGAAAAAGAATTGATAGCAACATAGGATATCACCCAAACCAGATGATAAATGCTGCATTTGTGATTTGTCTCCTAATAAAGGCTCCAGAGCAAGCTGCCACAGAAATTCCATGACACGGTGTGACCAGACCTCAGACAAATTGTTAAAGCATGTCAGCATTTGTAATTTATTTCAGAGCAGCAACGAAGTGAGTTCCCCAGCTGTTCCCACTCTATTGTGTGTTGGTTTGCACTGCAGTGTGCTTTTTCAAGATATTTTTGCTGTGTGAAGGGGAACTTATTTTCTCCCAGTAGCAGGGAGCATGGCAGCTCAATATTCACCAGTTGCTACTGGTCAAGGAAATATTTTGACAACTGTGTTTCCAGGTGAAAATCTATGACTGCAAAAATTAAACAGAAAATAAGGCAGGAAAAAAAAAAAAGAAGAAGAAAACATGAAATCAATAGTAGAGTCTTTCTGAAAATCATCAGTCAAAAATATAATTTCCTTTTTCCCTCTTGAAAAAAAATGTTTTCTGATGTTTCCTTTTCAGCTTTGGATTAGGCTTTCCTGGTTTGGCTGTTTAACATCAAATACAGAAAAGAAACCAATCTTTTTAAAAAGTCTTCTTTTCTCTAGACTAAACAAAAAACATCTGATCCAATCTGCTTCTGACAATCTTAGCTGCTAACTTTCCTTTAATTTACTTACAGAGTTACTTCTCATTCACACCTTGGAGAAGTTTCATGGCTTCCTATTTGTGCTCTTGTTTCTCACAAGAGCTGGGGATGTATCATTATTTTATTAGTTCCTAGCTTACATTTGTGATTGCCATGGTACAGTGGTTATGTCAGTGCCAGCTGGCCACAGAACTGCAAAAGCTAACAAGAGGTAGAGATTCCCATCTGAAAAAGAGCACTTAATACATTGTTATTGTTGTTGCCAGAATAAATTTGATTACAATATTACAATTAACCAGAATACAGAGAAAAATAAACAAACCTATGATATGGCAAACCCATCACTTGAGCCTTTTTACTCCACACCTATTAAGAAGGATAAATGTTAATCAATACCTCTGAGGAGTCGTACCAATTCCCTGTTTTCGCTTTTATTTTTACTTCATCCACTACAATGTATCCTTATTAATTCTAAAAAGTCCTTCATGTTTTCATTTTTGTTGTGTCCCCCATTATTTCCTGTAATTTTATTTTCTGATTGTCTATTTATAAATTTAATCAAACACACACAAATAGTTACTGTAGATAATACAGTCGAACCTCATTAAAAAACTGCAGGAAATGATAATAGCATTGTAGTGCACCAGAGTGGAAAGACATTCACTGCCATTCTGCGTTGCTGCTTTTCTGAAAACATACTTATTATCCAGAAGTACATCTTAAAATATCATATCCCATAATTATATATAGGTTTATGTTACACTGACAATTAATCTGTTTACATCTTTAGATTAAACCTTGTATCAGACTAAGCTCTGCAACTAAATTAACCATCTTTAGGCCTCAGCAACCATTCCATTTCCTTTAATTCAGATTACTTATTGTGAAACTTCAATACCAGCTACAGAACTTTATCTAAGAATTGTTCAATAATCTGAATTGTGGCTAGGTATAATACTTGTAAAAATGTTTCTTCTGACCTTACGAAGCCATTTAGTACACTGTATCTGTTATCTGTCACTCAAGGGAAGCCTCCTGTTCTAGTTTTTTGATGTAGATATTCTGTAGAAAGTAGAAATAGTCTACACGTCGGACACAAACAAAGGGTCACATCATGAGAGGGAACTCTGCCTTCTCCTTTTCATTTGCTTGGAAAGGAGTCAGTCCAGCTGTCAAAAAGATCTCTGTCTGTGGAACAAAGTTCAAGGACACAAATGCCCAAGTGGCCATTTTCTCTGCTTGCACTCAAAGCTGCTGTGTATAGAATGGGCACACTGCATTAAGACAAATAACTGATGGTTGTAACAGTGCAAGACAACTGAGCCACACTAAGCAACTTCACCGCCATTTCAACACAATTCTTCTCTGAAAAACTCAAATTTCTTCTTCAATATAGAAAAAAATCAGCTTTGCTTGATGGAAAAAGAAAAAGCTTTCTCCAAAGAATTCTTTGTAATTAGCTCATCTCAAACAAGATAATCTCAAACTACAGCCCAATCTGTCCATTGCATGAGGGTGATATCTGTCTGTGAATGACCAAATTATCTTTGTGCAGGACTGTTGTGCCTGTAAGACAACAGCAGAGTCCTGACCAGAATGTTCCAGCTGCAACAGGTCCTTAGAGGGTGTGAATCTATTTCAAAAACTGGCTATGGGCTCTCTTCTTCTATTGCAGAAAAAAATTATCACATTTGTAGTTCTGCATGAATCAGCAGGTTTTTACTTTCTTGCAATGTCCCCCATATGATTCTCAAGGCATTATTTACATGATATAAATATAAAATCTCCATCTATAACACCTTAAAACTCCCTGGAGGGGATATATGCAAGCAAATATCTACCTCCTTCTTTAAATTTCAGTACTACTAATTTCTGACTTTATATATATATATATATATAAAGCTGTTGGAAAATTCTAATTACTGTACAGTCTTTGAAACCCCTTCATACTCTGGTCTAGCATTTGGACTATGCCTGAAATCTGAAAATAGCTTTACCTGGTACATTTTAAGCAGCTGTTATCTACCTTTTTTTTTTTTTTTTAGGTTGACGTTTAAAAAGATTCAAGAGCATTCTGTAAAAGGTTGTTCTTCTCTGATGCTCTCCTTAAAAGTAAGCAGTATGGCTATACATATAAAAATTGTTCTTAAAAAATACTCAGCCACCTACTAACAATATTTCAGGAAACAGATCCCCTCAAAATATGTCAGAGGTTCCCAGACATTTAATGCTTTCCCAGAAATCAAAGGCTTAGGTGTCCTGACAGCTCCTCCGGGCATGCTTCCATCAAGGCAGCAAAGTTCATTTGCTGCTGCAATTCCCATGGCTTTTTACACCTGCACTAAGGGACATTTATTTCTCCGTTTTCCATGCAGGACAAAGCAGGAGACACCAGAAATCTTTAACTGCAACAAACTCAGCCTCCTGTTTACCTGGAAGAACTGAAACCTTTGTGAGAGGGCTGGTTGAGCAAGTGTGATGCAACTGAATATTCCTCCATCTGGAAAAAATAGATGGTGTTGGTGTCTGTTGGAGCAAATGTGAAGCTGTCAGCTCAACTGGGACCTGAAAGACCATGAAACCTACAACTCCACTGAGCATCACTGGCAGTTATTTTAACTGCACAAGCCGACCAGAGAACTGGGAGTTATTTATAACGCAACCCAGTGCAAATTACATGATGCTTACTACAGTGATTCATGCAGTCCTGGAGGTTTCTCACCTGCAGCCCTGGAGCCTGGGAAGACTCCAAAACTCCCTTACATTTGCACCAATACGAGTGGCCACTCCTGTGCTAAATATGCAGAAGCCACAATATTGTTTTTCCCTAAATTTTGACCTTTGTCCCTCAAATACTGATTTTTTTCAGGGTGATAACCAAATACTTTCTCCTTCTTCATGAGAAATAGTCACTCAGTAAGACTGCTGAGTGACTGACTGTCTTTCCCAGCTCTGTCCAATTAAAATCTCATTTGCAGTACTGTTATTATTAGATTTTTTTTTCATTTTACGTAGGTTTTAGGGGATTTAGAGTAAAACATTAGAGGAGAAATCTAAAGCATACCTTTGAGTAAACAATACAGATGCATTATTCATTCAAATCTATCAAATTAGACAGTGAGATGACAATCTTTTACAGTAATTAAATACATGGTCAAGAGTGTTTGTAAATTAGCAACCATTCATCCTTATTCTTCAGTGCACTGTGCACTGTTCTGTATAAAATTAGAAGTCTTGTCTTTCAAAGAGACACAACCATTTGATTTACTTTATAAAATAGTTATAATGAAGCAAAATTTACAATGCTTCCCAATAATTTTTGATTCAACCAAGGGAAAAAGCATTATTTTTGGAGTATTATATCTTCTGCTCCGGTTGGGTCTGGCAAGAAAAGATATCTATAAATCAACAATAAAAGGGTGACATTTAGAAACTGCAAATCTGAAAGAGAAATATGTTGCTGTTCTATTAAGGAGCTATACTAGCTGTCAGCTCCTGCAAAAACTGGAAGGCTGCCACTCCACACACTTAGTGTCATACAAGCATTGAAACAACTTATATTGCTGCTAGAAAGATCATTGAAAGTATCTCTTCTATCTGTATTTAACTGTGTACAAGATCAACAAGACCTTAGGCAACCATGAAGCCACACTAATCCCTTGAAACCCTTTAGAAATACAAGACAGATATCAAAGGTACAAATTGAAAGGAATGAACAAATCATACAGGTGAAGCTCGCCCAAATAAATTAGGAAGTCCAGTCCTGAATCAAGAAGAAAAATTTACATAATTAAGGGGCTGATTGAGTCTTTATATGCGCCTGCCTTAATTCTGGCACAGGAGTAATTCTCCTTTCAGTTACCTGTGCATTCAAACTATAAAGGATACTCATGGCTTTGTCATGATCTCAGTTTGAGCAATATCCTTTGAGCATTCGGTAAATATCTGATTTGTATTTACCACATTAGGCTTATGAGTTATGTGATGGGCATGGAAAAACTCTACTCCATAATTACATACATGGCCATGTAGAGCAAAATTAAACAGGCAATAAAATAACCTCTATCTCTCTCTCGCTGCTTCCCCCCTCTCTTCTTCTGTTCCCCATGGTGCCTGAGAAAATGACTCAAAGCCAAATATTTCTTTGGGCTTTCGTCCTGATCAGATTGTTCCTATATAAAGAATCCAAACTTGACAGCTGCTTTTAGTGCCATCCCTTCATTTGCTCTCTTGGCAATCTGCTCTGCCTTGTAATATCCTGTGGAAGAAAGAAGGAAGGAAACGAGGGATTACTCATGACTGTGGGCTAGAAAAGCAATGGCAACCACGAAATGCTTTTGCATGATTGATCTATTAGACACTTCTGGTAGCAGATTTAACTTAACGGAAAGTCTACTGGTCAGATCTTCTCCCAGCCAGTCTTGTGAAACTCTTCTGAATACAAAAACGGTGCAAAGATGTGATTCTGCTCAGGGAAGAGCCCTTTCTTTCTTGTCTATGAGTGGTTTTTACTACTTCCTTCAGACCTTATACTATTGAAGTGTTCTTTGAAAAATAACTTTACAGTTTACATGGATCTTTTTCGTCACATTTTCATTCTCACTGGCATTGGCCGGAGTGTGGTAATTCTGCTTGATGACAAATGGAGACATTTTGATCCTAGAGTGAAACCAAAAGAAAAGTAATGTCTCGCGATATGTTTGAAGTGCTGTGGGGGAGCAGGAAGAAAGGTGAGATAGTGAGAGTGATCATTAGTGCTATCTGAGGATAGCCTCTTGGATATCAGATTCAGAATTCAGAATAAAAAAAAAATATCTTAGCTCTGTCATATGGAGGGGAAGAAGGCGGGCAAGAAGGTGACGTGTGTGCTCTCACTATAGAAGACTGATTGCATGCTGACCCCTGCTGCTCCTACCCTCACACTAACCACTCAGTCTCCTGCTCTCCCCACTGAAATCTAAGATTTTGTGGAAAGGGTCTCTATCATTTCTTGGTGTTCTTGATGTAATTTCTTCCATGACATATCCTGATCTGGCACTGGGAAAGATGTTGCCAGGTCATTTCTTTGTCATCGGGGGGAACACAGACAGTCTTATAAAATCTCAGGCTAACATCACGTTGGCTATTTCTAGCTCTGCTATATAAGAAAAGCACAGAGGAGTTGGTGCTGTCACTTCTGTGAGATTCATGCATGGTCACCAGTTTAACAACTTTATTTTTACCTATCCAGGGAATCACATGAGATCACGATGAAATAATTTTTCTTCCTTCTCTTTCTGTTATTTAGATGTGAGTGCTCTGTGCTGCAACAGATATATGAGCAGAAGAGGAGAGGAGAGAAGGAAAGGGAGGACGGGTGTATGCTAAAGTACAAAGCAGTACTTCTTATCTTCGGCTGTCCAGGTGCCCCTTCCATGTCCCACTACTGGATGCAGATCTGCCCTAATGAAGTTCATTTTTAGAGGAACCATGACCAACTTCCACTTTTATGGAGGGTGCCATGGCTCTTTTTCGTAGTCTGGCAATATAGAGGGCCCTTGAAGTGTGTGAGAATGTAAATGACACCCTTTAAGGCCACTGTACACTGTGTAAAAGGGCTTATGTGTAAATTAGTAACAGATGTAATTGTTTTCAAACAGATGCAGTATAACCTGCAGGAATGGAACTCATTTTTATTACATAGATTCAAAGTAGTAGGAAAATGGATGAAGAAAGCGAGAGGTTTATGTTTCTTTAATGCTTAATAATTTACAGAATAAGGTGTTTAGTGCAATTCAAGGAAACTTCTTGCTGATAATACTTTAGGCTACCTATCTTTGTCCAGACCTTTTTTTATTAACATGAGGTTAACACCTAAGCAAGGTTCTCTGCTGTGGGCACAAATTCTTCTGGAAATGAAAGTGCTTCATTTCCAGAAGATAAACCGGACAATGCTGCAAAGATGCCGTCCAATCCCTGACCTGTGTAGCCTCTGCCACATGAACTTAGGACTCACTCTCCATCCCCAGCAGTAGCAGCATCCCTTCCCCAGGCATCTCCAGAATAGCAGCCTAGTGGAAGCTAGGCTCCTTTTAGGAGTAGCCACAATTCCCCAGCAGGCTGTCTTCAGCATCCTTTCCCTGGCTGGGGTGTTCAGCAGCATGGTACTGCTGCCCCTGTGACATTTCCAAGCAGGTTTGTCTGTGTGATGACCTTCATAATGTTTTAGTGGATGCCTCTTGCATGGTGCTGCTCCCCACCAGGGAGAGACTGTCCTCACTGAGGCGCTTTCTGAAAATTGTCTGAGTTTTTAGTCTGACTCCAGTGGTAAAGCTTATCATATACTTTCCAGGACCAAAAAATACTTTTCTAAAAAGTATCTCTTATCTAAGAGATTCTCTTTATTCATATCAAGTAGCTGTAGGTAGCATTTACCTTGTCCCCAGCTCACAGACAACTAACCACTGTCAGCACTTTGGTTTAGCTGTTTCACTTTGGTTCAGATGGACCCTACCTTTGTTCCCTTGGAATTCAGTTTTTAATGACCTCATCTAGTGTTCTGGTGTCTCTGTGTAAGGAAATAAAATTCCAAATAAAAGTAATCTGTGTTCCAGCTAATGTTTTTTCAGAGTAATCTGAAAACTCCTGAAAACTTCTGCAGACTTTCTTCTAAAACCTCTCCACATCTTTACCAAATTAGCTTGCTTTGCAATATCTTTACAGGCATTGTCTGTCACTAAGTCCTTCTGCTTACCTGGTTCAGCAGCTCTGACCTCAGAATGCTGTACTTGACTTGAGATCCATGAGCTCTGTGTACAAAGCAGTCAAACATATAGCACCTTCCACAGTAATCTAAATAGCTGTAAAAACTGGAAATTGTTTTACACCTACATAGTCACACTGAGTGTTTTTTAGCTCACCCTGTATCCTCGGTAGGATTAAGTTTGAGGGCAATGCTTGGAAGCAGTGTGGTAATCCAGGAGATTTTAAAATACCATTTCTCAAGTAAACCCTAGTCCCACCAGCTCCTTAATTTCTAAATTGCTTTTGAGAACTGGCTTGAAGTCTCCCAAGCCATCTGTTGGGCATCTCCTCTGGATCCCAATGTGCATCACTGTCTAGAGATCCCAAGCTGTTCCTGTGACTGTGCAGGGAAAAAGCTTATAAACTGTGGCCCTCTATCTTGGCTGATGTAGGAGGCCAGATGCAAGTAGGCAAGTAAACATCCTTTCTGGCCCAACAGAATTAGAGATGTCTATCAGTTTAATTGTTGAAATACACGCTTACTTCAAAAGAGGATTCATGAGATCATTTTTATTTACCTCATAGAATGGATTCCAAGGTATTTTGTTACATAGTGAAATAAAGGGAAAATACAATGAACTCTCAAAATAGGGAAACCCGATATTGCAATGATTATAAAACAGTATGGAAAATGTCAAATACGGGTTTCAGGGGCCTCGTCTTCATCAGCATCCTCCACTCTTAAATGATCTCTCCATCTTCAGTATTCTTCCTCAGACCCATCTCCCACATGTGCCTGAGAGTATCATCCAGATGCTTCTTGAACTCTGTCAGGCTTGATGCTGTGACCACTTTCCTGGAGAGCCTCTTCCAGCACCCAACCACCCTCTGGGTGAAGAACCTTTTTCTAATATCCAACCTAAACCTCCCCTGACACAACTTCAGGCCAATCCCTCGGGTCCTGTCACAGGTCACCACAGAGAAGAGAACAGTGCCTGCCCCTCCTCCTTCCCCTGTGAGGAAGTTGTAACTGCAATGAGGTCTTCCTAAGTCTCCTCTTCTCCAGGCTGAACAGACCAAGTGACCTCAGCTGCTCCTCATGCAGCTTCCCCTCAAGGCCCTTCACCATCTTCATTGCCCTGCTTTGGATTTTCTGGTCTGCCCTGGGAGAAAACAAAACCTCCCTTCTGCCACTGGTCTGTTTTTTAAATTCTATACTGTTTTCCACCTAAATGACTGCTGTGAGTTCAAGGCAGTACACCTAATCCAAAACCAAACATTATTTTGTCTACTAATACATCTACTCACATGATTCCTCACAGAAGAAGGTTAGCTTGCTCCCACTGATCCTAGTTATTTTGTTTTGCTGATCCTTCCACCTATTAGCTGCTGAATATTCTGCCTGGTATTTTGATTCTCTAACACTGAATCAGGAAAGAAAGGGGGAAGCAGGATTAAGGGAAGAAGGGACAGATTTTCAGCTGCATCACTGTTTTCAAAGAGAGCAGTAAGTAACCCTCCTGACTTGGGTGCAAGGTGGCTTTTATGCCCACTGATTCAGAGTGTCCAGAACAGCTGAATTTCGAGATAAATTTGAAGGTGTTTCCGAATGACATGGCTTTCTACATGATATGCCCTTCTGTTATCCCAGGAGTGGGGAGAGCAGTGTTTCTGCGTTGGGGCTACGATGTACCCTACATTAGACATTAGATGAGGGATAAGGCGGCTGGTGATGCCAGCACTGCACATGATGTGCTGCAGGAGTCACTGCCTGGAAGGGCCCAGTCCCAGCACAAGTTACATCTTGGTGGGTTACACTGGGAGCTCTTGTCTTCCTTGGACACAAGGAAGGTCTTTCTTTGTGAAGGCTTCTTCATGAAGGTCCTTCCTCCAGGGCTAAAATTTAAAGTAAACTCACATATATGTAAATTGATCTGGCTGCTAAAGATGATGCAAAAATGAAAAATCAATGGCAGTGTTTGCTTCAGCCCTCTTCTTGAGCTTTTCCATCTTCCTTACTCCAAGGTGCTCTTCTGTCCCATGGCCAAAGAGGATGGTGGCAGCTGGCCAGTAGGGCAGGCAGAGTGTCAAAAGTAGTGGATCCCCCCCTGCACAGGTACAGTCTTATTATAACCAAGTAATTGTAAATACATATTGATGGATACATATCCTTTTCTGAGGGTATTCAATTACATTCATTTCTTCAGTCCATGAAACAACACAATGTGACGGATTACGTAGCCTGAAAGCAAGACACTGAAACCATGTTCTCAGAAGAGAAATACTGAAAAACTGCATTTTAAAGATTATACAAAACAAAGGGTGTTGTTACTGTCAGACCTAGGCCCCGTGGCACATTTGATGTTTACTAGTGATAGAGTGACATTTAACACAGTACCAATAATGAAATATTAGCAGGCAGGAATTATTGGACACAAGAAAAACATGAACTAGACCTCCTCAGCATTTTAGAAATACATGATGCAGTGTGTCAGCTGGGTATTTTTATCCCCACACCATCATGAAGTGAAGTCTTCCTCCTCCTATGCATGATATCTCTAGGAGCAGCCCTCTATCTGTGAAAGACTTCACTGTCAGGTGAAGAACATTGCAGAAAAAAACAGGCAGACCCTGAACAACACTCACTGCTCAGCTTCTTATTTGAAAATGCTTTTACATCTCTGACATTTGCATGCATTTCTACTCTGAACATGAATAAATGTAATGACAAGAACGAATGGTCAACATTCAAGCTACATATCCTTACAAGCATGGTGGTGACCAAAAAACGTTTCCCTGAGGAATCACTGTTCATGAGCTAAAATGAGGAGTCCAACAGAGTGTTTGATACAAGACGACCTTGGCAAAGAGAACCCTAGCTGATTGTATGGAGGAACAAGCAGACAACTAACAAGAAAGCAAAACTGTGATCTGTATGGTTTTGATAGTGCAGTGTTATTCATTATCCTGACAGCTGTAGTTTAATATGCCTCTATTTCAATTCCATTAGCCTAACCGATGAATAGATGGCTCACAGCCTCAAAAAGCTAGACCCACTGCTCTCTTCAAACTCCTACCCATACAGATGGCATTTTTCACCCTCTTGTTTGTACAGGATTTGTTTTTGTGTACTGTAAGTTAGCATCTGAGATCTTCAACATGAATCACAAACATGGAAGCAGTTAGCCTGTTAATTAACACCAGAGAAAGTCACTGTTCCCTTTGTGATTTAACTTCTTTCTTAATATGGTGAAACTAACCACTGCTCAAGCACTGACATGAATCCCACATCCAAAAAACTACAACACATGCAGTAGCGAAGAGGAGAAGGAGAAAGGAGACAAGGAGAAAAGCTTTGTAACAAAGGCCAGTTTTGAAGCAATTTATGATTTAGCTCACTGGTGGTATGCTTTGTCTTTGAAGTAGGTGCTTTCTGTATGCTCAGACTAACAGGCACCTGCCTCAGGCTTCTGCCTACGTGGATGTTCAGCTCTGTTACCTCCATGAAAAGATTTTCTCATTAGTTGGCTGATCCCCTGTTGGCTCAGGTTGTGACCACACAGCTGTCAGTGAGGGAGATGCAGACATTTCCTAAGAGCTTTTAGCAGTGCAATGCATTTTTGATCTACAGAACATGTATGTTATTAGATACAGTGATTAGCATTTTCAGGATATAAAACAGGATTTCTTACATAAGTAATGCAGTAACTCAACAGCTACAACTCCTTAGCTCTACACCACCAGTTTTCCTTTGCCTTCCGTGTGTGTACCTGTGTTTTTTCTTTTGTTCTGCACATAAACACACATTCAGATGCACATATGCACTGATATTTATCTTCCACTTTGAAACTGAGCCATATCAAAGCCTAAAGAACATCTTGGTAGTATGGCTATCCAGATCAGTGCACATTAGAGCATTTTGTGGACTATTTTGAGCTCTCAGCATAGAAACACTCCTCCAGCTTGCTACTAGTATCATCTTTCCTAAGCAAAATGAGGATTTTATGAATTATATGCAGGTACCATACGCCACTAGAAGGTATTTCATAGTATGTGGCTTTACAATTAATAAACTCCTAGCATCATGTGGCTACAATATGCAACTGATCGCAGCACAGCAAAAATCAAATATTTCTGCAAAAGTGGACATTTTCCTCTCCTGTTGGGAATATGATTATGCCTTTTCAATATGCTAATCTGAGTCATACAAAGTTAATCTTGCCAAAGGCTTTTAACAAGCTTCTTTAGTCATTTAGAGATATGCCTTTCTATTTCTGCTAAGGTTATGCAAAAACAACCAACAGAAGTTCATTAAAGCTTTTACTTGAAAGGTAATTATTGCAGGGTTTTTTTTAACTATTTGCTAAAACTGATAGAGCATTGCAAGTTTAATCTACTGCCTGAATAGATGTTTGGGACAAAATCTTGCTTAACCTTATGCATCCACTAACTGTTCGTATCTGTATCTACCATTTTCTATCCCAAATCTGTCCACCCACATCATAATTTTCCCCTAAAAATCATACTGTCTTTATTTTCTTCTCATGTCCTCTATTGTGTGGATGCTTTCCTGACATTGAATGGTCCGTTTTATCATTTTCTTTTTTCCTGCCTTTCTGTGGCTAGTTCTCCCTTTCCCCTTTCCCATTCCCTATTACGGATATATATATGTATTCTCTACACAGCACCAGAATTAGTTATGAGGTGGAAAAAGCAGGCATTCATACGAAAGGGAAGTGGGGAAGCAGAGAGAATCCGCTTTTATTGTGTCCTTCTGTTCCTCTTCCAATTTCTATTGAAAAAAATGGTGCCAGAAAAATTCCAACAGCAGATTACTCTATTGACAAAGAGGTTTGCCAGTCAGCCTGCGCAATCATTTGCTAGTTGTCAAGATGGAAAACACATCTTCAGAGGATCTGAGTGAAGTGACCCAGCACTGAAGGAAGTCTGATCCTTCTCCTCCTTTGAAATCCACATGGGAGTTCATTAAAGTGTTTGCCATAATTTTTAATTTCTTTTTCTCCCATCCTCTGATTCTCTAGCCTTCACACTTGCCTTTTTCTCTGACCTCTGCTTTTCTCCTTTGATCACTATCCTCAAACCAATCTTTTTGAAGACTCTTTCATTTCTCAGTGCCTACTGAAGCAAATTCCCTTTCCCCCTACTGCCTGCTGATGCTCACTTTCCCAGTTAGCTTGGGCTAAGGGGACTGTAGATATAAACCCCAGCGGGTGTCTCTATTGCAGCAACAAGAGTCTCTGTCAGAGAAACAGATTTCTTAATGGCTCCACTGGAAATGTGACTGGCATCTTTGCAGTAAGTCTTATGCTGGTTGTGTTTCCAGGAGGCACAAACAACGCCACAGCCTTTTGTAAAACAAGTAATGAAGTTTGGGATCAGATACTTGGAGTTCAAAAGGGAGCCTTCTGCTATTATATACATAAACCATTCATCCCACTGGGGAAAGCATGAAGCTACTGCTAGGTTTTGAACACTACATTTAAAGTTGCTTATTGGTTTCTCTTTTTTTCTCTGAATTTCAGTTGGATGTGCATTACTGCAGAGAATATATCTATGGAGAAATCCCCACTGAAAACAAGCAGAACTATATGTCTCTTACCTGGCCTTACAAGAACAAATGTTTTTAACTTTACCATGGTTTTATGTAGCACAGCAGGGATTACAAGATGGTTTTTCAATCAAAGTACTGCTGTGGAACAAGCTCTGTTTCTGGAGTCCAAGTCAACTTTTCTAGATGTAACTACAAAGAGGGACAGAGGTCTCAAATTAAGCATATAGCGCACAGCTCAGACGGGCACTGTGGGGGCAACTGGTGCAGCATCAGGAATACTCTGAGCATGGGGCTGAAGCCCATGCTTTCCAGCACCAGCTATGGCACGGATTTTTCTGTCTGGATTTAGGCAAGCAACCTGACCTTGCTGGCTCACTATTCATGCTGCCCTTTTTCCCAAGCAATAATGAGAATCGGTTCTTTGTGAAGGACTTCAGAGACTTACAGTGCCCCATAGCTGCAATGGCCTGAATTCCTGGTTACCTCCAGGCACTTTTTCAATGCTTCAAGGTCACTTTATGCAGCCAATGATGTAAAGATCCTTTATCTAAGTAACAGTTGGTCCCTCCGTAAATGGGACACTCTGTTGTGTCCTTTACACCTGTTACTGGAAAGTATCATCAAGAATTTATCTTTCTTCTAACTCAAGTGTCCCTCAGTTCTGTGTGTTGGTATAGCCCAACTACCAAATGTGATCTCTTCGCAATGACATCTTTTCTGTGAGAAACACAGTAGCATAATTCAGCTTCAAAGTCAAAGCCTATTAAATTAAAAGGGCTCCAGCTCCCAATCATGCAATTGAAAACATTCAGCTCAGAGTGTCCATTTCCACCTCCTACTGTAAAAGCAGCATCATTTTTTTCACAGTGACTACATCTGCTGCCATGGTTACAGCTTCACACAGAGTAGGGTCACCTTCCCTTTTGAGAAAAATCAATGAAAGATTTCATTTACACTAGCTCTGTTATCCCCATACCAGCTACTTTTTAGACCAGTTTTTATTGCCTTAATGTTCCATTTTCCAAAAATGAAAAAGCAAATGGGGTGTCAACAAACAGTGGAATGGAGATGAGGGAAGCAGCTGCCAGGTTAATAAGTAGATAGATACAAGCACTGATTAATTAAACATCTTTGCACATTAATCTTTGAGCAATATTTCCTATTCTCTTCTTCCTATCCTCTGCACTTGTAAGCTTGCAGCTACCACAGAGCTTAGTATTTCTAAGAGGAGGAGTTGTTCTGATAATAGCGGAATTTTTTTTTATAATAGTGGAAGTTTTTATGCTAAGACAGGTTTGAAAACCTATCACTGAAATTGACCTCTCATGTCCTTGATGGCTCTGTGCCTCCCACCACACTTAATTACAGAGAATAAATGTGCAATCCCAAAACCTTTCTACCTTTTTCACTGAAACATGTTTTCCTAACAGACCAAGATTGCCCACAAAAGCAACCATAAACCCAGTTTTTTTAGAACTTCCCTCTGATTCAGAGGAAAGAAGAGGGCAAAGTGTGGAGGTGACTGAGTAGCCACCCATGCTGTAAATCACGTTTGAAAATGCTATTAAGCTGAGAATGGCATTAGGAACTTCCAATGCCCCCTAGACTATATGAGCTTTCTTTCACCTAAGAATTCATTAATGAAATGGGATCCTTTCTCTACAGGTCTCAGGTGGGTTTATGTTACCTCAGTCCCACAAAATGATTTAGGACTTGATTGCAATAAACTTAGTGACTTTATTCCAAAGGTGACATTTCTGACTAAACCTGTGCATCATCAAGGCAGTCACCAATTGATGCACAAATGCTGCAGAGGAGGTTGCTACCCTGGGAAAGACTGCAAGGTGTTGGACATTTTGGAAATGTCTATTTTTCAGCACATATCACATTGAAGACAGAGGGAAGCCAAGACCAAACAATTGCTGTTGGCTCACCTTCTGATCATCCAGCAGTGGCAGGAAAGGCAAAATGGTCCCACCAGATCCTTCCCCCAGTTCTGGATCCTATTTCTTTCCTTTCTGGCACCTTTGCTTCTCACAACATGAGTAATCAGGTAGGTCTCTGCTTAGGATTTCAAAATTTGATTTTAGCCATGCTGCTGAGCAGCACAGTTAGCTCAGTGAGGAAAATTCAGTCTACAGGACACTTCAATTCATGACACCTCTGATGCAGCCAACAGCAAAATACTACCTGTGAAAGCTTTATAACATCTCTCCACTGCCAGCTGCCAAACCATTCATCTTGGTTTAGCTACCACATCTTCTTGAATGAAAAGAGTTGAGGGATAGCACTCTAACAGATTTAAAACACGAAAAAGTGGAAAAAGCACTTAAAAAAACTTATGGTTTCTTAGTACTGTAACCTCAAGCCAGGGGCTTTCTCCCCACAAAATACTTTCACAGTGGGGAATGAAGAAACAGGTTAAATTTCTAGCTGTTTTGTCACTGAAACTGAAAGGTGTGTTCCCTGAACTAAACTGGTATCTTCACGAGTCTTCTGTAGCTGAAGATGGCCTTACAGAGCACAATCCGGTCTAACTCTAGGTTGACATTGATATGAAAAAGAATATAGAATCAGATGTTTTGATTTATCTTCCCACAGATATTTTTTAAACACTGGGTTTAGCACTGGTGCATCTTTAAAGAATGGCATCAGGTATGAACCTATCCTTCTGCAAAGTCTTAATAATCCTCTTGGAAGAATATCTTCTCATATCTAACAAGCTGAACTCCCAGCATGAGTCCAGAAGACAAATTTGACTTTAAAAATAAGTTGTTTCATCATGGCTTTTGCAGGTAGCAAGAGGCAATCAAGACTGGAAAATGTATTTAAGTTTCCTAATTGAAAACACTCCTCACATATTATATTCCTTTACAGTTTAAAATTTTCATGCTTGCTTTGTCTCTGCCCAAGGTAACTGTGGTTTGAGAGTAAAGTCTTAGTTCTGACATTTTGCACTTTGGGAAAGAAATCCAGGACTGTATACACTTCTGTTACTGCCAAAGAGGAAGCATTGACAAGATATAAATGCAGATAGGAATGGAGGTACTGGAATGAGCTGGGAGCATTGCACTCAAAAGCTAAAAAACAACCATGCATTTTTCCTCGTGTATTATAAACAGCACATGCCAGGAAAGTGTTGTCATTGCTAGTCACAGGTCACACACTGCCAAAGGAGTGTGACAATGAAAGGAAAGGTCCAGCTGCAGAGCCAGGAGCTAACACAGACCACTGATAGCTTTTTTTAGGTAAATTACACACACACTAAAGATGCTCAGAGACCCAGACAGATGGGCATCTGTTGACACTTGCAGTTTTTCTTCTGTGTCCTGTGTCATCATAGCCATGCACCAATTTATCATTTCCAAGTGAGACTGTTGCATCAGAGTTAGGCCTGGGGTTGCCCTGTGACAAGATCTGCTCAGCATGAGAGAGTACAAGAAATGCAGCCCTACTTCTCTGTAACGTTACTGCAAAATGATATGAGTGTGGGCCTGAGCTTCTACAAGTGACTTTGAGGAGTTTAATCTTAGTTTAATTTGTTCTACTGAGAGGATCACCGACAGGACACAATATTTCATATAGCTGTCTCTTCTTTGGTTTCATTATTACGGTGTTTAAAGCCTCAAAAAACATGTGTTTCTTTGTGTGTGGTGTAGTTTTTCTGCCCTTGAATTCCAGAGAGCCTTTGTGATATCCAAGCACCTTTAAGTATTAATATGAAACTTACAATAACTGCTTCTTGTGCATGCAAACCAAAGAGAGTAGAAGTGAAACTCAGATTCAGTGGTTTGATATCATAAGGCCCTGATTTACCTCCCAATTACCACTAAGAGAAAACTGAAGTTTGCTGGGAATGAAAAGCCCATAGATCTTGACAGCATATACACAGTGCTGTTTATACACAACAGCCTCATAATAGCTGACCTTGAGGAACTCTGCTGGGCCTGTAGCTTTGCTTCTCTCCTAATGCTTCCTGTAAACAACAGCAGCCAACAAAATCAGTGCAAAGAGAGGGAGGAGGAGAGGTACAACTTCATTTAAAAAACAAATCCATAGATAGTCAAGACAATTTAATCTGTTAAATAATTGTGTTTAACACTGAAGGGCATTGCCTACACTCATCTCCCCCTGACTTCTGTGGTGAGCAAGCACTGCTGATATCAACCAACTGACCTATAAGATCTATTCTCCTCTGACTCAGCAAACTCAACTGTAACAATTGTCATTCAGCTCATGTTAAATAGAGTTTCTTATTTATTTTTGGTACAGATTTCAGGATTTTCTGAGCGACATGTCTGGCAAATCAGCAGCTAAAACACAGCTTCTGTATATCATCAACAAAGGAGCTACACTATGAGCAGCTAGCCCATTTTCAGAAAGATAGCCTGAGGCAGAAGACAGCTCTTTCTGTGAGTATCAGACTCCTGCCAGATTCTTTAAGCTTCCCTTACTTTCACCTCCTGTCCAGCTCTCTGCCACAGACCTGCTGCCAATGATAGGACCTTTCTTGCCATGTGCCTTCTGCCCTCCCATAGAGCTATGGCTCTGATGCTTCATAATTCACTGCTAACAGTGGCCTTGCCCAGGCCAAAACCATTTTTACAGCAACAGATTTTGCTCTCTCATTTTATTTTCCCTGACTGTTGCTTCATGCAAGTGCTTGCAACACATTGTTTTAAGCTACACTTACTTTTCTGCTTAACTACGTTTCTGCTTATCCACCCTGCATGTGCTGAAGCACTGCTATTAATATTGCCAACAAGGCATTCCACAATGGATTTATAGCTTTGAACACAAAATGGTATTTTATCACCCAAGGTCAGTCTGAACAAAGTCTATGGGGATCTGTCTTTTCCGTTTGGAACTATGACTCCATGTGCCAAAATTTCCTTCTGCTAGATTTCTTGCATAATGAAATGAGTATGCCAATACTGTTCCTTTCCATAGGAAATGTCATGGTTTGTAATGTCCACAGTTAAATACTTAGGATCAACAATAACCAGGATGGGCACAATGCAAAAACAAGCCAAAAAGTTCATCCCCAAAGCACTTCGATTTGTTCTTTTATTAATAATTTTCCAAATCTTGCTGCTGTTAGGGTGTAGTATAATACCAAGAGCCAAGTGTGAGTGTGACTGTAAGGAAATCTGACAGAGGATGAAGTCTAAGACAACAAGTTGGGAAGGCACTCAACTCCCGTGCTCTGTTTTCACAAAATTAGGGGAATGTCTGTCTTCAAGACAGACAAATCTAGCTTTTATCTGTTCAGCATTTTAAAAGTTTGAACTTCTGATAATTACTTGTTTTGTGCTGCACTAGGGAAAAAGATAGCCACTATGCCTACCAGTGCCCCCTGAAACTAAGTCATTAGCTAATAAAAAGAAATGTCCAGCATTGCTATTACTGCTAAAAACTGTATTTGAAAAGGATTCTTCTGTTAATCAGTAGTTGATCAAGGCATGGAAAAATGTCTGATAAATCATCATGGCTTGTGATTTTAATGTTTGCTAGGATAGAAGGAGTAAAAACATATTTTAGAATATTTAATCCATTTTGCAGTCATAACATTGTTGTTCATTCTAGCAACAGCCACTGAAAGGCAGTGACCTGGGAAATTTATAGTTAGGATTCTGTGACCTTTGTTTCAACAGTTTTTAAAAATGAAGATTAAAAAAATAATTAGACACTGGAATTAAATGTAACTTTCAAATGTTCTTGAATCCTAAAATAGCTGCTAAGGAAAGCGGTGTTGAAGTTTGGGATTGCAAGTTATTTAATGAAAGACAATTACTTTTTGCATCAGAAAAATCTACCCCCTGTGGTTTTCTGAGCAAGATTTGCTTTCTTCTCCTTCCTTGTTAGCAGCAATAAATATATCTTATTGCTTGGTAAGAAAAGTGGTTGAAATTTTTGTCTTTTCAAGAGTAGGAGGGTTCACAGAGCACTAAACTACAGAAAAACATTCCTTCTTCTGTCACAGACATTCCTGTGGGGCCTGTGTTCAGCTTGGTTACTTGTATGAGATATAGTACTGTCCTGCTGTAGAGAAATACAAGTATAATTTGGGGTGATCAGGCAGTACAGTGATGGAGAAGCCATATGGAGATACCCACTGTTTCAGGATGCAAAGTAGATACCACTAGAGAAGCTTTATGCTGGGGTCCCTTTTGCCTTGTATCTCATGCAGTTAGTTTTCTGAAAATGCTAAACACATGCAAATCCCTGCAATCTTGATTTGGCAGCATTTTGCATCTCCTTTTCACTGGTTGCCAACAAACTGATAAAAACAAGTTGAAAACTGTTTTACATTCAGAACACTACCACAAGTATGAAGGAACAAACAGCACTGCACTTGAAAGATACTCAGGAACAATAGACAGTGCTTCACTCCTTGTGGGGAAGTCAAAATCATCTTTTTCAAGATAATGATATGATCCTAAGGAAAGCTATTTCAGTTAGAATGTGGGTTTCAGGAGTAATATTCTCCACAGTTTCCCCCCATCTCCTGTGCTACTTTTATAGTAGCACTAACTATTGAAGCCCATAATACTTCAGCAGCTGCTCACTTTGAAATGACAAAAATCCCTACAGACTTAGGATGTCATAAACACGTTTAAAGACTTTTTATTTATAGAAAAGATTGAAAGACCTCTGTTTGTCTCATTCTTCCCAAGTAGTGCTAGCCAAAAATATTTCAATGCAATGCTTTTCAGTCAGAGAACACTATTCCAAGGAAATTATACCATTTAGTGGAATTGCATTCTTTAGTGTCGAGCCCACAGCAGAAACTAGCAATGATCATGATACACACACAGAGTACAGTCCAGACAACAGCTTGCCTCAAACTGTCAGCCACCTGACATAATCGTAAAAATCTGGGCCAGATCATGCATCTGCATAAAGCATTATTGCATGTGGCAGCTTGGATACTAGGTGATTAGCTACCAGGGAGCCAAATGTCCAGGTGAAGTTCATAGGATTCTGAGGAAGGAAGGAGAGAAAGAAGGAGAAAAAGTTATATGACTGAGTCATTATTTTAAAGAGCCAAGAGGGGGAAGATTCAAGTACACATTCAGACACCCATATTTGGACACATAAAATTTAATGCTTGGGTGTATGATAAATGTATAGGTTTTCATTGTAGTCAGTGGAGATCTAAGCCTCCATACTTTTTCACCCATGTAGGTGCCTATTGATACCTGAGATGCTCTAGGGTATTCAAGACATCCACAGGTATAATAAATTTATATAGGACCTACATATCATACAGGTATTATAAGTTTTATATAGGACCTACAGAAGACCTGCACCCTTGTGAAGCAGCAACTTAAGGCCATGCACTTGTGATGAGCATCATAATCAAGAGTTTTCAGTCAATACAGGCAATGGAATCCTCAGAGTTTGGCATTTAATCAAACATACATATCTGCTTCAAGACAAGATGAACAACTCTAGAGTTGTTGTTTGGTTGTTTTTTTTTAAGAAGGACATTGTAGCAACAAAGCGAGGCAATACTTCTGTTTAATCTTGCCACTTTACAAGAATATTGTTTAGATGGTCAATATCTGAGCCTCCATATGGGAACTAAGTGACACCAGAGCTTTGCAGGCTCTAGCTGTCAGCCCACTTGGGCAACAAAGGATTGAGTAAAATCACTGTCTGTACCACACAGGTTTGACTGAAGAACAGTGTAACATCACTCAGTTCAGGGGGGGCAACACACTGTTTCTATCTATCTAGCAGATCTGTCAGAAAAATATTGCTGTTATTTTCAGGACTTCTAGACATGCAGTGGACTGAAGCATCACTATGAACTCACCTGGAAGCCCCAAAGACGGGAGATTTCACTTGCAGGGTCATATTTTTTTCAAGGCCATTTACAGTAGTGATGAGATGACTGACCTACAAAGGCATTTGTAGGTTAGGTTAAAAACAAAGTCAAAACCTCACTAAAGTACTAGCGCAGAGTTTTACAGGAGTGTAAAAATTCTGTGAAAGGTTCCATGTTTACACAGCAAAATGAAGTACAGTCCGTGGAGCATGAGGTAAAAAGTTTACTCTGCCATTATGAATTATTAATTTTAACTGGGACAGAAAGTGACACAGTGGAAAAGGGGAAGCAGGAGAACCATGTGCCTCTCTGAGTGGCAAGGGAATAGAAAGAAGAATTTGCAGCAGTGATATTGCTTCCTGGCCTCTCCATCATACTGGTATTTTTCTCTTCCCTCAGCATACTTTTCAGATCTTTGGTATAAATTCTTCAGCATAAGAAAATAATAATAATCTGTATGCTTCATTTTAAACAAATCAGATTTGGGAAAGTATCACTGGAAAAGATATAAGGCAGTAAGTCGCATTATGACTTGACCAAAATTTAGCCACATTTCAGAACTCTGGACTGAAAATACAACCTGCTAGGGAAAACTGATCAGGTTTTAAAATTAAAGCATGCTCCTCTCTTCTTTAGAAGGAAAAAAATGCAGTGAGGAGATAACTCTCCAATATTATCTAAACTGGTATGTACAAGAGCCAGTGGAGACCATTTCAAAAAGTTTATAAAGACAACTTCAAAAGGATTGGAAAAGAACAAGGATAAGCCAGAAGATATAGGAAAACTATTTCTAGGCAATACAAACTTACAGTTTACTAAAGCAAATGTTTGTGAAAAGAATAGCAGCTCTCCTTGGACACTGACTGACTCCAAGAAAGACAATTCTGTTATAACACAGAAAATCCAGCAGATCACAGTTACATCTTTGCTCTTAGGTGCTAAATGGCTCCAGAATCAAGGGAAAAATGTCACAAACAGTAGGATATGGATTGACATGGTGAAAATGACTTGCTATGTTCTTCAGACTTGTACTATTCTGAAATGGGTGGAGTTCCTAATTTGATGGCATATTTACTTATGAAAAAAAGAAAATAATTGCCTTAACAGGGAAGATCTGACAGTAAGAGGTAGGATGTTAACTTGCAAGTAGTAGGATGCTGTAGCGTAAAACATCTGTTGAACCTCTACTTGCAATTAAAAATCTCTCAGCTCTATGTCTTCCAATTGAGTTCACATATAACACAAATAAAACAACTTCAGCTTCCCAAGAGGAACTATCAGTCTGGCATATCATAATTCAGCATGTGTCTATTGTCAACATCTGAGGCAATGCCAGACACAGTCACCTTAGCAGATTGGCAAAGAACAACCAGGAGTGCAGCTTTCTGGTTTGGGGAAAGACTAGCAATGGTGGGCTACAGCATAATTAAAACCAAAACCAGCAAGGAACAAATAAAATTTTGAAAAAATCATTCCTTGTCTGTACATGTTACATTAGACTGTCCTTGATGGCAAGTCTTTTTTCCCATGAAAATAACTCAATTCTCCTTTCCCCAGCCACAGCAGAATCCTGCTCCCATCTGCACAGAGCACTCTAAACCCAGATACGACACTTGGACAGTCTGTACCCTTGTGAGATCTGCTGCATATTATACAAATTAAGCACTGTCCTTGGTACTCTGGAACAGGATGGACCTCTTCTTCTATCTTGTTTCCCTTGCAGAGAAAGCACTAAGCATATAATTGTCACCCCTAGGAAGGTGAAATGGTTTAAGAGATGAGTTTCTGCAAAATGTAGCAAAGCCTGAAGAAAACTAAATCAGTAAGCACTCATGCAAGCTCACTATAAAACAAACAAACAAACAAAAAAACAATAACAAAAAACGCCACAAAACTAATGACACAACAGGAACACAAACACAAAAAAGTCAAATTCCAGCAACAAAAATACAATAGTCATGTTTGGCTTGATAACCCAATGGCTCCCTCTACAGGGTGACATACCTTATTTGGATATAAAATGATTTTGCTATGTAACTGATGTACATCTCAAGCTGTTTCCAAGGGAAGCTGATATATTCTTAGGATCAGTGAATTTACTAAGTTCAGATGTAACTGTTTGCTATGTGCAAAATAAATGTATGGATATATTAGATTTAAAGTACTTGCTGTCTCACTTGAACATGATTCTCTCAAAAATTTCTGTATGTACCAATTCAGTTCCTTTCCCCAATGCTAAATCAATGATATCTTCACAAAATTCCTTGCAATAAGGTAAAGATATCAAATATATTGTGTTTTCTTCTTTACTTATCAGAGTCCACACATCTGGGCCTTCTGTTAGAAAAGAACACAATCTTTGTAAAAGAATGTTAGAACTAGTTTACAAAATACCTAGGAAAAAATAAGAACATGGAAGAGCCTTCACTCAGAAAAAGCAATGCCTTGTTAGTCTAAAAGTTCTATTTCAAAGAACAATAAATGCCTAGATAAAGAAAGGAAGACATGGTTACCCAATTTTCCGATATTTGACATTTTCCCTATAATTTCTGTTGCTGTTCATTATCTTTTAGAGAAAGACATCATCATTTATATGCCTCTTTGTAGTGTTTCAAGGACTGGTTATTAGGGTCTGATGTTCAAAAGTTAAGGCCTGGGACATGCTGTTCCTGGGAAACATTCTGTCCACTTTAGGTAGAAACATGTCCATTTCTAATCACTAATTTCTCAGTCACCTTGGAAATTGGGAGCATATGATCTTCCAGATTCCTTTTAGAAGCTAAGTGTTTTTTACAATAATACCCTCATCTGGATGTATAAAATGTAGTTAGAGAAAATTCAGAGTAAATATGATTATTATCCTATCACACATTATTGCAGCAATAGGTACCAATAAGCTATTTCAATACAACTGTTGAAGCAAATGCTCCCCACTGTCAACACATTTCATAACAATTCTCTGGAAAGCATACACACTATTAACTTCAATAGGAGTAGCTTCAGGGCAGGAGACAGACCGCTATATCCTAAGCTTTTACTTAAATATGTCTGAAATTCATGAGTTGGACTATTTTGTGTAGCCATAAATAGCTATGCTACTTGAAATATTTATATACTGAACATCTCTAGATGCTGTTATATACTCTTTAACATCCTAAGTATGTACTAGTCATATGGCTACCATTAGCTCCTCACACCAGAAGAAACATCAGGCATTGTTCCAATGCCTTTGAAAAGAGAAGGATGTCTTTCTACGTGTTTTTTTTCCCCCCTATCCTGTCCTACTAGTCTCTTATTTTAGAAGCCTTCAGGCAACTAAGAAACTGTGATTTGTAAAGTTTCATTTTCTGATGGGTTCAAATAAACACTTATTTTACAACTATCTCTACAAAGCTGTAAGTCATGAATAATAGGAGCCATCATGTGACTGGTATTGTGTGATATACATAGATGCTGTACTAACACTATCTACCCAAAAGATCTTTTAAGGTCAGTGCTGAAAGGGTTCAAAAGTGGACAAAAATCCTCTTCTGTATTTTACCTCTAGGAGGATAATTGGAATTCATGTTCAGTAGCCCACAAGCACACTTTAAGCTTTCTTCAGACCCAGCTGGTAGACATATTACTGAAAGGGTGCCAAAATAAATGTATATTTGGCATAAGGAAAGAAAATCTTGCCCAATTGTGTAAGTGTCCCTTCGTAAAGGCTTCAGCATGCCTTAGAAAAGAGCAATTGCAGATGGAATTTGCACTGACACTGTTCTAGATATCAGCCACAGCCCATTCCATGTGCTCAATACTCTCCTCACACCAGCACAGCAAATCAAATGAAAGGCACGGTGTATTGAGGGCATATTGTTGCAAGTCAGTTAGATAAACCATAAAGACAATGGGATGGATGAAGCTGAAGAGTATTTTCTCAATAATGTCTCAGATCAATCCATCGCAGAAACAAAATCCCATTTTAACTACACCTGGAAGCTCATTAAAATAACAGAAATTCAGTTAATATAAATAAATAAGAGGGTGGCAGCAAGCCTATTAAATAAATTTTAATAGTTCTACACTGTATCCTGGCCTCAGTCTCAATGATTTATCTGTGAAGATAGACTGGTGAAGATTAGCAAGGCTAGTCAATATACATACACTTTAGTCTCTCTCAGAGCAGACCTCAGGCTCTTTTGAGAAGTAACAGATGGAATTTTATCTTCACTTGGAGAAAGTTTCAGCAAGGCAAAAAATTGATTTAGAAGCACTTTAATATGCTACTCCAGAATCATGTCTACACAATCTATATAACCAGCCAATCTGGCTGGATGCTCCAGAATGTGCAAAGACGAAAACTCCTCAAATTATCACTGTGACATCTGCAATTTCCTATTAGTTACAGATATCTATTTCCCAAAATATTTCAAAGACAGAAGTATACGCAATATCGACAAAATATAATAGACATGAAACAGTGAATCTTCCCATATGCAAGGGAAATGTGCAATGAGAACACGTTTTTAGGAGACCAGGCCCATTCATCTATCTGCAGGCACCGGGCTGAGCAAGCCACAAGAGGGAGCGCAAACACTGTTGGAAAATGTAAAGAAACTGAAGGAAAAAGGGACAGGGTCAGGCAGCGTTTGATGCCAAGTCTGTTGCTAATAACGGGCATTTTAATTTGTACTAAAAATCTATTTAATTTCCTCGTTAGCTTTAATGCATGACAAGTTTTTCTTCAATACTAATCTGATAAAAACAGAGCGAGAAAAAAGAATTCATAATATTCAGCTTGAGCTGGATAAATGGAATGCAGAGACAGGTCAGAGCAGCAGGCAAAGCAGCCTTGGGCGTCAGGCAAGTGGAACTAAAAGACTGCAGCACTTGCCTGCGGCAGAAAAAAAGGGAGATAAGCTTCGGCACTTCTCCCTTCTGTTTTTCATCCTGCTTTTGCTGCCCTTGAGGGAGGGATGGGGGCACATGCAACTACCAGTCCAACTCAAAAGGGGCAGCTACTGCCACTCTTTAATAGCAGCAGGAACAGGCATCCCCACCCTCTGGGATTCCCCCAGCCTCACCTCCCCTTCTCCTTTTCTTCATGAGAGACAAAAAATAACGCTCCTTAACTGTGGTGAAATAGATTGACAAAAAAAAATACCTGATAAGAGATAGTTTCAAACTGAGATGTTTATATGTGGGTCAAATATGAGTTTGTAAAATCCTCCAACCTCATAGCCAGGTTTTTCTCTTCTCTTACCTCTGGATGTTAGACAGTCAAATTTCGTTCTTGAGCTGAAGGTTGTTTATATAAGCCAAGGATAAATGTGTTCTTAAAGGCTGTTCTTTCTGGGTGGTTTAGCACAGTATAGTTGTTTCATATCTATTTCACTTAGCTGTTGCAGTATTCCAGCAGGAAACAGCAGCAGGAGACTGATGTTATGCAAGGGACAGGAGCAAAAAGGATATGCTTGTGAATACTGATCTTCTGACTGATATAACCATTGTGATAAAAAATAATGTCTTAGTAGCATAAGACTCAACTCTTCTGCATGAAGTTAGATACATTCTGCATCAATCTAGTTTCTTCTGGGAGCTGAAAAAGAAGAAAGGTCACAGGGCTGTAGGACAGATCTGTACCACACATCCCACAGTTTGCTGCCTCCATGGGATCCAGAGCAGCAGCAGCAGAAGCCCCAGCCCTGGAAGATGGGTGGGCACAGCTTCACGATTCGTGTCTGTCTCAAAACACAGGGGAGATCCCTTCCCCAGCGTGGAAGTGGTGCTGAAATGTCTCCCAACAGAGTCCTGACATAATGGAAGGCAACAAGTCAACTGAGACTCCTCCATTTACAGGTTACAAATGGCATTCTAACTAAATCATCCTATGTATTTTTCCAGTAATGCATGAAATCAATGAAACATCATTAAGAGAAATTAATTGGCTCTGAGGCTATCATGGTACTCACCACACCTGTCATTTCCCTTTGCATGCAGGATCATGAAAGTTCTCACCAACTAGTCTATTTAATATCTTCATAAGTTATGTACCCTGCTCATCTCTTCCTATCCTTTTGCCCTTCACATTTTCTCCTTCTCCTCTTTCTTAGTCTGCATTTCTGTTACTTTATGAACAGCTAATTGTCCAAATGATAATGCTAACCATCTTCCATTCCCTGTAATGGGAGAGAAAGGTCTAGCATAAATCTCTGCATCTCCACTGTAATAAAAGATTCAGCTGTGACAACTTCAGCATGGACCAAAGATAGACTTGAAATTTTTAAAAAACAAAACTGTGAATAACCTGGTGCTACTCAAAGACTGACTGACTGTTACAATATTTACATTCTGTAAGGTGGGAATTTTGCAGTAAACACATAAAATAGTTGCGCTTGAAAGATGAGCAAATAGGTCTGCAGCATTCTAACTTCACACAGCCACACTTACAGGCCATAAGAACAAGGTATCTCAAATAGTTCACAAAAGTTATAATTTTAGGCCACTAATTCACACAGAGTAGCCAAGATAACAAATTTATTACAACTTTTAGTGTTTAGTTTTCATATATTGTTACATAATTGTTAGTGTGATAAATATTGTAGTGGTAAATGTTTTGCACATCAATTATTACAAAAAATCATACACTGTTTTTGATAATGATTCAAATTTTACCTTAATAAATCTGAACAGCGGATAATTTCTCTTTATAAACCTTATACTTGTTTTTTTCAAAGGTCAGCTGAAATACAGAAATACTATTGTTTTCTCAGGACCTAGTGCTACCCTTCCTGCTGTATCCAACAAGCAATGATACCAAACCATCTTCCACTTGGTGGGGAAAAAAAATATTTCACTGAGAACAAAATGATGGAAATAAGGTTCATTTAATCACTCACTGAAGGTTCAATATACAGAAAACACTAAAATAGCAGAAGTTTTGTTACAAGGATGGAACCATGGAATGGTAATGTACATATTTCCCTGTTTGTAAATATAAATGTGCATAGATATGCAGTGATCACTGGCTGAAAATATAGTTCTTGACATTGTAATGAACATGTTTTAGTAAGGGCGGATCTTCAACATGGTAAAAACATTTGTCTATGCATTTGTAGCAAAACAAAAATTACGAATATGAAAGAAACAAAGACAAGCATTTATCATCTGTTTTCTATCAGATTATATTATTTAATCTAGAAACCAGAGTGGATTCCAGATGCACTTTTAAATATGACACAGAGCCAGTTTACCAGTGCCAAAGCTCTAGAGGGGTGCACATACAACAAATTTGCCCCTTCAAAAGCACAGGCACACACATGACAAGTCAGTCACTTGTTCTGAGTTGTGGTCACTCCCTGCCCTGAGGAACTAGCTGAATGCATCTAGATTTTGAAGTTTTATTCTTGACTGTAGGACCAGTGGCTACAGTGCCAACAGTTATTCAGAATGTTCCCTTTATAACTCTCAGAAGATTTGCTCTCAGGGTTTGCAAGCAGTTTCTTAATTGCTTTTTTTCCTCAGCTTTCACAGAGGTGGAAAAGCTGCATGTTGCAGATCCATACTGCCCATTTAGCAGGGTGAGGCAGAGAAATTACACAGTCGCAGTAAAGACCTCACTGCCATAATTCAGAATTAGTTCTCCAATACTGACAGGAAACCGTGTTTGGGGCACAATCCTATTGCCATTTTGTACCAGCAACACTTAGAAAGGTGAGGGTAGAAAAAAAAAAATCTATCTGTTCTGTTCACTGAGCTCCAAGTAAGACAATCATTACTCACACTGCAACTTAGGCAAAAGTCACCCTGCTCTTCCCTAACCATTACTTATGCTGAACCATTACAGGTTCAGAATTAATACCGGATGATGCTCATGGTCCATATGAAAAATGGATGCAAGATAAAAATCCATAAAGTGCAAATTGTAACAAAAAACCCTCCAATTTTCCCTTTTCACTGACCTTTCTTCATTAGTGCTTTAATTTGCACGATCTTCTTCACTGTGTAACCCAGGGACTACCAGGTAGCACCAAAAGAATGGCTTGTTCTTTACAGATGGACAGCTTTCTGGAAGCTTCTGGTTTACCCATAATTCCACTCATTCCCACCCCCCAATCTGCAAAGCACCAATTCAGGCCAACTAAAGTGCAGTCAACTTCACACCTTCTTTATTCTTCCTTGATAACTCTATGCACTGGCAGTTCAGGGATCAATGGGATAACTGAAGCTCAAAGGAACCTCAGCAAATTTCTTGTCTGGCTTGTTCCACTGCTTGGCTGTCCTTGGGGTGAAAAGGCTTTTTCTTACATCCCATCCAGTTCTCTCAGCTCAAATTCGTTGTCTGTGATCTTTCCACTGTAAGTCACCCTGAAGAACCTGGCTCCATCTTATTGAAAAACTCCCCATCTCTATTGGAAGGCTGCTATTGGGTTCCCCTGAAGATGTTTCACCTCCAGACTGGTCAAGTGCAACTCCCTCAGCCTCGCCTCAGAGGTCAAGTACTACAATCCTTCGACAATCTTGGTAGGTGGTTCCACTGAACCCACCCATTTACAGATGCCTTTCTTGTACTGGGGTCCCAAAACTGGATGCAGTATCTAGATGTGGTCTTAAGAGGGCTGAGTTGAGGTCATAATCACTCCAGACTACTGACTCCAGTCCTGTCAGTACAGCCTGGGATGCTGGTACCCTTCTTTGCTACCAGGGTGCACTGCAGGCTTATACTCTACTCATTAAGCAACAGGACTCCACATCCTTTCCCCACAGAGCTTCACCCCAAGCAGCCAGGGCCTGACCTGCTGTGCTGCAGCATCATTCTTCCTTTCCAAGTGCAGGACTTTGCAGTTGTCCTTGCTGAATTTTATAACATTTCTGTCAGAGCATTTCTCCAGCCTGACTAAGTTCTGAAAGGCAATCCTACAATATGCTTTAAGAAAATTCAGAGTAAAGACATCCATCAACAATTTTGGAAGAGATTTCAGTTCTGTGACCAAAAATGAACTGCTTGCAGAGCTTCAGATGCAGAATCCCTCCAGCATTTCACAGCTTCAGAATGCAGTTTCCTTTGGCAGCCCACAGACACTGCTACTGAAAGCGGTCTCCAATGTAAATAGTCTAGTGGCTGAAATCCACCTCATTCTCATGTCTTTTCAGTTCATCCCTATAGTGGCTTTACTTGGATGACATTTAGTTTTGTCTCATTGTGTTTACTGCTGTCATCTATTTGCTGAGTGTCATCACTGGTGATAATAAAAATGATAGAGGAAGAGCTGAAAGTCACTTTCTTCTTTGGCCTGTCCCCTGCTTTCTGAGACATAACTATTGGTCGTATTGGTTTGTCATTCCCTGTTGCTGGTGTGTCTTTCATGGTCCTCTGGAATCTCATCAGGCGAAAGCACAGGAGTTGCAAAAGGCATCGGCGAAACTGCAAGAGAGAATAAATAGAACGAAGTTACAACTCCATCAGCATTCACTGTCGTGTACGATCCAGTGAAGGGCACAATACAGTAAATGACTCAAAATAACAGATTTCTGCATATTTTCCACCTTGTTCTCAGTTAGTTGCAGTGCTGTAACAGACATGGTGGCCTTTTAGCAGCTACTTTTTTCTCTACACCAGAGCTGAATAGGATCACCAAGCCAGTAGAGGGCACTGAAATGCAATTTAATATTTTACCAGCCACAGAATCTACAATCCACAATCTGCAAAGGACAAGAGAACTAGGCTTGAAAATGTGCTACAGGTATTGTTCCCACATTCAAAAATCACACATTTTATCTACACAAAATATAAGCAAAAAATATCATCATTTTGGTCCTAATCTGGAATTAGAGGCGAGTGAGAAACACTTCACAACACATCTTCAATAAGCGTGTTCAGATGATTGATTCTTATCCTGGCTATGTCTTTACTGGCATTGTGCCTGGTACCAGTTTGATTTGCTTCTGGGTATCAGAACCTACAAACTGTTTTTCAGATAAACTAGATTCTGACATCTAGGTACAGAATCAGTGTATTAAAGAAAACACCCTGTTGAAAAACAGTCTTTTTAAACACGACTGTTGTGAGCTCTCCATATCCAGGCCAGCTCTGGTATTGTGCAGCTGTGTAACCATGGATCAGCCTGCTGTGAAATGATCTGTTGGGGAAGAACTGAAAGATGCCACATCAAGGGCCTCCTGCCTTTACTCAGAAAAGCATTTAAACTCACTCTTAACCTGGTCCTGACCTGAGCTGCACAGCAGCTTTTGCTTGGCTGCCCACCTGGCTGATTGGACCCACTGACTTTGTTGCCTCATCCTTACAGATTGCTGGCTGGCCCAGGTTGCTGGTTGGCAAACACAAACCAATGTAGGAAATGACAGAAAATTCTCATCTCTATAATGAACTAACAGATAAGGAAAACTCAGGAAAATCCTTCTAGCAATAATTCATGAGTTTTTACCCTTTGCCAAGTGATACCAAACTCCAGGTATCTTTAACTCTATGGTCTCAGAAGTTTACAATGTGCATGTTACACTAGTTAGTGTTAGTATTAATACACCAAGTTATTGTTGAAACACTGACCAAGCTAGTGTTCTTGGTTATGGTGAAGTATGTTAATGTCTAAATAAATTCACTGACACCACTTAGCTGCAATCAGCGGTTATCTTCACAGTTACAATGATTTACAGAACGATGTATGGTTTTCTAGTTTCCATCTATTTGGCATGCCTCTGATAACTCCAAATACTTCCATGTTCTCTTTACTCTGAAAGCACTGAAATGAGCTAGTTACCACCATTAACTCAGCAGTCTACTTTTTGTAATGAAGACTACAGAAGCAGACAAAAATAAAAACTTTCTTCACATAGATAAGTATGTCTTCTTAACATAATTTGTCTCCAATGTTTTTCATTTAACTGTCATCCACATGAGATTCTGGCTTTGAGTACTGTGAAGGTCTGGTGTAGTATTTGAAATACTATGCTGAGTTGTTCAGTCCTCGTGTTGCCACAATGTAAAAGTCAGAGGCAAGTTTTTTTCTTCCTGAAAACACAGACAACGGATATTCTGAATTTTCTCTGATGGAGTTCTGTTGTGGTATGGGAGCAATTCATATGAGCTCTTCTAGTTGTAATCCATTTCATGGGTAAACTGTCAAAATTAGACACTTAAATTCTGACACTCTTTCCCATCTCTTCCATGGGAGTTTAATGTCTCAATTCACATATGAGCAAACCCAATTTCTAATCCGGTGGTACTTTAAGCATCATCAGGTATTTTAATTCTACTAGACTGTCACCTTTTATCCTAGCTGTTCAATTTTTTGAAAAATTTAAGCTTTTCAGATTAAAGTATATCAGATGTAAGCTCCACAACTATGATATTGGCTACTAATCATTCAAAAAAGAAAATCTTTAATTTACCTACCTTTCTACTCATGAAGATATAGATGACTGGATTATAAGCAGTGCTTGACTTGGCAAAGAAAGATGGGATGATAGCTACAGTTGGAGTTACAAGGTTGCTATATCCGTATGTTATCAGGAGGGAGACCACTGCATAGGGCATCCAACAAATAAGGAACGTGGAGATCATCAAGAAACACATTTTAGCCACTTTCTTTTCATATTTTAGAAGTTTGATCACTTGAACACTCTGGAAATCTTCTACACTGCGAAGCTGTAGAAGAAAAAGATAAAATGTTAAGGTAAAATAGCTCTATGTTTTACTGGAAACTGAATAGTTCTACATTTATTTATAAGTAACTCATTCACTAATTTAGTTTTAGGCACAGACACTATACACCTTATCTTGTGAACTACAATTCTTCTGGAAGTTTACATCATGTTTCCCAGACTTACTATTAAGTGTAAAAATACAATCTGAGGAAAAATAGAATAGCAAGTCTACTAGAAAACAATAAACACAGTGATGTAACAAAACACGCTGCAGTTATCATTGCAAGTATTTTAGAAAAATAACTTGCCCTCATCCACTGGTATTAGCCAGTTCAGTTTATATTTAGTGGTCCTTTAGTGTCTGACTAGTTAGACAATGCTGTAAATCTGTGTCATCAGAAGTCTTTAGAGAAAAGAAAATTTCATAAAAGATTTCCCTGTACTGCTCTACCACTTTGTTACCCTAAAATTATGAAATTGCTAAAGCAAAATACTAGGCAGCAGATTACCAGAACTATCTGAGTGAGTCATAAAATGAGGAAAAGATGGGATATGTATGTGAGCATTTTCCATAAGTTATCAGTGGTGCCAATATTGTTGACCACAAACCAGAATGGGTCCAGACTAATTACCACAGAATATGAATCAATAACACTTTCTGATACTAAGGATCTGGACTGAATTAAAAGGGTTTGCCTTAACATGGAAAACTGTTTTAACAGGGCTTCATCTCCACTTGGAAGAGTTTCACAGGGTTATCTTCTCAAGAGTGATGAGGAGGAGAGAGAATTCATGAATCAGAAGAACTGCAAACAGAGTTTACTTTTTCCCTGTTTTCAAGTGAGGATCTGATATGGATTAGTGAGCATAAGCAGTTCCCTAACCTTCCCTCCAGTAAAACTACACAACAAATAGACCTTGATAGGGATAAGTTGGTTCTCCTCCAATCCTACATCCTTTTTAGTGGTGCCTGGTATAGATGAACATAGATTAAACATTCAGAAGTTTGAATAGGAAGTGAAAGTGCAAATTTGGCTCAGATCCTAGCTTAATATACAGCTTTAAATTTTTTTCAGTGAAAATATTACATTAAGAGAAATCTTACTTGTACTAACTTACCATTCTTACTGCATATAGAATATGGCCATAGCAATAGGCCATGATGCCAACAGGCACTACTAGACAGCCAAGGAAAAAAAGGAGTACAAAGGAGGTATCATTTGGGTCTTTTGACTTCCAGTCCACTGAGCAACCTAGTCCATGAATTTCCAGTGTGTATCTGTTCCAGCCCAAAAGAGGTGCTCCAGTCCAGGCTAATGAGTACAGCCAGATGTACGTGATAGCCCGCCAAGACCAAGAGAAGTCAATCACTTTTGCATGGACTACTCGAATGTAGCGTTCATAGGCAAGAACAGTGAGAGTCATAATTGAAACAATTCCTGTAAAAAAAATAGAGAAAATCAATTAAGTAGTTCACAAATATTGCAAATGATAGATGTTTCCTTTGCTAGCAGTTTAACTCAAAATTAGCTAGCTCATATTATGAATCTAGCACCAATAAGATTTTTGGGTGACACCCCATTACTCACTAACCACTAGGTCAAACAGCATCGCCAGCTTCAAAACTACTCGGAGTAGGAAGCTGACATCTGATCCTGATGTCCAATGGCCAAGAAGAAGGATAAGAAAAAAGAGACCAAGCTAATACTTCTTCTTAAACATTACTTAAGTGAGGTTTCATGGTCCAAGGCTTGGGTTTTTTTCTGCTGGCAATTGTTGTAGGATTTGTTGTTCTTGTCCATTTCTTTGGGGATTGTGGTTTCTTTTTTTTTGCTGTTTTTGGGGGGGTTTTTTCATTGTTGTTTTGGGTTTTTAAAAGAAATAGTTGCCATATAAAATTGAGGTAATCAGCAATAACAAAATCTGTTAGAAACAGTGAATTCAGAGTTGAGAATGAAATCAAAGAAAGCCTTCAACAACTGAAAGCATAGATGTACACCTTTAATCATAGAATCACAGAATATTCTGAGTTAGAAGGGACCCACAAGGATCATCATGTTCCAACTCTTAAAGCGAATAGCCCATAGGGGTTGAACCCACGAACTTGGTGTTTTTAGCACCATGCTCCAACAATTGAGTTAATCTCAGGGTCACAATGTGAACAAGATGACTAGAAGAATTTCAGCTTCTTTCAAGATATCCTGGAAGTCTTTGCATTCCAAAAAAAAATCAGGAAAGCAAAGTGTTATGTTGCTGAAGGTGTCACAGCTGAAAGCCATTTGGTTATTTTGAGTGTCCTTTCCTATCTTGCCACTTTCATAAAAGTATCAGTCTCCATTTATTTATCCACCCTCTTCCTTTTCTGTCCAATTCAAACAATTGTTAACATGCTACAACAGAAGTCACATTCATATTTGCCATAACGTGCATGTATACAGCTGTAAGAAGGCTAACTGTGCAGATTTCACTACCAAAGAAAGAATAACCATAACTTAGCAGAAACCTTCAAAGGATATCACAAATACCTGATCTCACTTTGAAAAAAAGGATAAGCATTAATTGAAGACAAATTAACAGTAGCACAAAAGGACCAGGAACATGGATTCTGGAAGGCAACCAAGAGTAACAAAATCTAGAGCAACATAGCCTCTATGTCAAGGTATTTAACAGCAAAACCAGTGCATTATTAACTAAGTATCTCACAGTACGATATGCTCCAAAATCTCTAAGAAAGTTACTTAATCCTGCAAGCATTAAAGGACTCCTTTTTAAAAGTGATGAGTTTAGCAAGCTTCCTTGATTAACACGAAGGATTTTCCACTCTGAAATAAGTAGTGCCACATTCTTGTCATAGATCCCTTCAAAATTATTTTTTAACATGTACTTTTTTGCTAATTGTCCTTAAATCTTCATCTCAAAAAGTCGCTATTGTTGGCCATGCAGTAACCTTTCACAGTTAGTTTTGTATAGCTTTTTCTTGTACAAATTATTGCTGTAGAACTTTATTTTCATGGCTTGAATTGGACTAGTAAATGTTGACTAGACAGTTTCCAAAAGACTTAAGGTTTGATTTGGTTTGTGCTCTTTTTTAAATGAAATTGAAAAGTAGTCTTTCATGACCTTTTGTGGGACCTAACATGCTGAAAATATACTGAAGAATGTGGAACTAAGCAAAATACTAGCAGCCATTAGAAAATAACCACAGAATTTTATAGTTACTATTCTACACTTATACTGGTTCAGTAAATGCTTTATACAATCAAACACAGTTTACTTTCTAAACACAAGATAAAGCAAGAAGTTCCTCTCCTATTTCTCTTGCCCAAAGATTAGGAATTAGAAAATTTTACCTAACAGTTATGAAAATCATCCACAGACATGTTTATGGAGGAAAATTCACATCACTCAACTATAGGCTCTCAGTTTGCTTACATAGCGTACCGAGGCTTCACGTCTGTGATCAGTGGAGAGGAAGCACAGCTCCTCAGAATGATGAGTCAGAATTCCAAAATTAATCTCTTGCTCTTTACCATCTTCCTTCTCCCTACAATTGCATTCAATGCCCCTGCGTACTTCTAATATTTCCCCATCCATTTTTATACAAGTACTGAATTCTAGCCATGACAAAGTAATTAAAAGCACACACACTTGGCTGAAAGTACAGGTGTTCAGAAGCAATAATTTACTCAGTCCTTGACATTCTCGGGGAAGGCACTAGATGCTGAATATCTCTAAAAATCAGCAAGTGCACATAGATCTTTGAACAGCTTTATATCAAGCCCCTTTTTTGTGGACAGCTTCTTGTTAGACGGAGGTCATGGAAAAGTACTGGAGTATTGTCAGCAGGGACTAGGGTCATCACGGGACAATCTAGTAAACAAGTTAGAGGAAGCAGGCCTCCAACTAAATGTCAGCAGGATGTGAAGACGGAACCCAGATGGTGAGAACGAGACATGCTGGCGCCCATGACGAAGCAGCAGACAGCCGCGTGCACAGCTTGCAGTATCCTATCACAAGCTAAACAGCTTTGCGTGAACATTAAGATGAACCAATGATAAGGAGACACGCTATCATTATGTTCTGTATAAACTCTGCTGTGACAATTAATAAACGGATCATTCACGCTAACTCTGTGAGTGCTGTGCTTGAATCCCGCGTACCGCAACATTTGGTAGCAGAGGATGGTTACGGAGCCTTAGAGACGCAGGAAGCGTTGAACAGCCAAGTCATATCCTTCGATTAGAAGGTAAGACTGTTTTGCGAGTACGGAGTGCTGTAAAATCTCTCGAGAGACTATGCCGAAGCACGAACATGCCTCAGAGGCGGAGTTTAGCGCGGCTGAGCGATTGCTCGCAGCTATCCTCTCTAAGAGAGGGCAAGCCGTGGCGGACAAGCTGTTAACAAAGCTGATTACCTGGGGACGAGAGCATGGATGTTTCAAAAACCCCCCTGCCCTGTTTCAATTTGCGGAATGGAGAAAGATGGGGGACATTATGTGGACATTAACTATAGAGGACAGAGACAAAGCTATAAAAGATCTTAGAGTCCCTTGGCGAACTGTGGTTAATGTCCTGGAAGAAATGAAAGCGGAAACCACGGTGGCTGCTGCCGCCGTGCAAGCGCTCTCCCCCACAGTTAAGGAACAGCCGGTAGCTGCTGCTTCCCCTGTAACAGCTTTTCCGGTGCAGACAGGGAAAGGCGTTGCTGTTAAGAACATTCAAGGAGCCGGGGCGTCCTTTAAGTCTGTGGCCGAACTCGCAGATTCATGT
Organism: Manacus vitellinus; assembly: GCF_001715985.3. Taxonomy (NCBI): domain Eukaryota; kingdom Metazoa; phylum Chordata; class Aves; order Passeriformes; family Pipridae; genus Manacus; species Manacus vitellinus. The sequence goes on along the minus strand of NW_021940864.1, from coordinate 24,651,769 downwards.
GCCCCTGCCGTACCCTCTGCCCCTGTGCTATATCCACCATTGCCTCCGGGGTCCCTGTCGGTTAACAACGTCCCGGGACAGGCAGCAACTGATCTCCAGCAGGGCGGACCCTCCTGTCGGCCTGAACCTCATCATGTCCCTCTGCCTGTGGACGAAATGGACAGTGATGTTCCTATGGCAGAACAAGGAGGAGGAGAAATGAATCCAACTGCAGGAATTCAAGAAATGGCTGGGAAAATGCAAGAGCTAGAAGCTCGCATGCAGCAAGCGCTGGCGCGCATAGAACAAATGGTACAGGAGGGAAGAGCCGAGGCTGCTCCGTCTCCTGCTCCAAGCACTCCCTCGTTACATGATACTATTATGGGAGTTGGAGATCAGTCACACAGTACAGCAATACGACCACGCAGATGGTCGGGTATTGTGAGGGATGCAATAGTAGAGGGGGGGTGGACATCCGAAATGCTTGCTTGTCCGGTTGCACTAAATGATAATGGGGAACCTATTTATGCGAAACATGAGTCGAAAGTGTTACAACAAGCAATTGGTGTACTGAAGGACAATGGGATAAAATCTGAAACTGGTCGAGCTATGTTACGATGGCTGCATACCTCAGAACCTATCATTCCGATAGATTGTGATGAACTAGCTCGATTGTTGTTAAAGCCGCCGCAGCATTTATTATGGCAAAAAGAATTTTTCCGCCTAGCACGGGAAACAGCTAATCGGCCCCGAGCCCCGGGTGATCCCTTGGCTGGATTGCATCCTGATATGATCACAAGGTCTGGGGCATATGCAGGGGTGAATGAGCAAATACGGTATCCTGATCCTTTAATAGCTGTTATAGCTGATGTGGCTCTGCTAGCCTACGATGCGGTGCCAGAGGAAGGGCACTCGTTGTCTTTCACAAATATTAGACAGGGGCTGACCGAATCATATTCTCATTTTATTGATCGCTTGTATGCAGCTGTGAGAAACTCCTCACAGCTGCCAAACGAGAACAAAGAAAGTATGATGAAGCTGCTAGCCTTTGAAAATGCTAATAACAAAACGAAAGCCATTTTAGCTACGCTACCCAAAGACACGGGTCTCTCTGATATGATTGATTTAGCCATGCGATCTGGACAAGAGCAACAAGCACGGCATATTGCCGGAGCAGTAGAAGCGGCTATCAAACCTACCACCTCTATCATAGCCGCAGCAGTACAGAAATTGGGCCAAACGCAAAAAAAGGGCGTTCCTACTGGGCAAATTTCATGCTATCGCTGTGGGAGGAAAGGGCACTTTCGGCGAACATGTTCAGCTGCAGTCTGGTGTGATAATTGCCAAAAGGATAATCATGCCACTATAGTATGTAAGGGAACAAAAAACGGCAAACGGAGCGCGATCCCCCGCGCTCCGACACAAATAGGGCCCACGGCTTATCCCGTCCAGCAACCGCAGGCAGCCTGGGAATTGATTTGGAAGTCGCAGCAACAGTAACATTGTTAGATTCTAATCCTGTGAGAATTCCCACCACGCTGTTTGGACCACTTTCTGTGGAACACACAGTAGGGGCATTATTAATAGGGAGGTCTTCTAGTGGGGCTAATGGATTAATAGTGCTGCCTGGAGTTATAGATATGGATTATGAGGGACAAATTCAAGTAATTGCATATACCCTATGTCTGCCATGTACTGTAGAAAAAGGAACCCGTATAGCACAATTGGTATTACTTGGCAAACATCCAGCTACCCCCCAAGCAGTGACGCAAGCCAGAGGCACAAAAGGTTTTGGCTCCACAGGTGGTCATTTTGTCAATCTTGTACAAAAGATGCATCAAAGACCAATGATATCTGTTGTTTTAAACCACCGGGGGGAGCGAAAACCAGTGCAAATGATGTGCGACACTGGGGCAGATGTTACAATAATTGCCAAGACTGCCTGGCCGTCCCATTGGCCAACAAAAAAAGCCCTTGACTCAGTACATGGTGTAGGGGGTGGAAAAATTCCATTGCAAACAACCATTCCATTATCCTCATCTCTTTTTAGTCTGAAAACACTGCTCTTTAAAGGCATAATTGAATTTTCCTCCCTGAAGTGTAAACAGGACCTTGGAAAGCCTGTTGGACAGTATGCATCAAAATGCAAATCCCTTTTCTGTTGGTATTCAAGAAGCGTCTGCTGGAACGCAGACATGAGGCAAGAAATGCAGGTCACGACATACTACAGTAAATTCCTCTTTGATGTAGGTTCTCTGCTGTAACAAGGTCATAGCAGTAAGAGTAGAGGTTGAAGTAGTTAATCATATAAATAGAAATTGGAAACAAAATATCTTTAGAGGATGAGAAAAAAATGTAGGGAAGTTCATTCAAAAAAAAAAAGCTCCTTGTGTGCTGTAGAGCCATGACTGCCTTTTTAATTGTGGTAGATGACATGCAGAAATAGCTGTAAGAACAGGAATACCAACATCTGCCCCAAGGAGATGAGTTTTAAAACACGTATTAGAAAGACAAAAGTCCATAACTAGGAGGCAACACACATTGATTCTGGTGGAGAGTGCTGTAGATAATGATGTTTAAGAGTTATTTGGGTTTTCTTGTTCTTGTTACTTCTACAGGGGGCTATAAAACAAATGAATTTTTAAGAAAATAAAATTTCAGTGTTCAACAGATAGACTAGATCTTGTGAGTGTGCATCGCACCTAAGTAAATATGTTTTTTAATGGCCAGGGGACTTTTTCTAGGAAGCAAAGAAAATCCTGAGGAGATTCTGACTGATGAAAAGAGGAACATTTTCCGTAATGAATACAGTAAGCCATTGAAATAATCTCCCCAAGGAAGTGGTGCATTCTCTGCCATTGGACACTTCTAAAATTTAGCTGGACAGGGTGCTGGGCCATTGTGTTTAGACCATGCTTTTGTCAGGAATGGTTGAATCATTTGATCCTTGAGGTCCCTTCCAATCTGGTATTCTATGATTCTATGAATATCTTTATTAGTGTACTGTATGATTTGACACCTTTTTTTCAAAAAGAAACAAAGCTTGCAAAAATCTGTAAAAGATAAAACTGACTTTGACTTTACTGTGTAAAGTCTGTGCAATTTAAAGATTATTACCACAAGTTATTTAAACCCTAAAAATAAAAGCAGCTGCACAGCTCTCAGTTATACCACAAACTGGGGAGCTCCTATATTTATTACAATAATGATTGTAATTCTTAGCAAGTTTTCCAGCTTGTAAAAAAAAAAAAAATCATTAAAAACTGTCAAAATTTCTTAGCAGCTTTTGTTCCACTAAAAGTGAGTGGATAATAAGGCCCAGTTTCATACACAAGGGCAGGGGAGGTTCTTGTTTTAATAGAGGCAAAGGCAAGACTAGAATAGAAAATAATTTGAATTCCCCCCCCATCATGCATCTTCTGCACTATGTGTCAATATGCAACCAAAGCCCATTTGATATTTCAAACCAAAACTTTGAGAAAGAAGCAGCACAGATTAGTTCATGTAGCCAGAATAGCCTCGTGGATAGACCATAAAAGCATTAACTGACTGTTGTATCTGTGAATGATCTGCAGCATGCCTGAATATCAGGTATGTTATTTGAGTTTGGGAATTTGGGCTATTCTCTGTGTGCACTTCGCGTCAACAAATTCTATTCTGAAGCTGCAAAATGCCCAAGGTACAGCTCTAAGTAGCAAGAGCTAGAATATGCCTGTCACCTCTACATGTAAGTGATATGAACCAGTAACACTCACAGAGGCATAAATCTTGAAAAAGTCTGTTCAAACTCAGTGTGCCACAGTCAGTGGGCAACATGCATGTTGGCACTCTGCAGGTTTTTCTCTATATGCTAATAGCACCGTCAGGTTTCAACCAAGTTTCTGCATAATCAAAAAAAGAAATTATATATATATACATTTAATCAGTTACTTGTATCTTATTTGGGAAATTACCCATACCTCTGCTGCAATGATCGCAAAGATGAAAAATTTCTTCTCAAATGAGGAAATTACAATTGAATGAGAAGTAAGGAAGGGTGAATTTAAATATTTTGGGAGGTGAATTTAATGCAATTGAAGATTAGCTCTGATGTTAAGGGATGGTTTCAAGCATATTTATGATATATTCAACATCCTAGACAGTACTGCTGGAACTTTATAACTCTTAGTTATGATTAACAAGTGAAAGAGTTTCGAGATTATTTTAGTTACTTGTTTCCCCATGGTAATCTAGGATTCTATTAAATCTGCTCTTTTAACCTATTAATGACAATAATAAGACATCCAACAAACACAACATCTAAAGATGCAGCTATAGAGTAATTGTTAAACCTACAAATAAAGTCTCGGTTTTCATGAAGTAAACCAGAGCTTCCCACAAGACCTATCTAGATGCACAGTTCCGAAAGAAGTTGTTCATTTTGAAGTCACCCACAAATGGATTCAAGAGCTCATTTCTTAAAGGACCTGCTTCTAAAAATTTCCTACCCCTAGCAGACTTACTTGCAGAGGTCTAAAAATCAGTCTTTAATCGGATTTTTCATCTTTAAAGAAAACAGTTTCTGAATCAGTAATAGCTATCAGATAAGCTTACAACATACATGTTTATCAGTTTACCCTTGAAGCTAAAGCTGCTTTATCATACTAATTTCTACTTTTTTCTAATTTTCTTTTAAAGTTAATCCCCTAGATTGATGTGCTCTGTTCTACCATATAACTAAAAGAAATGTAAGAGTGGTTTCAGGTAGACAGCTAAAGCTTGAAACAAATACAAAAAAATTCATCTTTGCATTATAGTTTCATTAGATGTAGTGCATATTTTCTTGTTGTCCCAAATTTTCCCATTGAATGTAAATGAAGATATAGAGAAGGTTGAAGTTTATAATGTCTCACTGCAAAGAGTTCATGAGTGAATCCTGAAGCCTTCATTCAAGTAAAATTCTTATTAAACATCAGTGGAGCCTCTGTACATAAGAACTTCATCCGTTATCAATTTTGGATTTTTCCCAATGTTTATGTCAAGAAAGATGGAGAGAATTGTTAAATGACTGCAGTTATGGAGCTTAAATGCAGGACTGTGTACAAAGCAATCAAAAGCACTGGTCATCTGTGGTTTGGATAAATCTATTAAACCCATCAGATCCACCAAATGCATCATATTTCAAATGTACGTCTTATTGAGATGAAGTTATCTGTGCTGGGCATTAAAAGATTCTTTGTTTTTTCAGTGTTCATTAAGCCTTCTTGGCATAACCTATATTTAAAAGCAACTAGAGATAACATACACCTGTAGACACCTTGATTTTCAAATTCTGTGCAAGATGCTCATAAAGATAAAGATGCTCATTTAGTTTGGACAACATTCATATTTTCATTAGAGGAAAAATGGTCTTGTTTGCTATACCCTTCTTCTGTCTACTCATTGAACTTCTAGGCAAACTTGAGCACTAGTGGTACGTTATTAATTTCTCTACTTCCAGTCATAGTTGTATATTCAGATCAAAAATTGCAAAGAAACTTGAAAGCTTGCTTCTAGTGTAAAAAAAAAATAAATAAATTCATAGCACTAACCTGAGTTAGTTAATTCAGGTTAAAACAGAAGTAAGCACAAGGTTTTGATTTCTATTAGCAACCAGAATTCCACACCACAGACAAGTGCAGAAAACAACTTATTAAAAGTAGTGAAAAATATAACCTTCTTGTTATGGATTTCATGGAGCAAAATACATTTTTTTCCCCCCAGTATGGATTAATTCTTAACATTGATTTCTCCATGTTGACTACGGTTGTGATGTCAAGCTTCAAAACAATCTTAGGAATTTAACACTAAAGAACAGGTTTAAGTGTCCTTAAACTAGTCCTATGCTAAATAAAGCACAAAGGCTGACAAGCATGTACTTGGCAATGCTGTGGTAATTATCCCTAATATTCATGCTATAAAATTAAGCAATTTATGAGATTCCATATCCTATGAGGTTGACGGTCTCTGATGCAGGGGAGGAGGGAGAAGGTGGTGGTTATGTGTTATCCTCAATATTATCTCATGATGAATTGTTGCATGCATCTGGTACCTAGCTTTATGCTGGCTAACTTAGCAGACTTCAGGATCTCTTTCATATGTGACACTCTAGTATGCATCACCTTTTTGCAAGGCTAGGTTCTGGGTATTCCACATGATAAGCAGATGGAATATTCTTCAAGTATGTAACACACCTGGCCAGCCACAATTCCCCCACAGTGCCGACCTGATGCTTTTCAAGTCAAGCAGTAGGCTAAAACTCCCCAGTGTTTTATCTGATATGGCAGGAACCCTACACATAGTGTTACCTAGAGCACATACACACCAAAAAAATGCCATGTAAGTAGAATACTTGTCACTCTCTCAGAGATTCTCTAAAGGCTGTTTTCAGAGCCATTCCCATCCTATCTCTTACACACATAACCCTGTCTCATCCTCTATAATCCTCCATCTTTGGTTTTTGTTTTTTTCAATTCTGCTGCCTATGAACATATTATTTCATATCACACATTTTGGTGGGAAAGGACGGAAATACATGGCATTAGCAAGTATAAACACATGGCAGTACCAAGTACAAGTAATGCTTTACTTTGCATGCTCAGAAATCAAATTGAAAGGCAAACTTATGACCATAAAGGTTTCAAGTCACAGCTACCATAAAAGTGGGAATACAGCCCATTCATTCAGAAATAATGAAACAAGCATCTAATACATATGTCAATTGGGATATCTGTCACTACTCCTACATGCCACTTTCTGATACCAGTTCGTTCAATAAATTGGCCTATTACCACCCCTGTGAAGCAACCATGAATCTTTTATTTCAAGACATTATAAGCTAAAGAGGAGTTCATCTTCCATCCTTTCTCTCCTCTACCCCATGCCCCCTCTAATACATTGAATCAGTTTGGGTCATCCGGCAAACAGCAGATAACGCTGCCCATTGTAACCACAGAACATAACAGTGTTACTTAAGTCAAATTTGGCAGAGCTTTCCCAAGAGCCCACAGGTGCAAGGCTTCTGGTGCTGTCCCCACAGAAATGCAGTGTTTTGCATAATGCCATATACCTGAATAGCAGTTCTTACCTGCAAGAACCTTCCTTTTTTAGCCCACTACATACTCACATCATGCATGTTCTCACACTGCTTTCAGCTATCTCATATACAATTATTGCATGTATATGGTTCCATTTTCCATGTATGATTCGGTTTCTGTGGTCTACTGCAGAAAAAAAGCACTGAACTTTACTTCCCTCCCTGTCCCCCCCCCCCATCTCCCCCTGGCAGCTTTTCCAGAACTTATTTAGATTTCATTCTGAGTGAGTTGCATATTTTAGTTTGATGAAATATATGCTGATTAAAAAAAAAAAAAGTTACAGAAAGCCATTATGATTATTGTTTGGATATTAGTCCCCTCTTAGCAAAAATATATGTTTCAAACTGATTTTTAGCTTTTATCTGAAACAAATTTTGTTATGCTTAAGGCTTCTTGAGGTAGTGGAGATCTATGTACTTTGATTCAAGGCTGAGGCCCAAGATTGTGAGGGTTGATTTACTCCACTAGCAAATCAGTCTTTCTAACTCTTTCTGAAAGACTTGGGTGCTCAGTGTTTACAGATAATGCATGTCTGATATACAGATTTTCATCTCAGAGAATACTCCTATCTATACGGGCCAGTTATAAACATAAACACTCACTGTGTCTAGGAACTGATGCTAGTTTTAGCTCTGATTTAAGCCTAGGCAATTACCCTAGCACAAATGGGGTCATTGCCATTTAAGCTGCAGTTAAATGTAGCAAAACTGAAGTGTCTCGTTTAAGCTATTAGTATGAAATTTCTGCATTGCAACTCCTCCTCTTCTCCACTAGCCAGCCACTCTGAATCAGGGAGGAGCGATAACCCATCTCTTGTTGGTTGGATTTTTTTGAAAGAAAATCCTCATTTTTGCCACTTTCTATTGGTTTCCCATGAAAATTCTGCAGGTAGTGAAGATTTGATTATGTATCATATATGATAATTATTTCTTCTGTATTCTAGGTTTTTCCAGGAGTCATATTACTCTGGCTACATCATTAATACTTCAAGCTACACAGTGCAGGTCATCATGAAGAAGATTGCAACACACATCTGAGCTGCACTGCGTTGTCCCATAATATGTGTATATTCTGACTTTATAATCCTTAATTAGAACAAAAAATATTGCAGTGCCTTCAGAACTAAGTGTTAGTTTCAACAAGTTCTAACAACCACAACAGCTTTTCCCCTCTCCATGCAATATACAACTTATTTTCATGGTTTGCCATATTGCCCCACCACTCCCCCCAAACATGACTTGTAATTTGGACAGAGGTAGTATAAGATACATATTCCTGAATCTTTACAGAACAACTGCAGCATAACATGGCAAATAAGACGCAATTCTGAGACAGACCATGGCTTCTATCAAAAGATATATTATTTTCTCTATCAATTAATCCTTGACCTACATCCAAGTGCTGAATTACTATTTTGCATATCTAATCAGAAAGCCACTCTTGTGCAATCCACCCTCACTTTCTTCACATTTTAAAAGCTAGACAGCAGCAGTTTAGAGAAGCAACTTCCTGTCCATGGCAAGACAAGCTGCTATTGCACTCTGTAATTTTGTATTACAAAATATATAACCAGTCTATTTGAATTCAGCAATTAGATGTTACAATATGTTTTCTGTGCCAGCTATGAATCACTTCTAATTTTTCAACCAATTTTAACATCTGCATTCAAATCTAGGTAGGTGAAAAATCACTTCTCATAGGCATAACAGACTTCAAGTATATTTTATATGCACCTGTCCGATAAAACTACAAGGAAATAAATCACCTCTTCCAGATTCAATCCTGCAAGTGATTTATTCACTTAAAAAAAAAAAAAAAAAGAAAAAATTGGTACAGCTGAAAGCATGCTGATTGAGTCTCCATCTATCTGTAACACAAGATCCTAAAACCATCTGCTGAGCAACCACAGAAAATGCTTTTAGTGAGATTAAATCAGTGCATACAACATACATTGGTAAATGCAGGAGGATGGCACAGGACATTGTTCCGTCACTGTGCAGAGAAAGCCTTAGATGAAGTAGCTAACAATTAGATACAGATAAATGTTTTTGCTTTGGTTTAAAATAGACTGTAACTGAAGGCAGGTACACAGGACACTCTCTCATTTCAGTATTTTTCCAAGGCAGAGGGAGGGTAATGTGTAAGGGCTTGCCTTAAAACAAATAAATGAAAGAACCTCAGCTGTACACAGAGCAGCTCTTCAGAGGAAAATATATTCTGTAAAACTACTTACAATTTTTTGCATCCTCCACTTCACATTATTGGAATGGAGTATACACCTGTATATCAACATTTACTTGATAGCTCATCAAGATCTACCTGCTATAAACCAACAGCGACTTGTCGAGAAAAGACATAATACTTTTAATTAATTTGACATTAAAAGCTGGCAGTGTTTTTTTACCCTTACAAGAACAGCTTACAGTTAGGAAAGATAGAGGTCTCTAATCACACTTCAGAAACATTAGCCTTTCAATTACAAACAAGGTTTAACAATAAAAACCCCATCCCAGAGTACACCCTTACTGTGCAATCTTCTGTCAAGAGACTGCCTCAAATAAACGTGTTCCTCAAGACCACTCCTGTTATCAACCAGTTTTTTTACTCCTTTCTTCCTCTGCACAATTAAACTTATCAGACAGTGCTAGAACACCACTGCTGGCAGATGGCTTAGCTGCCATTACTTGCAGCTGAAGTGATTTATGCTTGAGAGGTATGCGAGTTGTGTTCCACACAATCAGACTACCTTACCTCAGGGACTATTCCTATGCACATCCACTGCCTGGGGGTGGGCAGGACACAAATTTCTCTTGCACACATCAAATTCTGACAATCACAGTCATTTAAAAAAAAAACAACTTGTCAGTGAGAAGTCAACAGATGCACATTAAGAAGTATCTCCTTCACAAATTATACCCAAATCCCTATGTTCTCGGTGATAGACAGCAAACCTCCCAGGTAGGAGCTGTATTACTAAATCAGATAAAGAGATTACACAGATCTCCAGTACTTACAGCGTGGTTGCCTATGGACTAGGAAAAAGTTAGAAGCTTTTTACATAAGGAGAGGGTGGCAGATTCAGTGGGTCCGGCATTAGAGTTGACTGCACAACTCCACAGAAAGGTGACCCTCACGGTATAAATACATCACTTAATTGAAGCAGCCATCGTATTACATCAGGATACATCACCTGTTACAAAAAAAGCCCTGGAACTCAGTGTAACAAAATTAAGTGAGGATTACTGTCTAAAACAGACAACTACGTCATCAAAGCTTACACTAAGACTTGTCAGTTAATCATTTATGTCATTTTCCCCACACTAGTATATGAGGTGATAAGAATGGCTTCGTAATAGCAAGAAAAAAGCCCTTCTCATAGCCTAAACTGTATCTTGACTTCGGACTCTAACGAGTAAAGAAAATAGGGATTATTACTTATGTGACAATGACGGATGTTCAGTATTCAAAATGATCAGTTTTGCACTGTAGAAAGCAGATCTCTGCACATTCTAAAGGCTCAATGAAAACCTTTCAAGCCCCAGAAAAAGTAGCCAGTAGCACAAACATCAAGTTCTGAGCTGTACAATGCAACTCAAAAAGCAGATGTTACTATATGGGCTTGTCTCATGATAAAGTTATGATAATGCAGAACACAAAATCCAGCCATTTATTCCTAAACAGATAATCTGTAGTTCTGCTGCCATCTTCCCAGCTTTAAAGTTTCAGACCATGAACATCTGCTTACAGTGGCTAACTTCTGGATTTCACATGCCTCCAACTGCCTGGTAAAATTTCCTTCTTACAAAGGAAATGTTCAGATTCTCCAATCCAAAATTATTAGGAGAACTGTAGAGAGGGCCCTTCTTGCTGCTGTGAAAAAATTTGCTATTATTTTGTAACAAAGGTTTCTGAACGTACAGATGCTACCAGTTCCTTTTAAGCATAAATGACACCTATATATTTAATCATATTGATATCCTTAGGACGAACACTGAAGCACCTTGATCTTGGCTTTCAAAACAGTATGAGCCAAAATCTTGTAAAAACACCTGTGGAAATTTAAAAAAGCTGCATGATCATGATTTTTAAAGTTATTCCTGATTAACTGCAGTAATTAGAAAGAACCTCGTTTTTAAAATTTCTTGAGAATTACCTCAGAATTTAAAGTGAAAATCTCTTTTTTTTTTAAGGTTTAATAATTTGTCTCAAACTTGTTTACTGTCAGGAGAACCCCTAGTTTATAGGTAAACAAATACAGAGGTCAACTTTCACCCCAAGTATTGGGGCTTGGAGTTTGTTCTTCCAAGAAAGAAAAATGCATGAAGCTTCTCTTATTTAAACTTAAGACTGAACAGCCTTTGGATCTGGAGGGGTGGCACAGAAAGCTCACATAGCAACATCCAAGATCATACCCAAGAATGAAATTGCATAGCTGTAAATAAATAGGTTTTGGTTATCTCATGAAAAATGAGCTGGACTGGGTCCAATCTCAGGAGATATCCACAGCACTAAAGTAACTTCACACGACCCATTTTGATTTAATAGACTCCATATTCATTGTATCAGAGCTACCACCACTTTATTCTAGAAATATCTTTGTTAGGTCATTCTGGCTTACTGAGCAACTGAGCACTGCAAAGCTGTAACTACTCTGCTAAATTAATGAGACCTTCTCTTTTAAAAGCTGTCAATTTTGTATGTCTTCTGATCAATGAATGTACTTTTATTCCCAAAAGTTCCTGGGGGGAGTGTTATGCTTTAAGAAGCACTGCTAGGTAATACACATGGCAAGACTTCCATTACATTACTTTCCCCACCACCATCACCTCAAGATAACAGGTGACTTGAGCTGTTATATACAGCAGAAGTATATTTCTAAACATAATACCTGGTTACGCTGAATGAAATCTTCAAAAAGTATCTTCATCACCACCAGGAAAAAAAACCCAACACAAAAAAACACACACATACCAAAAAACACCCCCAAACCAAAAAACCACACCACAAAAACCCCACAGACCCCAAACAACAACAAAACCCACTAAAGACAAACCAAAAAGCCTGAAAATTACCACTCTTTTCATAGACACATTACAAAATGAAAATAGAAGCTGTGGTGGCAATAGTCCAGATGGCCAACACAGTGTGATGCTACCTGCAGGGCATCATTTTTTTTTTCCCTCATCATTGACATGCCCCTGCTCTCCTATGCAGGTAGGAAACCACTATCTTCAAAACCAGAAAAGAACAATCTTTCTATTTCCAGATGAGAATATGAAAATAATACTATGTACAAAAGCAAGGGTTAAGATTAGACCAATTTATCAGGTTAGCATCCAGTTATAATACCCAAGTTGAATATTTTCTATTCCTTTACATGGCAGCTGAAAAAAGTAAATTCAGACATCATTCCTGAACACTAAGTCATGCATTTACTCTCCATTTCCATGTGAGCAACTACACACAAACCCACACTTTTCTAATAATAATAATAATTAAAAAAAATCCTACTGAAACACATTATGGAAGAAGAACGTAACGTGACCAACCACAGGAAGATGTAATTTTGCAAACCACTGATGCTAACTTGACTACTCTCTAGACAAGGCCCATGAATTTGTCTACATTTTTTTGGGAACAAATTTATTAAATAAAGGGGTGCAGGTAAGCATCAACACTGAATACATTTATAATAACAAATTATGTAGCACACCCCAAAATAAACAGAAATTAAAAATCACATGTGGTCAAACAATTTGCTTGTGAATTTATATACTTCATTCTTTCTATTTCTTCTATTTTGGAAGATGGTGCAAGATTATTACAGTCTGGCTTTTAACACTAACCCTGCTATGTATCTTATTTTTTGAACATATATGCAAAATGACTTCATCAAAAATAGTAAGTATAATACGTAAGAGACAAAGATAGGAACAGAACTGTACTTTACATCTCCTGTGTAAGCCTAACATTCAGCTGCCTGGCAGAATCTGGTTGGCAGACACTTGAGTTTCTCCAGTATTTGAACAGGCTGTGTGATGTAGGCAGACTTTCACTAGCAGGGTTGTCTACCACTTTCCCCCATAACAATAGCTACACAAACGTCTGAGAGCTGTGCACTACAGAAATCATCTGGTACCAAACCTTGCACAAATGGTTAATTACATCCTGCATCCACCGTAACTTCCAAGACGTAAGAATTTTGCTGCACTATGCAGAAGCAGTCAAATCAATCATGAGGAATGATGCACCTTCCTCTCAGTAGCCCATCAAAGGCAGACTACAGTGCCATGTGAAACAAAGGTGATGTATGCAGGAAAACTATAAAGCTTACTGAAGACTTTAATGTGCCTTATTATAGCAATTTCCAGTGCATACATGTTGCATAGGTGCACTGTGATCCATCTCTAATTTATGCACCTCTCCCAGAAAAATATGTATCTGATAGGAGCTTTAGATTTAGTTCCTGATTAGCCAAACATTTGCTTTCACCATTAGAAACACAACTCTATAATTTTGCAACATTCTTTACTGGTAAAAACAAAGCCATATTCCTTTAAACAGACTGCATGTGCATAGCTGGACGGCAACCTACTCTTCCACAGACTTCTGCAAATGGTATGTATGAATTTCAGGAAGGAAACCAGTGAAGAGCTTAAAGGTTTTGAAAATGAAAATAGTGTAAGTATTCCTCCTGCAGAGCTAAAATTTCACGAGAATCAGTGGTTTCTCGAAGCCCAGAGGTGACATCGTTATTACTGAAAGATAGTACCCGAATTTCACATATGGATAAGGAAATTCAAGGCACGCTGCGTAGCTTTAGACAAACAAGTCGGGACACTGGGAAGGCTGCCGAGGAGCACTGCCAGCGGGCGCAGCCAGCTTTCCACCTGTTCCACCGAGGCGGGACGCTGCTGACTCTCTATACCCAGAGTCATACGTGCTATCCACAGACTGCAGCGCTTCCTCCCATAAATTACAACCGTTTATGCTCATGAAGTCTGCACGACACTCGGTCAACTCGAGACCCCTCCTAACAACGCTGCTGCCCTTTCCCCCAAAGTGTCCCGTCACAACGGCAAGGGCGGGAGGTCGAGAAACTGATTCTGATTCTCGAAGAATTCACTTTTTGCTCGGGATCGTTTTCCTCTGCACTATCGATCTTCTTACCAAATCTCTGCCGTGCCCCAGCCCCGGCCACAGCCGCCTGCCGGTCCCCTGCTCTCCCAGCCAGGAGCAGGATCGCGCCAGCTCCCGCCCCGCAGGGCGGCTGCTGGAAGAAACTCGCCGGGACGGAGCTGCGATGGACGCGGCGTCTCCTGGGGAAGC